>NW_024881663.1:322500-912403 GCF_019059575.1 Amphibalanus amphitrite
TGTTTACACAGCGTATTGCTCGCCTGACCTGATGAGGGGAGAAATGTGTTTTTGTGACAATCGAGCCCCGATCAACTTAAATTTACTGGAGTTTTTTTTCGCCAGTGTTATTTTCTTTGCGAGGTAGTGTTGTAAGCAAATATTGCAGTGCATAAGATAAATACCTAACGTATGCATCTAGAAATTGATTACCGATCATTTTTGTTTTATCGAACGACAAACAATGCGATTCAAAGTTAACATTGCAGCTTCACAGATAACATAACTAGTTGACAACAACGATAAAATTCTGCTTGGATTTCCATTTTCAATGAACCCTTTTTCATTCCCCTGTTCTATGGCTGTTGTCAAGAAAAACAGTCAAACAGATCATCGTCCTTTCGCTAGTTCAACCACCAGCGAATTCGCTAAAACACCCACGCACACACACGGGCGGCAGTTGTCGTCATCAGGACACAACATCAGGCTTCTCCTATTCCGGTGGGCCGGTGAAATTTCACTGCGCTCCATTACCCGATGTTGCCAGTTGGCCGGACACCGCCGGCGACAGCCGTGTGTCCCGAAAACGCTGCCGGCGCCACCGTCACCGACCCATTGCAAACGGCGCGAGCGGCAGAGCAGCGAGGTAGATGAGCCCAACAGAGCGCTGGCTGGCCGCAGATAAAGCGAGGGCAAAGGACCTCCGATGACCTTTGTTGGCTCCGTTCGACCAAGTTGGAGTGAAACTGGGCTGCCAGTGCTCCCTGAACGGTTATTGCGCCCACCGACCTGGCGTCAGTGGCTCGGTCGATGACAATGTTTATGGGACCTTCGACCTTTCTCTCGGTGACCACATCACGTCGGTGCGCGAGCTTCATGCTTCGATAGCCCCCAAGAAGCGGAATCCAACTTCCGAACGTTGAGTGTGAAGTAAGTTTAAAACCTTTGATCTGTTTTCGTGAGTCAACAACTTGGCAGATGGGAACATCAGGCGAAAAGAATAACATAGGGCCAAGTTGAGATAAAGTTTCGACGGCTTCGGATGAGGGCATTCACGTACAGACTTTGCCTGACGACTATAACGCATCTGTGATGTCTGTGTTTAGCGATTAACACTCCAATGCTGAATGTGAGCAGGAGTGTTCTACTTCGGTAGTTTTTTTTTTTTAAATAAATGACGCATTGGAAACGAATGTGTTTCCTATGCCTTTTCTCTGCGGCAAGAGATGGCACTGCCTATGAAACGCCCGCTTCGAAAGTTCGCGCGGCATCGGCGCGGCAGTTGGTTTTCTATAAATAATTTTTGTGGCGTACCCAACCTAACTCGTTTTTCCAATTGTCAGGCGGTTTTCACCATTCCATTGCAAGTCCCTTCTCTCGAGCACACAAAGCCTTTGCCATTACTCGTGTAGGTACACTCGGGGGCAGATTGATGTTCTACAACTCTTTATCCACCGGGTTCCTATGGCTCAGCATTGGCAGTAGCCGCCTGGTACCGGTAGACTGTGCCGCTGCACTTGCTTGTCAAGCGGCACAGCCTACCCACCCGTATGACACCGGTCTGGGTCGGTGGCTGGAAGGTGATGTGGGCCGCCTGTGACGTCAGCGCAGCGGTGAGGGCCGAGCCCGGAGGCATGGCTCGGGTCGGCGCGGCGCGGCGGCTGGCGAGGGCTGGGGAGTGAGGTGGGGTGGGAGCACGGACATCGCGCGGCTGAGCGAGTGTAGTTAACTTTCGCGTCTCAAGGCGCCAATTATTCTACCTAACAATTGTGCTAAAGCAGTTGTTAAAATGTCCTATCCCCAAGACAGCGCCTATCATCATACTTGCAATGCACATTACGACACACTTAAGCGTGGCAATGGAACAGCTGATAGAACTTGTGTCACTCGTGCATCGAGGTGCGGAGCTATATTTTGTATAACATACCTATTAGTATTAAGGCCTTGATTAAGCAGATTGGTGTCTATTGTTTCGCACGGCAATCGTCCAGAGACGTGGGAACTGGGGGGTTATGAGTAGTGCCGCAGCCAACGCCCCAATTTAAAGCGATTATTACTGTTGCTCTAATATGTGGTCGCAGCCCCCAATAGCAAACCGTTCCAACTAGGAGCCAAAAAGTCGGCCACTCAGGGGGCTCGAACCGGGCTTCTCCCACCGGCCAATTCACGACACGAGCGTTCATCCACTGAGTTACCGAGAATGGTCCTCATCTGCACAAAACAAAATGAAATTGACCCGCTGACCGCCAATGACAGTATTGTGACATTTGATCGCGTTTGACGGCGGCGAGGGGTCGCTGGTTTCGGCAGCTCAGTGGATAAACGCTAGCGTTGTAGGGTGACCGGTTGGAGAAACCCGGTTCGAACCGTTCCAGGTGCGCGACTTATTTGTTCCTAGATGGAACGGTTTGCTATTGGTGGCTGCGACCACACATTAGAGGAACAGTAAGAGTTGCTTAAAGTTGGGACGCCGCGCTATCCAAAAACCCCAGTTCCCACGTCTCTGGACGATTGCTGTGCGAAATAATAGACACCAATGAGCTCAATCAAGGCCTTAATACTTACCTATCTGTTAAAAACAATGTAGCTCCGCAACTCGATGCACGTGTGATATAAATTCTATCGGCTGTCCCAATGCCACGTTTAGGTAAGTGTGTCGTAATGTGCATGGCAAGTATGATGCTAGGCGCTGTCTTGGGGATAGGATATTTCAACAACTGCTTTAGCACAATTGTTAGGTAGAATAATTGGCGCCTTGAGACGCGAAAGTTAACTACACTCGCTCAGCCGCGCGATGGTCCGTGCTCCCACCCCACCTCACTCCCCAGTAGGGTGTGTCATATCAAATATTTTTGTTTCAGATCAAGCGCTTCCGCAGATATTCCTTGTCCCTGGGTTCATTGAAGCCCATTGGCACTGTCCTTTTTTCGCTGTACCGAAAATTCAGGCGGCGCGGGCCCAATCAATTTCGACATTTCCCGTGGCGCCCGGCGTTGAAGTCTCCATACTGAACACAATGCGTACCGTAGCGCTAACACCAGCCATATGACTCGCCGTCGGCCTGTAGCGGCCAACACTGTTTGACGGTTAAAATTCGATTGTTATTTCTTTTTTAAATGGACGTCGGACGAAACATACTGTTATCTTAATGTGTTGGGGCCATTCAGGGACCCACAGATGATCCATATAATAGGTCATGTACCTAATAGGACCACGCTGCAGCCTTGGCAAGACTATCACGAGTGGGGCAGGGAGAATGAGAGCACGGATGGACAGAGGGCAACGTGAGCGGGGTCTCGGGTATCACCCCTCCGTCGGCAACACAATGTGTCGGCTTTCGAGTCATGTGCTGTCTCCCCGAGACACACGAGCTTGCAAAGAACGTGAGTCAGTCTGGTTTCAGCTGCGGCGTGAGCAGAAGTGCGTGTGGTGCAATCGAATCGGACTATCCGTGCCGCAGTGATGCCGTGGTGAAGCAAGGCGAAACATTTTGTTATCGGGTCTCCCAGTCCCAGTGTGCTGCGGGTAAATCAGCTGCCTACCAACAGAGATGTAGTGAACTATGTGAGACTCTTGGCAGAGGATAGAAAAAGTCAGAGGCGGATCCAGCTCAGAGTTTGGGGGGGGGGGGGTAAACCATAACAATTTATCGATTCTTTCCATGCATCGTCGTAATGTTAAAATTATGCCGTTTGGGGGGGGGGGGCAAATGCCCATTTTGCCCCCCCCCCTGAATCAGCCAATGGAAAAAGTGAGCGGACAGTCACTGCATGTTTACGTGAAGCAGCGGAAGCGGTGGTTGCAATGTGGTCGAGTGAGGACTGAGGGCATACCAACGATACAAATGCACAATGTGGTTCTGAAGGTAAAGCAAGTCTACGAAAGATTTCGCCGATCGAACAAGGTGTCCGAAAGAATGTGGGAGAGACAAACGAAACAAAGTGTTTCTGAAGCGAGTCTGTTTCGTAAGCTTTTTGACACCGCCCGCTGCTGCTGTAAAGATCGGCGAAGCTGTACCTGTCCGCTTTCAAACCGGGTACCGCCAGCGGAAATAGCATTCCTTTGAGACCAGAGAGGAGTTTGGAAGATGAGACTGGTTAGTGTGGACTACGAGGAGACGAGGAAACGACGTAAGACTGCGAGCCTTAGAATGAGACGGGAGCGGAACGAGGGGAGGGCCGACGTGGGTCAAGCTGGTCCTTCCCACCTCCGTACCTATTCCAACGGCGTCAATATCGACGAGACAAGCCAGGTAGACTCGTCGGCAACGACCGACACCAACGACAGCAATGAAGACGTCACAAGTGAATTGAATTTGAGATGAAGGAATGCATCAAAGACTCAAACGATGATAATATGACAAACACTGCACTGGCAGATGACTGACAGGTATGGTTTATCCAACCGTGCTGTAGGGGCCGTCATCAATGGTTTTTAGATGGATGTCGGTCGCGTAGCGAGCGGCAAAACAGAATTGCTGGTCGACCCGAAAAAAGTATGGAGAGAAAGATGCCGGATGAGACAAGCTGCCAGCTACACTCGAATGAGCTTGTACTCGGGGAAGTGTTCCAGAATTTGGACGGCAAAACCAGTGGACCCGGATCATTCACGGGGCCGTTGGGCAAGGCAGCCGGCGCCTCCGTGCACCGTCTTTCTCCCGTGAAGTTCCGACCGGTGAGCGGCCCAGAGCTGGATCTGCCGGACAGCATCATCGCCGACCTCAGCAGCGGCAAACTCCTGCTGTATCAGCTCACCAGAGCCGTGCGGACGGGCAACATCTCCGCAAAGGAGGCCTGCAAGAAAATCGGTCTCCTGAACCATGCAAGGTAGGCAAATGCTAATTGAGTTGAATTCAGTTTGCTATTGAATGGCAAAGATGCATCTTTTCTGTGTAACCGTTGTCTAAATAGATGGTACTGCCACGTTTGCATTGCTTACATCCGTATTGACAGCGTCTGTCGACGCTAACAGGCGAAGACGCGCGCGGCTGGTGTTAGTGTCATCAAACGCATTACGCCAAACATGGAGACTGCAACGCCGGGCGCCACGATAAATCCCGAACTTCTTTCAGCCGGCGCCGATCGAATTTTCGATGCATGGGAAAAAGAACTGCACCAATGGGCTTCCATAGACACAGGGACAAGGAAAATCAGCGGAAGCGCTTGATCTGTTTCTAGTGACACACCCTACTCCCCAGCCCTCGCCAGCCGCCGCGCCGCGCCGACCCGAGCCATGCCTCCGGGCTCGGCCCTCACCGCTGCGCTGACGTCACAGGCGGCCCACATCGCCTTCCAGCCACCGACCCAGATCGGTGGCATACGGTGTGGGTAGGCTGTGCCGCTTGACAAGTAAGTGAAGCGGCACAGTCTACCGGTACCAGGCGGCTGCTGCCAATGCTGAGCCATAGGAACCCGATGGATAAAGAGTTGTAGAACATCAATCTGCCCCCGAGTGTACTAGTTCAGGCGAGGAATGTGAAATACAGGTATTCCACTTGCGCGAAACTCCAGCAGTCATAAGCATAGCTTGTCGCTGCTTCAATATGCCGGCGGGCGTATACTGAGATTTTATGTTCCTCATATGCCATGCAACGGGAGTTTCTGCCTTTGCGCGAATGCAAAGCTCATTTATATAGCTCAGGGATGGTAGATCCGATTTCGCGCTGACTATGTGATTGGGCATATTGCAACAATGTTGAACGGCTTTGAGGTGATTGATAAATTATAAACTAGGTACATACTACATATTTGTGCATTGTTTAAATAAAACATCAAATGCCCCTATAATAGTGTTATGAACTACACATCAACGTTTCATTTCCCCATCTACCTTCGGCGGTCTGACCTGCCCATCTATGTAGTTATTGTTACCGTTCCCCTGCTGACCTGCCCAGTGCCCAGCTCATACAGCCCCCCCTTGTCGACTTCTCACCTATGTTGCCGTTACCCTGTTAGCCTTTCTTCTATGTCACAGTTTCCCTGTTGCAACCTATGTCACAGTTTCTTCTGTTGATCTGCCACTTATGTTACAGTTCCTCCTATGGACCTCCTATCTATGTTACAGTCTCCCATATAACGATGATCTGCCCCCCCCCCACACTGACCTCTGACTTCTACCGACTGACTGACCCCTGTCTTACCTCTAACCTCCCCAATCAATTTTCAGTTCCTCCGGAGAGCGTGGAGATCCTGGACGCCGGAGGAGCAGTGCTCAACACGGTGGTGGGCGCCTTCCTAACGGGGGAGCGGCTGGAACTCACCTGCCGAGTGAAGGGAGGTAAGTGAGAAATCCTATGCTTAGTGAAAGGTGATTGAGAACTTATCTACTGAGTACAGAGCGGCTGGAACTCACCTGCCGAGTGAAGGGAGGTAAGTGAGAAATCACATGCTTGGTGAAAGGTGATTGAGAACCCATCTACCGAGTAATAGGAGGTGAGTGAAAGCTCATCTACTGAGTACAGAGCGGCTGGAACTCACCTGCCGAGTGAAGGGAGGTGAGTGAAAACTCTCACAACTGGGTGAAGGGAGGCGAGTGAAAACTCATCTGCCGAGTGAAGGAAGGGCTGTGAAAACTCACCTGCTGAGCGAGAGGAGGTGAGTGAGAACTCACCTATTGGGTGAAGGGAGGTGAGTGAAAACTCTTACAGCTGAGTGAAGGGAGGTGAGTGAAAACTGATCTACCGAGTGATTGAAGGCTAGTGATAACTCACATGCTGAGTGAGAGAAGGTGAGTTCAGAATCAAATCGGATATCAGCAGTCACCTCTCCTTATTCTCAAGCTTTGGAAGAAGCCGCTTTCTCTGTTGACTATAATGCCCTCCTACGGATGTGGGTTATAAACTGTAGTCCCATTACTGCGCGATGCATTGATGCCTAGAAAAATGCCAGCAGATCAAAAGAATCGATGCTGAAATGGGCTTAAGAAGGTATCCAAACAAACACGGGCTTATTTGAACTTGGAGGCCACAGACCGCTGGCATGACACATGGTTCACCACTTTCACATCAAAACAATGTCTCTGCAAACATTGCGGGAATGTCTGAGCTGGAGCGGGTGGATATATTTTGGTCCGATGAAGCAGCGTCTGCCTGCCTGCCACGCGTGACTGCCTACCTGTTGATTTGCGGCGCGTGTGTAGGCCTACGAACGACTCCCTCAAACGAAACTCCTCCAGGTGAAAAACTATTCATTGGGCTAGAAAAGGTGCCGTGACTCATGTCATTCCACAACTTGTTGGTGGTCATTTATTATTGGTGATAATTTGGCATAATTGAATGATGAGATATTGATGAAGCAGCATGAAGACTAATGCCGTCAACAACCTCAGACATCACGAAAGCTGAATATCAAGTACATAAGCTTCTGTATAGTGTATTCAAAAGTATACAGAAATTTTCAGAAGTACGAGCAGTTATAGTTCGTTTTTTTATCACTAACAATTTCAGCTCCGGTTGCTTTCGAGTGAATGGCCTTTCAAGGCCATTCAGATGTGACGTCATATGATAACTGGTAACTGATTACTTATTTCTTTTTGATGATATACCTGTATTAAACCGCACGAATTTCTGCTTATTTACAACATTATTGAAGGTATGTTAAGGCGCATTTTATGCTGTTTACATAGGCATCATGGCATTATTCCTTTCTCCGTAGCATTATTTTCATTTTTGCTTATTCAACGCTACATACTCAATGGAATACAAAAGCAGCTGCGACGAATTCCGGCGTGATAAACAGCCACTCTTCTGATCCTTTTACGTGACTTCTGCTACCCGCTCCAGCGAAGGTCAGTGTCACAGTCTGAGCAAGAGCAGACGCCACGAGAGGTGTGGGGCTGGGGGGCAGGGGTGAGGAGGCAGCGACGGTCGACCCGACTACATAGACTGTCTGGAGCGGTCGAGCTACCAGGGCAAAAAGACCGCTCTCTGGTAGCCTTTGAAGCATTGTTAGAGCGAGCATATACCGAAAACCCACCGACACCACAAACACCCCCCATCCCCCCCCACACACATACACACTACACAGTCGGCACACGGCGGCTCACAGAGCGCCACCGTCATATCACCCTCTCCAGGCGTCTGACTCCCTGCCCGACTTGTTTACCCAGTCGGACGGCTCTTGTTCGCGCGCTACGCAGAACGCACGGGACGTCTTGTTTGCGCCACCGGGGTGTCTGTCTGTCGAGCGCGGGTCGCTGGAGTCTCCCCTGACTCCCGGCAGTGTGTGCCGAGCCTGGCCTGGTACTTACACTTAATTGATCTCTGTGTTACGACCTCAAAGGGACGGTAAATGCAAATGACGGTGAAAATACACTGAATTGCGCGCAGAAGGCAGTCATGTATGCAAATGTCTTTTTTATCGTTCTTGAGATGGTGATCCTTTTTGGCATAGTTCATAACGAAATTACAATATAGATAATGCTATATTCGCATTGCAATTTGCAACGAGTGCGTTGTGGACGAAATTTTCTTTGGTTAGAATCATTTTTGCTATTGTTTTCGTGATTATCCACGATCGACTGGCTGTTGAGCTTATTCATTTCAGAAACACATATTGCAGCTGTGATTGGGAAAGTCTCAGCCACAGCCATCCACAGCTACATGCTGTTTGTCCTATGTAAATAAAACGTGACTTTGTTCTATCAAAATTAGATGATAATAGCCAGCCGAATTACCTTTGGGGGGTAATTACCGACACACAGGGCTCAAAATATTTATGTAAGTGTCTGAGCTGGATGACCTTGTGCTGCTATTCGTTAGATCCACACTTGCCGCCTGCTCTAACTTCTGGCAATATGGCTAAGGTTTCCCAGAACCGTGGCCTAATGAAGTTCACTTGACATGATTGACGAAAACTAAGGACGCTAGGGTTCGTTCCATACCACATAGCTAACAATAACTCATTGGTGTATCTACTTACTACATAGTAGCCGTTTTCACGACGGGCTATCCGGTGAGTGCACCTAATTTGACCAAATCTGCACCTAATCTCTTTTACAGCAAATATCTTTATCCCGCGCACCGACGGGGGTCTGCGCCAACTTCGCACCGACGGGGGGGGGGGCGGATGACCGCCCCCCCCCTGAGATCTCGAGAACGAAGCAAGATAGCGACAAGCGGTAAACGGCATCGGATACGCACGGCCAAGATCTACAATTTTTACCGAGGTCATTTTCAGGTCAGGTCAAAGATGACGTCACAGGGGTCGAAAAAGTCAAAATGGCGGCGCTAGATATTGAGAGAGTTTTTCTCGAATAACTTTCGAATTAGTCAAGATAGGAACAAACTAAGGGCATCATCGTGATCCTCTCGTCAATCCGCATCGAATGATATATATGTTGACCTCGAAAGGTCAAGGTCAAAGGTTGACCTCAGGTCACGTGACCTCGAGGTCATCATGTATATCATTCGATGCGTCTTGACGAGCTCAACACAATGAGACCATCCACGCGTCTGTATCTTGTTCCTGTACGGAGTTATTGGCCAAAAACCTTTGGTGACCTTTGATGACGTCACATGACCTCACAGCTGCCCAACAGCAAAACAGACCTCAAGGTAGTGAAGGTTGATCGTATATGAAGTCATGTATGGTATATGGGGCCATTCCGACCCGTTTTAGTGGTAAAAACAGGGAGTTGATTTTTCCCCCATTGACTTATAATGGGGAGGTCGCGAAATTGACCTGACCTTAGGTCACCGATATCAAAATTCCGAGATATACAAATTGTAGCTACTAATGACCTAATAATATCCTGCGACTTCCAAAGGCCTCCGACATCCACTGTAGCTCTGGCACGGTGACAAAGTTGCAAAAAAGTGACTTGAGGTTGGGTCATTCAAAGTGACCTAGTGACCTGACCTTAAAAGGTAGGAGGTTCAAACTTGCACACCATGTGTAAAATTGATGAGGTTATAGTCATACCAAATTTCGCGGCGCTACGCGCTGCGGTTTTCCCGCTATTCGCGAAAAACCTCGGGGGGGCGGATATCCGCCCCCCCCGTCGGTGCGCGGGTTATTTTATGAATTTACTTCAATGTTTTAATCCATGATACTCTCTGATAATATGACAAAGCAGGCATATAAGCAATTAATTTAACCCTAGCTTATAGCTACTTAGAGACACACAGAACCTAATTTGACCAAATCTGCACCTAATCTGCACCAAATTTGCACCAAATGTGTACCAGATGGCCGTCGTGAAAACGGCTAGTAACTCATGGAGGAAATTAGAGATCGCATCAATTGCCGTGTGATGCTTTTCACATGCAATAAATTGTCCCAGTTGGTATAGCTTCACGACTTTATACATGCGATCATTTTATAGGTTGTAAGACTCCAAACATACTTCAAAATCTCTGAATTGGCCCCGCCACCATCTTTGTCACCACCACCCCGAGTTCCTGCTGCTGCCGCCGTCAGCGCCGATGCTGGTGACGTTATTTTCAGATAATTTCACCGGATTATTACATATTGAAGCGACACTTTCTGCCCAAATACTAAACACCAAACACCTAAGCGGTATTCGTACTACTTTAGTATTGACAACAAAAAGGTTTGTATCCATATCTAATCGGCATTTCGGTACGGTGTCCAGTCCGGTGTCCGGTCCGGTGTCCGGTCCGGCGTCCGGTCCGGTGTCCGGTCCGGTGTCCGGTCCGGTGTCCGGTCCGGTGTCCGGTCCGGTGTCCGGTCCGGTGTCCGGTCCGGTGTCCGGTCCGGTGTCCGGTCCGGTGTCCGGTCCGGTGTTGGGTCTGGTGTCGGGTGTGGTGTCCGGTCCGGTGTCCGGTCCGACGTCCGGTCCGGTTGCAGTGCCGTCAGTGATGACCCGCAGAAGGACCATTGGTGTCTCTATGGCGGTGACCGCAGGCGGGCCATCACATCCAGCTGGCGGGGTAGATTGGTGCGGTGACCGACAGACGCTGACCGAATCGGCCTGCGCTCAGCACAGATAGGGCCACCCACCGCGAGTCCAAGGCATCGGCCCATCGCCGCGCCGCGCCGGCGTGCGCTCAGCAATAAAATCGGCAAAGTGTCCGGTCTACGACTGCCATGTGGAAGCAATTGGATATTTTAAGTTTTACTCCAGTGCGTTTGGAAATTTCGCCTTTTCAATTAACGTGTTCGTGAAAATGGTTTCACTTTTAAATTGCTGGAACCTCCTTGCCGTGTGGCATGCTATCATGGTACTCCGCGATAATTGGTCGCTGGTCTTTCGCAAACATTTCGGTCACTTTCATTTGGATTGCAATTCATTAGAAGTGCCTTGTGATCAGCCAATATTGCTACGAACGGTTTTCAACCTCTGCGTGCAATGAATGATCCAAATTGACTCACAGAATTACTCTTTTTTTTCTGGTGGGATGCTTCCTCTTGTCCGATAATGTCCTGGAAATACCAGACTTTAGACATACGGTAAGCATGTTACGATGCTTGCTTTACGCTTGTTTCTCGTACTTACCTGCACTTTTCACTGGGATACTAAGAGGTGGTAGAATCGAAAAGGTTTTCAGGTGAGTTATTCAATTATCTGTAATTTCCACAGTGCCAAACAAGATACAGCAATGATGGACCGAATTATTCGCCGCGACAAAGGTGAAGCCACATCATCGGTGGTGTTTTACGCGTTGCACAACAAGGAAAAACGATTATTGGCTCTTGTCACGTCAATGACCTAAATGCAACACTTACGGTCTGCAGTGGCTTGGTAGTTTTTTTTTGCCGGTTCTAAAAATCATTGCACAGCATGGTTGGCTATGCCTCAGCGGGCATCTGGGCTGGTTTTCGCCCATTCAGTCCTTGGAATAAATTTCAAAATATGACAATGGTATACCATCTCCTTAGTGACCTGGAGGTCCAGTGACAACTACCTTCTTCCGCTGTGATCCTTTGACGGTCGGTTACAGGTTAATCGATAGGGACTCTATCCACCGCTTACGTATGCCTCAGCGCTGACAGCAGCCGCCTGGTAATGGTAGACTGTGCCGCATCACACGAGTGTTAAGCGGTACAGCCTATCCACGCCGCATAACAGCGGCCCGGATCGCTGGATGAGTTTCACCCCCAGTTTCATGATCTCATTTTTATTCCGAGAAGAGTCGATAAATTTGAAAGGTTGGTAGATTTGGATGGTTGGGGATGAAGGGGGCTCTAATGCATGGCGAGTCCCCCCGGCTGAAAAGTTGGAGGGTCTCGGCCCCTGCGAGGACCCTGGCTCCCGCGCCTAATGATAAGGAGTCCGTTTCGCTGTACCCGACTGCACACAGTTCTCTCCACGCTCACAGCGATGACCTACTGGTAGATGCTCAGCGACGGCTCACATCCCCATAAATTGACTGCTCTTCTCCCTCTCCTCAGGCCTGCTGCGTCCCGTAGGAGCTTGGAGGTTCAATGACGACTCATATTCCCTGAAGTGACCGCTCTTGTTCCTGTCCGCAGGTTCGCAATGAAAACCCATAGCTTCAGATCTTGGCCCTTGAAAGTGACCACTCCTGTTCCTCCCGCAGGCTCTCCGCGTCCGGCGGTGACCTGGAGGTCCGGGGGCGCGGTGCTACCGGTACCGTACCAGCCCCAGGGCGAGTACACGGTCAGCCAGTACAGCGTGGAGGCGTTGGACAGGTCGGACCTCCATCGGATGGTCACCTGTCTGGCGTCCAACACCAACCTGACGGCGCCGGCCACCAGCTCCGTCATGATCGACATGAACTGTAAGTAGAAAACAGCTGTGAGTAGACATATGTCTGAACTGTTAGCAGAAAACATATATAAACTTTGAGCACTGTGAGTGCACAATGTCGACGACAGTGCGTTGTATAGTCGTATATTTAAACTGTCATCAAGTTAATAATATAATCCCCGTATGTAGCATTGCTATATAGCAAAATAACTGTCAGCCATTTACACATATGGCAAGATAAGACGCATTTCTTCGTTAGTTTCTGGAAAACTGTCAGCGATTTTTTCCAAGTCAATTGACAAAGAAGCCTTTAACTTTAAAGTGACAACAGGCTATCAAGGCAATCCGCTTAGCTGTATCTTCAAACTCATTCGAAGTAATTTCGGAAAGTGCGTCCTGTCTCAACTGGGGGATGAATTTGCGTAGGAAGCGCGCAGCTACACGCTATCATAAGCGTACCAACAAAGAGCTTTTTCGGGTTCGTCAAGCCGGGCGCGTGACAAGATTGGAAAGCGACGCTTCGGTCACGGCGGCAGCCTACCCGCTGTAAACAATTAAAGATAGATGGTGCCGGCAGCCCAGTCCTCGGAGCGGTGAAACGACTTTTGGCCAGAGCGTTACTGTTTTTGTCTCGAAATACTAAAGTCGCGTCAGATGAAACTACGCGGACTGAAAGCGTAATGCGAGTCTAAATTCCACCGCGACTTTTGGTCCGCTTTTCTGTTACACCAGTGAAGTCAGTAGAGCAGTTCTAGATTAAACACGTAATTAGGACATTAACCCTCGCCCATTCAGGGCGTATTTCATAAAGAGGAATGTCGTGCGGGAAATTACTACGAACCACTGCTGGTGCTCAGCTAATTGAGTTTAGGTCTCGCGGCCAAGCCGAGCGTATTGCTTGTCATGGAGGATTAGTTAGTACCCGGTTAGGGTGTCAGAGGCTAGTTGGTGACCGCAGAGGTCAGGCCAAAAGTAATTTGGCTACCTAATAACTATATCTTAGATTTAAAGTTACAAGAACGGAGGGACACTAAGGTCAAAAGTTCAAGTTCGAGGTAAGGTCAAGGCAATAAAGGTCAAAGTCCAGTGGTTTATGAGATCCATTTTCGTGGTAATCACGAAAAGACAATAAAACATTATAATCTTTTGCGCATATCCCTGGCTCCTACCATGAAATTAGTGTGTTTATTCAGAGGTCTTTTCACACATAAGTGAAATTGTGACAAAATATAATGCGTGGTTACTGGCTACAAGAAGAGACGTCCCGATCGTTTCTCGATATTGTCTGAGCAAGGTTGTCCATGCAGTGATGACAGTAGCGTAAGTCTCCTAATGGACAGTGATGGTGACCCTTCCATTATAGCTGTGGCGCCTGACCTCTGATAGCCGCTCGAAGCGCGCCCTGATACTTTTGAGCCACCGCCGACGCTCACCGAACTGCCGAAGCGGCCGGCGGTCGGGCGGGCCGGGCTCGTTGGCGGCCGCGCTGATCCGCGCCGGTTCTCGCTGATCCGCGCTGGCCATTTCTGGGCGCGCTGACCACCACCCAGTGTTTGCCGGGCGTCTTAGTGCCGCTCAGTGCCCTGAGCTGACACTAAACACGGTGGCTGTCTCCGCAGCGCCACGCCGGCCGACTCAGTCCCCGCGGCCGGCCGGCGCCGACCCGCCCATCTGCATCGATAATGCCGCCGAGCCTGTCGTCGTCGCTGTCGTTTTGGTTCAAATGACGCGTGACCCCAGCGGCGTCCATTTCCGAATTTCGGCCGTGTCGGTTCGGACCCTGACACAGCTGCCAGACGGATGCCGTGCACAAACCGTCCCATTTTCATCTGAAAGCAGATGTTTGATTAGATCGAAACCCAGGGCCAATGAGACGTGAAGCTGCAGCCAGCTGATGTCCAGGGTGTTCCAGGTCACTGGCAGTTTACAGCTAGCCAGACCACTGAGACGTGCAAGCATTCGCTCCCGATAAAACTAGACCCGACCTCTTCGTCGTTGACCTGACCCCACAGGTCAAAGGGTACCCGATAGTCGATACCTGTAAATTTGCTATCCTTAGTTGCGTTTTAACCCATTTACGCCCTTCGTTGCGTTTTCGCAACGCAAGCAAGCGTCGACGTGATCGAAGCTTGAGAAGTGTGTAAAAGAGACTAACCGATGAGATAAGTTTCAGCGTGTGTAGCATGGTTGTGCGCATGATACTACGCAGTTACAAGTCTGTGCGGCCGGTAAGTTACTGCCTAGACTTAGAGCTCCCAGAGGGAAGTCGAAGGTTTTGTGAGTGATGACGTCACGAAAACCAAGATAAGTAGGCTAAGTGCTTAATAATATCGTAATGAAAATTGTGTAAACATATTCTGCAGAGTCCCTACAATGGCGTAGATATGCATTTTGTTAAGAAATAATGCTACAAAAAGGGTTTGTGACTATTTTCAAATATGACTACGGTCGCGTTGCGGGAACGCAACGAAGGGCACATCGGAAAGACAGCGGTGTTGCGAAAACGCAACGATGGGCACATTGGCAGGATAGCGGAAGTATGAATATCAACAGTAGACTTCACTCGTGATACGCTGTGGGTTCTCTCTTTCTCTCCCCCATCTTCCTCCCTCTCCTCCTCGTTCCCCAACTCTCTCCCTCTCTCTCTCTCTCTCTCTCTCTCTCTCTCTTTCTCTCTCTCTCTTTCTTTCTCTCTCTCATTTTGTAGCCATGAGGCTGTAGCGGCGGAACATCTTCAATTAAGGGGGGGGGGAGCACTGCTGACTTTTGGTCTCATTCTTTCCATTTCCATTTCCATGCAACGCCTATCGGGATAATGTTCAAATGGCAAAATCAAGGGGGGCACGGTGCCCCGGTGCCCCCTCCCCCCGCTCCGCCGCCTATGCCATGAGGGACGTATATAGGTATGTTTAGTGCAAGGTGCGTTCGCACGTAAAATGTTGCGACACATTTCATATTTGCTGGCTCAAACAGCCACAAACACTCCTTTCTTTTTCTCTCGCAGATTTTCGGCCTCGGGCTGTTCGTTCACTAAGCAATGTGTTCCCATGCATCTGAAAATCGCAAGGACCCATGCATCAGACGGTCGGCGATGCTAACGGAGCTGAGAGATAATTAGGTCCTTTGGAAATTGGATCTACTATGTACATTGTGCATAAATAATGAATAACGGGGATGTATTCTGGTATCAGGCGACAGATAGGCATCGCCATTCTCTAGAAAGAATCTGCTGACTACCAGCATTTACGTTAGAAAAGATAACTGAGGGTCGGCAAATACTGGGATAGGCCCCCTCTGAGGGTAGCTGAGCCCTTCGGCAGGGGTAATGAGGGCGGACCCATGGGAAAATAATAATTTTTAGGATTCATAACTCGCATAGATTCATAAGCTGCTTGATGTGGAGTATACGCCTGTTTTCTTACTTTGATAGGCTTTTTATCTAATCAGACCATTTTTAGAGCTAGCAGGATTATTGGAACTAGGGGAGACATTTGTCTGACCGGACACGGTCAATCGTAGACTGGAGACTGAGCCCAGCCAGTGGGCAGCCGCCACCCATGACCCACCCCCTTACACCCTCCAAAGCACTCACTGCACCCGGCTACAGGCGCGCTCCTATGTGAGCTGCCCGATTGCGATATACGTTGCCGGTCCAGCCCGGAACAGGGGGATGAGGCGTGGAGGAGGATTCAACTATCCTGAAGATGAAAAGGACGGATTGACGTCGAATCACCATTCTGTCCTGGCATTGTCTCGAGAAAGAGGTTACACGTGAAGGTCGCTGAGAGTGGGGCCATGAAAATTTTGGATTAGGTGTAAACATGATAAACTGGGAGTCGATTTGTTGTGATGCGCTACGCCTTACGAGGGTAATTTGTTAGAGCCGGATCGGTCCTTTTTTCTTTTTGCTGAGAGTGGGTACGACTAACCTGCAATGGAATTTAACTTTACTCCTAGGAGGGTGGTTAAAAATGATTGCGGATATACGCGCATACAAGAGGCACTGGTTTACTCCCAATCCTCCGTTTAATTGTATTCAGTGTGCACTGTGCAGGGTCTGATAGGTGGAGGTAATGGATCTGTCTAGCTTCCAAAAAGAAAGCATCACCCTGGATACGTGTCGACCACAACTTTAAATGAACAGCAATGGACAACGTAAATGGTTGATAATGACCGTGTTGCCATCTCCCCGTTCGCGAATCATGAAGTTATGCTTCCTCACTGAGGCTCTTAGGCGGGTTATAGAGCATGACGGATGTGGGTTCCGCATTTTCAAGCAATAGTTGTCAACAGTTGATTGATGTTTTGTCAAAACATATTAGCATATACGGCAGTTCAGTGTACTTTATGTCCGTCTGATGTGCCCGTCGTTGCGTTTTCGCAACGCTGATGGCGCCCGGTGTGCCCTTCGTTGCGATTTCGCAACGCATGTTTTTTACGTTTTTCTCGAGAAACTTTTGCTGCAGGCAAAAATTATTTTCGATTCCATACAAGGCCCTGATAGTTAGGAGCATAACATATTTTGATTTCGTCGATTTTCATGATGGTCAATATTCCTGGGCATAAATGGGTTAACCTGCGCACCGACGGGGGGGCGGATATTCGCCCCCTGAGGTTTTTCGCGAACAGCGGGAAAGCGAAATTTGGTAAGACTATTTTCTCATCAATTTTACACATGCTGTGCAAGTTTGAACCTCCTAACTTTTAACCCTATTAGTGGCAGGCTCCTGGCTACCCCATATTAGTGGCAGGGGGGGGGGGGGGCTGTTTACGACCCCCCCTTGATATCTCGAGATCTAACCGGCCGATTTTCAAAATTCAAACGGCATTCGATTTGGCTCAACGAGATCTACATTTCTAAAAAAAATAAAATTAAAAAATGTCAATAGGGGGTAGAGGGGGGTAAAAACGGGCAAATTGCAGATACATTTTAGACTGTTTATCACGGCCAGGTTTCTGAACCAATCTTAACGCAACTTTTGCCGATCGATAGAGAATGAACCAGGAATTCACATGGATCCTAAAAATATGCATTTTCAAAAATCATAGGCGGATACAGATCATTGAGATTGGGGGTACACAAAAAGTATAGTAAATAAGGTTTTTGTTGGTCCTGTTTCTAAAAAGGGTGGCAATGGTCTTGTTATGTTACAATTTTCTTATGAGAGAACGACTAAAATTGTATTGGTCATGCATAGGCGGTGTCAGGGCACCTACCCAGCCAGCAATTTTGCTCCGGGCCCAAGCAGGCTCAAGTGCGGATTGCCCGAGATTTTTAGTCGGGCTTAAGTCGGCTAGGGCTTGGGCTAAAGTCGGCGTATGACACAAATACGCCGACTAAAGCCCATGCTCTGCCGGAGGTATGCCCGCTCTGAGAGCTCCGGACAGCCGTAGTTAAGCCCTAGTTGAGCGACGATTGGCGTTAGCCCGATTTAAGCCCGAGCAGTGAATCCATCTATATTATGGAGATTACTCTGGGCCCGAGCGGGCTGAACTCCGGCAAGCCCACTCTGTGTGCCCTGTCTATCCCGACTTAAGCCATAGAAGTGAATGGGGTTTATACATTGCAAACTGCTGTGGCTTTGCTCGGGTTCGGCTCGAGTGACGGCTCCTGTTTTCTCAAGTCTCGACTTGACTTCATCTTGCTTTTGCTTCACACTGGATCAAGTAGCAAGGAGCAGCCAATGCACTTTCAGCAGGTTGTGCGGTTTCAATGCATATTTAAAATTGTTACGGTCACTCATATGCTCTGTTAACCGGTCATCGAGGCTCGAGCATTGCAAAAGGAAAGTAGTGGTTGACTTTGATTGAATGTATATTTCAAACGACTACAGACACGTCAAATGAAACACAAATACATGAAACAGTGGACTGCAAACTGCAGCAGTAATATGGCATGAGTCATGAAAAAACGCCATCAAAACTATAAAACAATCACAAGGCCCGCTAGCCTCCCTCCCCGTTCATAATACTTGGTTAAACACTCAACCGAAAGCATAAAGTAAGGACAGCAAGTAATCGCTCATAAGACATAAAGCAATAAGCAAACAATCATTTATAAGGAACTTCACTCTGGTGAATGGGAGCTTTGGAGGCGTCTGGCTCCTCCACACACACACATCTGCAGTAGGTGGTCGGCCCTAGCTTTCGGCGCAGTTTCCGTATATGTAGGTATACCTACTTAACCTTCGCCCCAGTGGGGGGGGGGGCATATGTTACCACCCTGTCGCGTTTTTTGCGTGTGAATAAAAAACCGCGGCGCGTAGCGCCGCGCCGCTTGGGGTAGCTTTTCGTACATCAATTTTGGACAGTGTGTGAAATTTTTGACCCCAGGTCATGTCAGGTCAGGTCACCAGGTCAAGTTAACTGACCAAGCCTAAAAAAAAGTTTGCAATCATGTCCAGCCTGCAGTGTTTGTCAGAAAGATTTCAAACTTGGTGGATTGCATGCTGTTATGGGCCCCTACAATTTGTATATCTCGGATTTTTATATCCGTGACCTAAGGTCAGGTCAGTGGCGAAACCTTTCCATTACAAGTCAATGGAGAAAAATGAAAATGCCTCTAGATCCGTGTGTACGCATCGGAACAGTCCAAATATTTCAGAATCACAATGATTTAGTCCACTCGTGATGACCAAGGTGTCATTTTTGCTGATAGCCTCTAGACAGGTCATCCGAGGTCACTTAAGGCTACAAACAGTTTTTTTGCCAATAACTCGCGATTGGAAAGAGATAGAACGCTGGGGATGGTCTCATTGTGTTTGCCTTGTTGAGACGCATCGACTGATATGCAACATGACCTTTTCCGGTAAGGTCATGACCTTGACCTGAGGTCAAATTTTCAACTTGACCTTTCAAGGTCAAATTATAGTTCATTCGACGCGTCTCGGCGAGAGGAACACGATTCTGGCAATAGAAATGTCGTGGCTTTTTGTAGTCGAAAGTTATTGTCGAAAAACACTTTTCGTAAAAAGAGCTATTTTTGGACTTTTTGCCCTCTGGAGGCCAAACCGTTGACCTGAGGTCAATATTGATAATGACCTTTTCAAAAGAAGAGTTCAAAAGCTATCGATTGCTCTTCCCTGCGTTATTCTAGCTACCATAGTTCCTGAGATAGCGGCATGTTTTCTGAAAAATATAATGACAATGGGCAAATTTTGACCTTTGATGACCTCTGGTGACCCCAATATTGCTCTAAGGTGAAAAATGACCGAAATACTTTCAAACGTACGCATTGAGAGCTATCGACTGCTTTTTACCGCGTCTTTCTAGCCCTCTTAGTTTTTGAGTTAGAGGTGGGTGGTAACATATGCCCCCCCTCACTTGGGCGAAGTTGGCTGAGACCGCCACTGGGGCGCGGGTTAATTATAAGCAGGCAGTTTCCGCTAAATCACTTGGCGAGGGCGACTGCGGCGTCCACCCGGTCCTGGTTTGTATAACTATTCCATTTTTTGGAACCATTTGCTCTAATGGTACGTACCTGAAAAAGAGATTAATTGGTTTAATTTACATTGCATGTTTGCTTGAAAAATAACTTATTGATGCATTAATACTGTAAAAACACTTCTCAATGATCCGTATAAAATGTTCATTTGATTTTAAATGCGGACAGAGAATGAGCGTCCTCGGTGATAAGTAGATAAATATTTGTGTTTTGTATTTCATTTTCCTGGGTTAGAAGTGCTGGGTATTTCACAAAGATATAAAGGTACGGAATGCGGCTTTTCTGAGCGAGGGTATAAGTCGCCAGGCTGAACAGCTATTCAGCTTCATGTTTGATGGCGTCAAACTCAGTCAAAATCATGACGTTTACATACGATCAAGCGCACCATTCAATACACTTACCTACCGTAAAACTCCATGCCAGTCCACTTGATAAGAGCAGTGAGCACTATCCCTTCTTCGCGCTGTCACACGCGCCCAAACATCAACCACCAAATGCCCCAACACCGGTGTGTCGTTTCGTCGCACAGCGCACAGGCTGTCACAAACGCTGCACATGATTGGCGCAGAACTGCGCATGCGCGAACAGCCGAACAAGTATGGCTAAGCTCCGGCTTTACTCCAGTTAGCCGAAGGACACAGCCAGCTTGATCAGCCCGCGCTCCGCCCAAGTTAGTTTTGGATGCGCGGGCAGATGTCGGGCTGAGCTACTGCTATCCGCACGTGGGCATAGCTGCGGCATGCCCCAGCTCAGCCCTAGTAAAAAATACATTGGTTTTGATCAAAGTGGGCAAACCCAAGCTAAGCCCAAGCTGCCCGACGCTTGCCACAGTTCAGCCCAAGCGAATTGCTGGCTGGGTATGTTGGGAGGTAAAAAATAACCCCCCTTTTTGGACGCCTGGATCCGCCTATTATAGCAAAAACGTGTCAAAAGAGGATGCACAATAACTTTGTATATGTTATCACATGATACCTTTCATTCACTGTACGTAAAACTGGTGCAGCATCGTGATCTTCGCCCAAATGACTCGCTTCACGAATAGGACCCCCAATTCCCAGTGCTCTGGAGCCGCCCCTGGTAAAGTTATGAACTTGAAATTTTCAGGGAATGTGCCCAATTTAGTTTTAGGAAAAGTCAGAAAATTTCAGCATCGTAGCTTCAGCGGTTTCGGAGATATTCCCGAAAAACCTGAGGGGTGGATAAAAACAACCCCCCCTGCCACTAATAGGGTTAAGGTCAGGTCACCAGGTCACTTTGAATGACCCTACCTCAAGTCACTTTTTTGCAACTTTGTCACCGTGCCAGAGCTACAGTAGATGTCGGAGGCCTTTTAAAGTCGCAGGATGTTATGAGGTCATAGTAGCTACAATTTGTATATCTCAGAATTTTGATATCGATGACCTAAGGTCAGGTCCATTTCTCGACCTCCCCATTATAAGTCAATGGGGGAAAAATCAACTCCCTGTTTTTACCACTAAAAACGGGTCGGAATGGCCCCATACACCATACATGACTTCATATACGATCAACCTTCACTACCTTGAGGTCTGTTTTGCTGTTGGGCAGCTGTATGGTCATGTGACGTCATCAAAGGTCATCAAAGGTTTTTTTGCCAATAACTCCGTGCAGGAGCAAGATACATCCGCGCGGATGGTCTCATTGTGTTCAGCTCGTCAAGACGCATCGAATGATATACATGATGACCTCGAGGTCACGTGACCAGAGGTCAACCTTTGACCTTGACCTTTCGAGGTCAACATATATATCATTCGATGCGGATTGACGAGAGGATCACGATGGTGCCCTTAGTTTTTTCCTATCTTGACTAATTCGAAAGTTATTCGAGAAAAACTCTCGCCATATCTAGCGCCGCCATTTTGACTTTTTGACCCCTGTGACGTCATTTTTTACCTGATCTGAAAATGACCTTTGTAAAAATTGTAGACCTTGTCCGTGCGCATCCGATGCCGTTAACGGCTTGTCGCTATCTTGCTTCGTTCTCGAGATCTCAGGGGTGGGGGGTGGGGCGCGGTCATCCGCCCCCCCCCCCCCGTCGGTACAAAGTTGGCGCAGACCCCCGTCGGTGCGCGGGTTAAACGGTCAACGCTTTTGCGCAAAACGCAAGCTAAATGATGAGCAACACGGCAAGGGGGAAAGCAACGTCCCCTCGGTCGAGCTGATGTAAAAGATTTACGTCGAAAGGCCTATTACCTTGGGCAAAGCATTCAGAAGCATTTTAGCTCTTTCGATCTGCTTACGACTGAGATATTGAGGCAACATTGTCAGGTTTTCATAAGGAGCTGCCATGTTAATCACATTTGTTGCTAGTGACCAAGTGACACTTTGTAATAACCCTGTCACCCCAATGTTTTCATTTGAAACTTGCGAATTAAGCTTAGAGTAAAACTCATTGAAGTTAGGATGCTTTGAATGGAAGAGTTTAGCAGAGCCAAAGACCACGCTATGCAAAACTTGTTGGGCAGTCTCCGAACGGGAAATTCCGGGTTAATTTAGAGGTTATAAAGTTTAGCGTGCCTTCATCCTCCCACTTCAACTAGCCTCGGCGGCTCCTATCAAACGAGAACTACGAGGGGGTATCGAAAAGTTCTGATCATCACCATGAATTAGATGTGATAGAAATCTGATTTTTTTACATGATGTTCATTACTCCTTTACAAGTCACCACACACGACCGCAAACTTATTGCATCGTTTCTTCAGCTGCCTGAGGCGGTCATTGTAGGACCTTCGCACTGTCCCGTAAATCACTGCTCCACCTCATCAATGACGTCATTTCTGTCCATAAAACACCGGCCATAGTGTGGATTCTTCATCTCCCGTAACAATCAAGAGTCAGTTAATACCTGGTCAGGTGCATTTGTTAGATGCGGTAGGATTTAATGTCCACATCATGTTGTTTTTTCAATCGCAGCTCAGGACGAATTGGCGGGGGCGCTGTCGGTGCGGATAAAACATCTTTCTTGTTTTTTTTTTTGCGGCGATTTTGCTAGAGGCCATCTCGCAACTTCTTAAAAACTGTGCATTAGTGCTTGCTTATCATTATCCGACCATCATCAAGACAGTCGGTAATGACTATCCTACGCCAGATCCAGAACACTGATAGCATTGCCCTTCCATATCGGCTTCTGCATCTTCGCCTTTTAAGAAGGACAGATGTGCCGTGCTTAAACTTCTTGATCATCTTTTTGTCTCTGGATCATACACATAGACCCAGCATTCGTCACAAGTCATCAAATGATCGAAGATGTCTTCAATTTCCTAAAAAAGGCCTAGTTTTCATTTCGAAAGGTCAAGACGCATTTTTCTCTTGAACAAAGTAGACACACGAACTTCTAAGCGGGCTGACTCCTTTATCGTCTGTAGTTCTTCGCTGATAATATTTTCAGGCACTGCCAGCATTGAAACCTTTCTGTTGCACAATCATCTGAAAGGTCACACGACGATCTGTAAGGATGAGGTCCTCCACTCCCTTCACAGTCACCACCTTGTCAGTCATTGGTAATCACTCACTTCTTGACTCCCCTGCAAGGGCCATGCAACCAAGTTGAAAATTATTTCTTCATTTTCGCTAAGTGCACGAAATGGGCTTTCCTCGCCATAAACTAATTTCACGTTTTTGATGCATTTTCTCAGTGTGATACCGTTTCAAATGCATCAGTTGGATGACGGTTCGGTCCTCAATGGGCCCAACACCAATCTTTTTTACTTATAAGTCTCTCCTACATAAGATAAAACCACTTCGCAGGATTCTCTTTGCGGGAACATTGTTCTTAAGAACCAAATATCACACCAACCAAAAATCATCAAAATCGGTCTATGTCTTCTATGTGATGATCAGAACTTTTCGATACCCCCTCGTATCCCCGTGAGCTATCTCCACATATCGTTCTCCGGTGCGACTTGCACCGATATTGATATCATCAGAAGTCGAGCTCTCTCCCAACTAAGATGAGAATGACTACCCGTGACCTGGAAACTTGAATTGAGCGAAATGTGCCCGAACTAACGACACAGCTAAGCCATTCAGTCATTTGATCACAAACTTCATTTCTATTCACACCATAGCCTTCGAGTGCCATTCGTTTGCTTTCTAGTCACAGCACAGAAACTAAGTTATCCAGGCTTGGTTTCAGCATCCAGCGGGGCATCGAAAATCAACAGGTTCGACTGGGCCGGGTCAGACAGATTTACAGGTGCCGATTGCATTCTTCTCGTCCCTGCTCTGGCGCCCAGGAGAGCCATTCCAATGTACAGAGCTTCTGCCACTCGGTTCCTTGGAGGACCGACAGCACGCGTCTGGCCACATATGATCAGAGCGAGCTGCAGCTGTAGAAACTAGAAACGCGCTGACCGCCGCGTAATATCAGCGCCAGAAGAGCCTCTCAGTCTCCCACAGCTGAACTCTGACGTCAATCAAAGCTGCAAAAAGCGCACGGCCGCCTGCGGTTACCGCTGGCTACTCGAGCGCACTGCAGCGAAATCATATTTCAGCGAGCCGTCTGTGATCCCAGCGCTTACTTCACGTCCGACTGAGGCGAATCGAGCCACGGAGAATGATGGCGTCTGTTTTGGAGACAAACACACTGTGTTTATTCGTGTGTTTATCCCAGCGGTAGAGGCGTCGGATCCAGTATACGGCACTTTAGGGATCCTGTTACACCGAAAGTTGGTGCCAGAGGAAACAGGGCTCTGCTTACGATAACGCTATCGAGGTCATGCAAATGTCATTGATAAAGAAGTGACAATGAAATAACAACACAGTTCTACATTTTGCGTCGTATGATAATATTTGCTTGCTTCACCTGTGTTTGCTGTGTGCTGGCTATGTTGTGTGGAGTTGCAAAATATCATTAACACTTTTTTACATAAAGGGAGATACTTCTACATGTGCCTTTCTTGATCTAGCGAAAACATGCAGCCTTACGACTGCCTCGTCTACTTCAGTGCCGCTTTTTGTCGTGTGTTTTCAGTTGCGCCTCTGAGCGTCTATGAGTGTATACCATGTTTCTCAGAGTCACCCTGCACGATTCCGTTTCTGTGTGTTTCCAGTCGCGCCGCTGAGCGTGTCCATCCTGGGCAAGGGCGAGCCGCTGTCGGCCGGTCGCCGCTACCCGCTCGTGTGTCAGTGTGTCGGCTCCCGGCCTCCGGCCGCCATCACCTGGTTCCTGGGCAGCTCACGGATGGCCACCGCTCCCGGCACGGTAAGTTACCGTTCTATTACCATGGTAACACGACCCATGAAAGTGACCAGCAAGCCTGGTAACGTAAGTCAGTGCCATTAGCATGGTAGATTACCGTAATGGGGTGCCTACAGCGCCAGGCATTGTAACTTACCGTTGTAACACACGAGTATTAATATGGTGGCATGTAATTTGTTTGGCCATCGTGACAGCTGTTGGATGCCATTGTGCGGTGCTGTGGCATT
Organism: Amphibalanus amphitrite; assembly: GCF_019059575.1. Classification (NCBI taxonomy): domain Eukaryota; kingdom Metazoa; phylum Arthropoda; class Thecostraca; order Balanomorpha; family Balanidae; genus Amphibalanus; species Amphibalanus amphitrite. The sequence continues at coordinate 348,041 of NW_024881663.1, forward strand.
ACAATGCTGCAGCTGCCTTCGCCATTACTTGGACTCTTTACCTAGTTTGTCGGTTACTCATTGCGTGTGTGTTCAATTCGACTAGGCTTCTTGCATCAACGACGAATAAACCTGTGATTTGCATAAAGAGAGCACTCGCGTGTCCACTGCTTGGTAACTGATTAGAGATGCGCATTATATGTAGGTAGGGGTGTTTGGCTTTGTAACAGCATCAACCGCTTTTAATGAATTGCAAATGCAATTTGAGCATGTTGCAGCAATGACTGATTTTTTAATTGTACTTTGTGTGTAAAGTTTTAATTATTCTACTAAATATGATGGAAATGAGCTGCTAGGAAACGAGTAACAAGGCAATATGAATGAAATGAAATTTAAATGAAATTAAAGCCGATTATGTAAATAGATTGAGCATCTTGCATGCTTTGTTAAACGCTTCGAAAACTAAGCACAGATTAAATACTTGTAGGACCTTTGCGTTTACCCTGACAACTTGCTCGGGGCCACGCCGCCGTGTGACCTAACCACTGACCACTCACACTGACCATCCAGTAACGGTCTGTCGCTGCCCCGAGTACACGGGTCAGGCAGTCAGTCCTCCTCTCATACACATGCTCGCACATCCTCCGTCAGCAGCTCCCTCCATCTTCCCCTATTGATCGACGGCACAAGAAAATTGCCTGGAAATGCCCGGGAAATAGAATGAGATATGATCGTATGGAAAATAGGATCGGCCGCCGCGCGGCGCGCTGCGTTTGAATAGGCCATCCCCCGGCGTGGGATGGCCGACTCGATCGGGGGGATAGGGGGTAGGGGGGTCATGAGAAGTTATCCGGCGGACGGCAGAAAGCAGAGAGGCACCGTCGAAGCGCCTTACGTCACGCGCCAGAAATGAGTTAAAACTCGACGTTGTGCCAGCCAAGAAAGGAGCGCGTATTGGAAAGGATGAGAATGATGAGCTGTGTGTAAGAGCTAAACCTTTGAGTAGTTTTATGATAGCTTGGTGGGTTTGAAACAAATGAGCCAAAATATTTGCTGCATGAACTCTTATTTTAGTAGGGTTCAGCGTTTCCTCATGCGCATGTGCTGTGTCTATTATGTGTACAATATGCTTCCATAACAGAAGCGTGTGGAGCTCGCACAGCGCATTTGGGCTTTTTCGGGGATCCTTCATCATAAGCGGATGTTCAACTATCAGCTTATCCAAATTCAATAATCACTTTAGGTATGCCACCGTACAGTGGCATGCGAATAACTTTGATGAATGCCATCTGACATGCTTACACCCCTTACTGTCAGTCAGCCCCACCGCTTGTTGTCAGCGCTGCAGTGCGCCGAAGGAAAAGTCGGCAGGTTTTCCACAGGAAGAGCCGACAATGTTTTCCAGGGCGAGAGTCGGCTGCTTCTCAAGGGATGGCCACAGTGCCGCCGTCCAGATCTAATTTCAACTCTGAATAGGCAAAGGTCTTGGCGGACCCTTGGAACACAAAGGTAGTTGACAATTTATCCACACACCGGAATTGAATTACGCAGGACTTCTTGTTGAAAAGCATCCCACTCAGGAACAATGCTGAAATGAGGGCGCATTTTTATGAGCTGGGAGGTGACCCTTGCTGACATACACCTATCTATGGATACAATTCGACATTCGGCAAAAAATAAATGTCAATGTTTGTCGGAAAAGTTTGTCGCTGTATGATGGTGTTGATCCACATTTTATTCGATGAAGGCATGAAATGCTTCTGCTTCTTCCCCTACTTTATGTAACGAGATTCGTGTTATTTTTTGTGGTTTACGAATCATGCCACATTGTCGTCATTGGAGCTCGTCCAAAATGCCATTGGAAGATTATTGATGATGTGGCTCTAAGAGGGGAAATGCCATACTCTGATGGCCACAAGCCACTGGTTTTCCTTTGAGATGCACGACCCAAAAATGTTTATGTGATATTGTGATGCCATTGTCTTCCCCGCTTCACACGACAGGCTATTTTTTTTTTTTTTTGCAAACTTACTGTATCCTCGTGAAGCCGGTTTTCAAGCTAAGAGAGTGTTTATTCACTTGATGATTTGTCAACCATATGATGCGGTGAATATGTTAAGTGTGTTTGCTTAGTATTTTCAACACTACACATTCATAACACTTTGGGATGTATGTAAACACGGATCTTTCACGCAAAAACGGAAGTCAATGTCGCATCGTAAGTTAAGTGCTTTCTTATTAATTATCTATATAGATATCATTGATAAGTTCGGACCATTGAGCATATGTCACGACTAGCTTGTTATCACCCCAATGTGTTACAATGTGCTGTAAATGATCGGCAGAGCCCACGCCATCGATTCTTCTGGGAACAAAGAGCAACAGTCAGTAATAGCCAATACAGGTCACCGCTCGAAGCGTCGTCACCCGACACCGGACCTTTCTATACAAATCGGAACATTTCTGACCCGGCGCTCCCGGATCATAGCCGATGACAGGGAAATTAATGGCACTTCTACCATTACGCCGAGAAACGACGCGCAAAAGCGCCACTATACCTAACCCGATGTGCCGATACATGGACATATCATCGATCACTTGAAATGCGTGGGCGCCGTCTCAGTCATCACCGCTCATAATAATTTACGGTAGGAATAGTAGTGCTATTTTATGAGGACAAAGTCGTGAGCCATTACTCTCTTTGGAGTATCATGATTTACAGAAAACCCCACATGCTCTTAGCACGTGTCTCGATAGCACCATAACCAGACAGAGGTAACAAATAGGACAGGAAGACACGAGAAGACCAAAATGGTGGCCGTATATTACGAGTTGTGGCCGTTGGCCTTTGAATGGGTATCACTGAACGGAAGAGACGAGACAGTGCGAGGAAATGCGAACAAAGAGCGGCGGGAGACGAAGGACGGGGGTACGACGCGACGGAAATAGCCGTGCGTGAACAAAGAGACTGTGTATCATGACCTGACAGTTCAGTATAGATCCTTCGGCCTCCGCTCGGGTACGGCTTTCCGTTCACCTGATCGGCCTCTCGAGACTGAATAAGGATATGCAGTAATGGAGAGATGAAGGCAGAGAGAGAGAGAGAGAGAGAGAGAGAGAGAGAGAGAGAGAGAGAGAGAGAGAGAGAGAGAGAGAGAGAGAGAGAGAGAGAGAGAGAGAGAGAGAGAGAGAGAGAGAGAGAGAGAGAGAGAGAGAAGGAGAGAAGACTAGGGATCGGAGAGATCGATCAGAGAACTGAAGAGAGACCCACTACACCCGCCTCACACGGCATTACGCACATGTTTGAGTAGGCTGTGCTGTTTTGGATCAATGAACAGACTTAGACGACTGACATAGGAGGCAGATATATCACCCCTTTTGTTGTCGTTGTACGCTTTTTATGGTATGACGATTTGCTAAATTTACTGCATGGTTGTTTCAGGAAGGAGTACGAACCGTGGACTGTAACGACCTAAATATGTTGTTTTATTTTTCTTCTTGGTTATTAGGGCGAGAAACAATAAAACGGCATTTTCTTGATTTGACAAATAATTTCAGGATGCTTGCGATTATATGTAACTACGAGTATATTCGATGATGAAACGGTGCACTTATTTGCAATGCATTGTAGACCGAGGACTGTATATCTATAACCGGGATGCTTCAGTGAGTTCCAACTAAATTTCTTACCATAAGTAGACACAATTTTTGCTGATTTTATTTGATCAAGCGGACTGTTTGTTATGAGTCCCTTTATTTCACTACAAAACATAGGCATTGGCAGCGCGTTACAACAGAACGTGTGATATCGGCTGGGGTATCATCGTTTTTTCTCCATGTATCTCCGCAGCTCCAACCTCCAAAGTTTCCGCTCAGCCGCTATGTTTGGAGACCGTGTTGGCCCAGCCGCGGGCCGGGAATCGATCCGGCGGCCGGCAGCGGCGTTTTTGTCACGCCCCAGGCGTCCCCGAGGTCACCAGGCGGGCGCCGCGCCCGCCAGCCAGCCTTCAGAGAGTGTTTGAGGTGCACTTGGCGGCCACTGGCGGCCCTCCGCTGATGAGGGCACCCGCCTCCCGCCCGGGCGCACCCGCACCGACATACACGGGCGCGCCCGCAGCCTGTCGGCGGCAGAGTGAAGGAGAGCTACACGGCAGAATGCGGGAGTGGATCCATCAGTCACAGAATGGGAGAGGGTCATTCGTGGGAGAGCACATTTCCAGACTGGTGCTGGAGGCTTATGGCAGGACGGTGGCTTGGATATCAACAAAGCAACTGAACTTTCGAAGTTTGGTCTCTCTCTCTCTCTCTCTCTCTCTCTCTCTCTCTCTCTCTCTCTCTCTCTCTCTCTCTCTCTCTCTCTCTCTCTCTCTCTCTCTCTCTCTCTCTCTCTTTATTTCTCTCTATTTCTTTTTCTCTCTGTCTGTGCTTCTTTTTTGTCTCTTCCTTTACCTCTCTCTCTCTCTCTCTCTCTCTCTCTCTCTCTCTCTCTCTCTCTCTCTCTCTCTCTCTCTCTCTCTCTCTCTCTCTCTCTCTCTCTCTCTCTCTCTTCCTCCTGAATCATGTCTATTAATTCCCAAAAACACTCGGCTATATGATCCCTCACCAGACTGCGTGATTAAGAATTGATTTTGATGCATTGCGATGAAAGGATTTCGTCAGCCATAATTAATGCCAGCTGTCCGGATGGTTCTGCGGGATCTGGCCGCCGCCACCTTTCGAAGACTAATCACACGAAATGTATCGAGCGGCAAACTTGGCCAAACTGAAACAGAGGTTGTTCAAGAGTTGGGAATACATTTGAATACATTCATTTTGCCGGCTCTGCCAAGTCATAGTTTCATTTGTTATCATTATTTCGCGCGATGTCGTGGGCTCAGCTGGGGCGATTGGCGGCAGTGGGAGGTCGCTGTTCCTCTGTTCGGCACGCTGACGGTCCTGTTTGCCACAGAAGACGACGCACAAGGGGAACGTGACGCTGACGACTCTGCAGTTCACACCGCGGCCCGAGGACGACCAGAAGGTGCTCTTCTGCCGCTGCCAGAACCCAAAGGTGCCCTCGGCCACGCTCGAAGATTCCTGGCAGATCGTCGTGCAGTGTGAGTACTTGCCTGCAATTTACATAACTATGTGACGATCGGGTCAAACGCAGGGATTGGACTGTGGGGTGAGAGCACTTGCTGTAGACGTAAATGTCTGAATATTTTCACGATTTCTACAGCGTCTGGATGTATTCAGGGATTCGAATATCCGAGGATGGGAGACGGTGCGCTGGCTAAAATGCATAGCAATTAAGTGTTCTCTCTGTGGTGCCTGTATAGTTATCAGGGACAACTCCAAGTACACGCATGCTACTGTCATTTTTCCGAGATTGTCATTAAACCTGGGTTGCCAAAGCATAAACGTAAGCATAATAATGCAATTTATTACGGTCGTAAGTCATAACCGTCCGTTCAATTATTGACTACGAATCACGGTCACTATTTTCAATACCAGTCACTATTTTCAATACCATAAATGATTACACATGTGTCACGATAAGAAAAAAATCATTTGTCTGCTGGCGCACTATCGGGTTAAATGCCTTGTGCCAAGGCATGCAACGCATAGCGTTTCGGGCAGCTTCGTAGTGCGCTCGCCATAGCAGCAGCATTTGTAATAATTACATTCTGGAGGAAGTCGGGTACCCTTTGGATCCGTTTCATGTTAAGTGACCTAATCAGATATTCGAACCGGTGACATTCAGCCGGCACTCGGAGAATCCAACGGCCGAGTGCTGCGGGCGGCCCCGGATTTTATGCAGCCGTCGCCGTTCAGAGAATCACAGGCGATCGTTGAGATAACTTTGAGCGCCCTCCAGTTCGGTCCAAGGCCGGGAACTGCACGCGGCCCGCTCATTGAGCGCGCTCCGATCCTCTTGTCCTCGATTGGGGGCACTCATTTGGCGTCTGGCTGCGGCAGGAGCCACCTCAGCGGAATCTAGCCCCTGACTGAGCCGCCGAGCCTTCCGGGCTGCACCTGCGGCCACCTGACCGGCCTCTCGCTACGCCAATAGCGATCTGCTGCCATGTGCGACAGACCATTGACCAATCGGATTCTGCGAATGTCGCAATGGCAGCTATTACACCTCATCGCACCTCATATCAGCCCACACGCGGGTGGCGTGATCGCATTTCCTCCTCCACTCATCGTATCACGATTCTCCGTACGCGCAGCCTCTCACCGAATCGCTGAACTGCGCGCCGGTGTCGCCCACCCACCCCTCCACTCCCTCCGTTGACACCTGTGCGTCTGTTGGCACCTGTCCGGTTGTTCCGCCCCTCGTCGTGTCGGCACGCCCGTGTCGGTGACGAGGTGTCGACGACGCCGTCGTCGGCGATGAGCGTGACAAGACGCCGCCAGCAGGCGAGCTTCCTTCTGGCGATCAATACTGGCAGAGACGGACGCCGCCGGGCCGGCGGGAGGAGCGGCCCGGCCGACCGCCCGCTTTAGTAGCACGGACCGCGGACGGAAGGGTCCAGCGGAGGACTGAGGACTGCCGTCAAAGCGGAGGACTGCCGACAAAGCGGAGGACTGAGGACTGTCGTAACCGGACGGAGGACGGAGGACGGACGGGGTCCGGCGGAGGACAGACGGAGGACTGAGGACTGCCGTAACCGGACGGAGGACAGAGGACGGACGGGATCCGGCGGAGGATGTGGGGGGACGGAGGACGGACGTGAGGGGTCCGGCGGAGGATGTGGGGAACGGAGCATGGACGTGAGGGGTCCGGCGGAGGATGTGGGGGACGGAGCATGGACGCGAGGGGTCCGGCGGAGGATGTGGGGGACGGAGCATGGACGCGAGGGGTCCGGCGGAGGATGTGGGGGACGGAGCATGGACGCGAGGGGTCCGGCGGAGGATGTGGGGGACAGAGGGCGGACGTGAGGGGTCCGGTGGAGGACAGACGGGGCGGAGGACGGGCGGGGTCCGATGGAGGACCGAGGACAGAAGGGGGCGGAGGATGTGGGGGACGGAGGACGGACGTGAGGGGTCCGGTGGAGGACAGACGGAGGACAGAGGACGGACGTGAGGGGACCGGTGGAGGACAGACGGGGCGGAGGACGGGCGGGGTCCGGTGGAGGACGGAGGACGGATAGGGTCCGGCGGAGAAAGGACGGGCCAATGATAAATGGAGGACGGACCAGGAACGATCGGGGTCCGACGGAGAAAGGAGGACGGAAGGGACTGACTCGGGACAGAGGACGGACCGAAGACAGACCGAATTCGACCGAGGGCGGGTCGTTAAAGAACAGGAATACAATGAGGAATGGAGGGCGTCGGCTGAGCACATGAGACGGTTGTTGAGAGAGAACAGGAAGTTATGTTGATGACTCGGAGTACTGTTGGGAGAGAGCAATGATCTTCTGTTGACTGGGAATAGCGGCAGCTGTATGCTGAGGACCTAGGACAACTGTTCGTTGCCAGCTGAGGTCAGCGCACAGCTAAGTCTGAGAACACTGATGAACAGACTGAGGACACTGATTATAGCACTGCGACTGCCATTCTGAAAACTGTCAACTGGCACTAATTGGCACAAAATTGCAAATGATCTACATTTGACACAATATAGCGCATGTGTCAGGATCACGAGGCAAGGATAGTCGGACGCATTGAACAAGTGTTGCGGGCGCACGTGATATGCCGGTAAATTGTCCGGGCCGCGACATTATGTTAGCTGAACAAATCAACATAAGGTCAAGCCAGTCGTCAACATTTTTTTCCCGCTGAAACAGGCGCGGCTGTTATGTGAAATGTTCCCAGCAAATTATATAGCCATGAAGTTCAGTGGCGACCACAGCTATATTAAATCATTGCTGAGAGCTTATCAATATTTGTGGCTGAAAAGAGACTGCATTATTTCAGAGTCACAAGAGTTGGCATAAACTATTTGTTTACTTAAATGTTATTGTGAGGCTGCCGCAGAGACCTTTTCCCCTACAAAAAATTAGTCCCTGCCGAGCGTAGTGCTGGTTGGATTTTACTTGATAGCTAAATATAATATTGTGTGTATTCCTATACGTTTCCGCTAAACAAAGTCGGGTTAGCGTGACGCCAATCTCAACTTCACCAAAGTGATCTGTCTATTTCGGAAGACTTCTCATGATTCAGAGCTCTCCCGGGAACTTGGCGTTATCAGTTGCGCCAATGAAAATGACCACGGAAAAGTTAGCCACGGTTATATATCAAATCCCTCCTTCATAATGAACTCGGAGAAAGTGTCAAACTGAAAATCCTTTCCGCCACCTAAGTGAGACTATCTCGGCACACTCGACTGTGGATGACGCTAAATGAAAACTGGAGTGCGACAGTCGTGAAAAATGGCTCAGAAGATTTAACCGTCTTTTTGGGTCTGCGTTCTCTTTGGCTGAGCCCGCCATGAAAGTCATAGAGTTACAATAGAGGTGGTTCGGGCCGGCTGTTGTCGCTCTGATGGAGTGGAGTGTGGAATGGAATTTGGAGTGGAGTGGAGTGCGCTTCCACGGCGCTAAACACGGCGGGTGCTGTTTTGCGGGCACTTGAGACGCTCGAGTGCCTCCTGTTGATGCCTTGTGGTCTTGGGTAGGGCGTCTGAGTGAACTGCCAAAATGGAGTGACGTTGTGATCTGTCGGCATAGTGGCTGTAAGCTATTGCTATGATGCTCTCCTAATACTCACGAAATGTAAAATGTGTGTTAGTGTTAGTAGTAGGATAACTTTTATCCTTTGTACAAATGGAAGAAGATAGGTTAGTGGTGCATAATTGGAAACGTAATTGCTCAAGTCTGACGACGGATCATTTCCAGTGCCTTAGCCCGGCAGTTGCTGGGGTATTTCGCCACCCACCGTTTGCTGGGGGGGGGGGGGCGTTAAACGCCCCCAGCCGATAACTCGAGAACCAATAGGCGCAGCGAAACGCACGAGGCGGCAAACGAAAGAACGCGACGAGACGCTTCAGATGAGTACTTTAAAGTTGAATTTTGAGGTCACAGGTCAGGTCAAGGTCAGGTCAAACACCTGAAATCGGGCTTTCAGTAGCATGGACTTCAGGACTTCGCAATGGGCGCCTCTCGTCATAAACTCTGTCAAAACGGTGCACAATCCATCATATAAGGCCTACAAGAGTGTCAGCTCTATGCAGGGGTCAGTCAAGCATAGGTCAGGGTCAAGGTCAGGTCAACCGGGCAGGCACATATCCCCGAAAATCAAAACTGATATTCGCAGCCTGTGACACATGTTTTATGGGTAATTTGGGGCGTAGAACACGATGGTGACGTTCATTTTATCATATGTGTACGTGTTTGGCTGAAAAAGTTCAATTTAAGAAATTCATGTATCATGGTCGTGAAGTAGTCACGAGAAATTGCCAAGATTCAGTTCAATATTTTGGAAAATGCGGAACGATAATCAATAATCGAAGATAGCCATTTGATTCTTCATGGTATTGGCAGTCTAATGGCGTTTACGGCATGTCTATATGTCTATTCTGTGATTTTATATGATTTTTTAAACATATGCCGTTTTTGGTCGAAAACTCAGAAATCATGACGTCACTAAAACCTCGATATCTCAAACATTTTCCGACCGATTTTTTTGAAACTTTGACACAATAAACTTCAATTAATTCCCTACAGGTACCCAAAATTTGGCGCGCCTGCGGCGCGCCGTTTTTATGCTATGGCCCGGCGAAAAAAGTGGGGGCGTTTAACGCCCCCCCCCCCCCCCAGCAACTCGCGGGTTAGCTTCAACGAAAGGCAACGAAAACGTCGCAAAACGTCATGAGTTCGCAAAACATCATGCAATTTCGCATCGGCTTACCGTACTTTTATCTGTTTCTATCTAGTTATATCTAATATCTATCTTATAGTCACCGAGTTAAATAGCTGAATCATCTCCGATCATCTTCGTCACGACCTGAACGTGACGCATGATATTGAGGCATCAGGAAACGTCAACACTCATCGGCTTATGGCTTTTATTGCTTGCCAATATAAATATCGGCTAGACTCCGTAATCCGCATCGACACCGCTGTAAAAACAACCACCCAATATGACGTTGATGAGAACAGCTTTAGACAAATGATGCAAATTGGGAAGAACAACAAGCAAGTGATGGTTAAAATATCGCGGATGAAAAAAGTATGGCCGCAGCCTCGCTTAGCTGAACCAATAACCAGTGGCTAAACGGCTTATACACGTCCTGCCGGAATCCACGACATCTCGATGGGTGTTAGCCTACTTCGTTTGTGTCTAAATTGTGTGCTGTCTTCAGTCTTTTTATCTAACCCTTGGCGTAAGTTTACATGTTGATTGTGTCGCCTGTCTTTTTCCTGCAGACCTGCCTCGTGTCACCGTGACTCTGGGCAATTCTCTGGACCCGGCCCACATCAAGGAGGGCGACGGCGTCTACTTCGAGTGCAGCATCAGGGCCAACCCGCCAGTGTACAAAACCGAGTGGAGACACAACGTGAGTAATGACTTTATCGACAGCGGCAAAAGAGTCATTGGACGGCTGGTGGCTGCAGCATATCAATTCTTCCGTGCGTCTTACAGCAATTTTTGCGACTAATATATTATACGTAAGCTTGTGATATGATTGGTTATAGATGTTTCTTAATTTGCTTATTTGTTAGCTGATGTCTCTTCGGAAGGGCTACAAAGTTATCCTGGAGGCTATTTCATAATCACAAAAGCTTGTAACGAGATGCCAATGCATGCCACTTGTTCAAAGGTGTCTCATTTTGATGATAAACGCCCACAAACAAGTTCTGGATGCGTTTCTTTGTAAAAAAAAGTCATCACAAGACGTACGAAATTTTCATTTTCCAGAATCGGCTGCTGGAACACAGCGTGAGGGACAACATCATCATCAGCAACTATACGCTGGTGCTGCAAGACGTGAAGCGGTCCAGCTCCGGCGTATACATGTGCATCGGCTTCAACGTCGAAGGCGACGCCGAGAGCAACCCCATCTTCCTCGACGTCAAATGTAAGTGGTCCGCACATCGATTCCGATTTTGATGTGGCTTTGATTGCCTGGTTAGGATTGGCGCATATTGGATCGCATTATCGAAATGTTGCCTCACACGAATCGGTAATGTTTTATTAATTTACCGTATTATAATATAGCATTTACATCAGTTACATTTAGGTCAATCCCTTTTCCCAATCCCCCAAAAAAGGTCCCAAAAGTGAACTTTTTCATATATTCATCAACCTCTAATTAGTCTCGCTGCCCTTCAAGAAACCAATCCGAAACATGTATGTCTAAAATGTGCCTGGCGTTACACCAGAGGGGCTGAAATGAGGCAACATCGTCCAAGTTAAACCAGATACAAGCCCGTGGGATTGCACTTTGATTCAGCATCGGCTTAGTGCTGCAAACACGCACCTAATTTAGCAAGACATCTGTATTCTTGCAACTAAGTCTGGCTTCTGTCTGCCGAAAACAACGAACTAATTATAACCTGCACGCACACATTTGGATTGCACCTCAGTATGCCAATAGATATGTCGCCAAGCTTGAGGAGCTTGCATGCGCCAGGTAATTGGTTCCGCTTTCGACGTTGAATTCCTGATATCGCGGACTGACTGGCGTTTCTGGTCATCAACATTCCTTGCCAGTATGTCATCAAACAGTCGACATCTCCGATTGTAGATACGAATGCCACTGAAGACTCCCAATTACTAACTGCGTTCCACCAATCATTCAGCAAAGTGCGGGATGCGTCTCTGTAGCGCCGTAGCGCTGGAGATTGCCTCGGCGCGTGTCACATCAGGCCGGGAGTACGGGCCGTTCTGCTCGGGGCGTCGACGGACGAGCTCTCAGCGGTGACGGGCGGTGACGGGCGTGGCTGATCCATCGGCGTCAGCGCTGACCGGTGGCGCTGATCCATCGGCCGCCATCCGTCATCGGACCCGTCCGCGGCCGGCGCCGCACCGCTGGCGCACCGAGACGCGGGCGAGCGCATACTTCGCCATGGACGCTCCCTGTAAACACATACTTTGTATGTAGGGCACCAGTCGGGAACTTACAGGGCACCATGTTATCCATGTTCGGCAATAGGCTATCACTCCCGGCAGTGGCTAGAAGTCTGATGTGACAGTGGACTTGAAGCCAGGTGTAGCGCCAATGAATCCCACTGCGATATTGCCTGAACATCTGTGCTCGTTCGTCTATTGTAGCGACTGGAATGGCTGGATACAGTGCGTCCAATTACCAGTGGAATTTACAGTTGCGCAGATATCAGATCACAGATGTTATGTGGAGATGTGATGTTATTGCAAGTTTGATATTGTGACTGTAATATTGGAATGGCCTTGCGTTATATTGACATAATGTGAAAGCATCTTTTGATGCATGCTACGCCGCAGGTTTGTTTTACCTTGGCTCTCATAGATGTTCAAAAATAATGATCGCAATTATTTTTTTTCTCCAGACATCCACCTCAACTCAGCTTCTGTAACATCGCTACTCGGCTTCTATATATTTTTCAATGCCCACGATCCAAAAGCTTACTCAAATATCTCAAACTCCCTGACTTCATCTGGTAAAAGGCTCACTATTATAGTGCTCACACAGTTGATTTAGCAATCATTTACAGGCTATGCTGTTCAATTTCCTGTAGTATGTGACCGTCCTTCTCACGCGGCGTTCGATTCCTTTACTCGTGCGGCCAGGGGCCATTGGCGAACATTGTCGTGACGGAGTGGCCGACAATACTCGAGTTGGGCGGCGCCGTGAGCGCAGTAACGGCGGACTGGCCAGGTGATGGCGGCCGCATTGCCCCGGCCCGGACGCCTCCGAAGTACCGCTGCCGATGAGACCGGCCCGCTGGGGAGCCGTCGACGGCCGAGGCGGCCGCTGAAAGAGGTCACCGACGGGGCAGGGCCAGACCGAGGGAAAGAGTAGGGGGGGGGGGGGGGGGGGTCGAGGGTATATTGTAGAATAGGTGGGCTGAGCGTAGTTACTATTGGAATGGGTGATTTCGGAGCTTGTCTTCCCGCGGCAGCATTCCTCCTTCAAAAGAAGCACTTGACCATTCCCTAACTATCAATGACTTGATGTCTATCTGCAAATACCCAAGAGTGCGTGCTAATATAGATTTTACTTTTACAATGCACCGTCATATCACACCAGCTGTTGCTAGGCCAAGGTGCTTTACACCAACTACAGCACTTTACGGACCATATTCATACTTTGATCACCGACTGGCGTGAGGTAATTTTATTCCCTTCGAAGTTTCAACAACGCTCTGGTGTGGTTACTAATCAGCCGTCACTTACCTACTTTAAGCGGATAGTCCTGGCGGATATATGCTTACCATTATGACATTTTTTGCTTACCATTATGACCAGCACTTGCCATCCTGTACCATTCGTCAGGACAGGGCTTGGGGATTTGGCGAGCCACCTTGCCTCGGTAAAGAAGCCATGCCTACTGCTTCATTCAAGAGCAGGATAATTAAACCTCTAACATTGAATATGCAAACGTTTTATTGGAACAGAAGTAATTACGAGCGAGCGAGCGCAGCGAGCGAAGTGAGTCTTTTCAATATAACGGAAAAATCTCAGTATGAGCGGCCCGGCCCGGCCCGGCCCGGCCCGGCCTGTAACGCTTTTGAGAGGTTTATATCTCAGCAACCGCTGGACCGATTGGCCTGCGGTCTTTTTTGTTGGGTAGCCCAATCCCTTCTACCCCGTAATTGACTACTTTTGATACATCTCAGTGACCGTCGTGGCACGTGCCACGTGAAAAGTCAGGGGTGTTCAAGCTGTTTTGCAAAAGTAGTGATTTTGAGAGGCTCATATCTCAGCAGCCGCTTGGGCGATTGACTTGCGGTAATTTTTGTAGGGTAGCAGCATCCCTTCTACCCAAAATAGGATACTCTCGATGCATGTGGGTCACCCCCAGTGCACGTGCAAAATACAACAATAAGAGGTGCCAAATTTGTTCCCATTTCAGTAACTCGGTAATTACTGGGGCGATTTCGCTGAAACTTGGCATACAGGTAGGCACCCACCAGGCAATGCATTCCCATGTGTTGCGGTTAGGGTGCTACTGCACGTGCGCACGCGCAGGGGGCGTTTTCAGATCTCGAGAACGGCTGGGCCGATTGCGCTCAAATTTGGTACACGGTTGGGGACCAGTTAGTAGGGTGCCGTGCAAAAGTCATTTTGGACCCCGTTTGCACGTGCGCACGTGCAGAATACCGCTTCCAGATCTCAGGAACGGCTGGGCCGATTGCGTTCAAATTTGGCACACCGCTAGCGACCGGTTAGAAGGGTGCTTTGCACAAGCCCGTTGGAAGCACCCTCTCGCCCTTCAGCACGTGCAGGGCTCACTATCTCGCTCGCTCGTTCTTCGCCCAAAAGGCGTTTTACTGGTACAATATTTTATTAAAAGGTTTCGATTCACCCGATGACCCAATGGACGGATCAGATCAATGGTCAGCGTTCCTAGTTTTTTTTTTTTTTGTCAATACGGAGGAACGAATGACTGAAGAGCAAATGGTCACATAAAATAGGTAGCAACATACTTGTCGTGTGAGAAATGTTGTATTATGTGCTTTCACCTCGCTGCAATATGTCAGAAGGCGCCAAAACATCTATACCAGAAGGCAAGACAACTCACCCAGGCCTCGCAATTCGCTCTTCTCGACCAGAATGACCTGACACATGGCTTCATAACTCGACAACTTGACATAACAGGACACCCATATTTTCCTGATGTCCACCACCCGCCACTGCACAGTGCGGCTCTCCACAATGGCCTCACAGCGCTGGGCGAAATTCCCCTGTGTCCGTCCGTCCGTCCGAGCCCCGTCTGTCCAGTCCGACTAGACAGACGTGACCGGGGTTCGTACCTGTCGGCACCGGCGCGCGGCGTCCGCAGTGGCCCCCGGGGACCGAATCAGTGCGGCGGCCCTTTGTGGACTGACCTCCGGCCTTCTGAGGTCAGCGGCCGGTGACTCCCACCGGTCTCCTCAGACACAGAATCGGTCCGCAAACGTAGCAGCCCCGGCCGCGGACCGCGAGTGGGCGCAGTAATGTACGGAGGACGGCGGACACCGCTCGCCGCTCCCCTGAGCATCCGAGACACACCTGTACGCGCGTGAGCGCCAGTGAACGCGATGGCTTTCCCGAGATTGGCTGGCTTTTTGTGCTGCGGTCATACGGAGAGAAACTATTTAATAGCGTTACGCAACAAGAATGCAATATCGGTGTGCGTTTATTATTTTATATTCTCTTACGCAATAATAATGTGTGAGGGACGTTTTATAAATAGATAGGTTTATAAACAGATAGGAAAATGCTATAACAGTTCTTACACGAAGGTCTCTACGTAGCACACCATCCGGAAACACACTATGATGTGAGCCTTTTATCAAAGATGGCATAACATCAACTCAGTTGTCGGTGTCTGAAACCCAGGAGTATAAATAACATCCGCCAGTTATAATCACCTATTCATCGAAATAAAAATTGCTAGTTTTTTATGTGGAAAGAACGAAGTAGGTACGGTGCGAATGATGTGCACTGAGTTCTGAATGTGGAGTCTATTGAAAAATGAATAGATCTGCCAGGCACCTGT
The DNA here is from genome assembly GCF_019059575.1 of Amphibalanus amphitrite. Lineage (NCBI taxonomy): Eukaryota > Metazoa > Arthropoda > Thecostraca > Balanomorpha > Balanidae > Amphibalanus > Amphibalanus amphitrite. The sequence goes on from NW_024881663.1 coordinate 363,630, forward strand.
AAGAACAATACAGCAATGCAGAGCTCTAAATGAAAATTTTCCGGATCTGTTTTAGCTCTAACCTGTGGCTGACGTTGTCCGTCCAGAGTTGCTTCCGTGTTCGGGTCCGACCTGCCCCGCATATACGGCGTCAACGGCGTTGGTTGTAAGCTAAATATGGATTTATCTATCCGCAGTTGCCCCCGTGTGCCGGCCCGACCTGCCCCGCATCTACGGCGTCTCCAAGAAGGAGCTGGTCACCATCCTGTGCGACGTCGATTCGAACCCCTCCCGGATCCACTTTTTGTGGACGTTCAACAACACGTCCGAGTGGCGCGAGCTGGACAGCCGCCTGGTGAACAGCAGTCAGACGCGCAGCACGCTCCGCTACCGGCCGCGCACCGAGATGGACTACGGCACCGTCTTCTGCTGGGCCACCAACGACATCGGACGCATGGCCAGGCCCTGCGTCTTCCACATCATCGCAGCAGGTGGGCCCAACAGTAGATGGGGAGGGGAGGGTAGTCTTACGGCGATGGTATGAAAGCCAAACTACAAAAGCATTTCGTAAACGTTTTGCAGTTTTGTAAATAAGGTAGTAAACATTTTGGGCAACCCGAAAAATGCTTACCCAGTTTTAAACGACCAGCCTAAGCAGGATGGTACCCGATAACCTTTGGTATCTCGTGCCCGAAGATCCAGATTTGCTATCTGGATTTGCACCTCCAATAGTGCTCATTTATAATCAGGAAGTGCGGGTATGCTGGCTGCGGCACGGTGCATCAATTATGTAGCCAGCAATCATGTAGTGCACCCCTGGGATCGGCGCGGCGCGGTGGAGCAGAGTTCTGACCCACCTGCGGTCTGCTCGGTCCGCCAGGGCCTCCGGACCCGCTCTACAACTGCTCCGTGTTCAACCGTACGGCCGGCGACCTCTCGGTGCGCTGCCTGGAGGCGTTTGACGGTGGCCTCGTGCAGTCGTTCGTACTGCACGTCTACTCGGCAGAGGACGACCACGTGAGGATCACAGGGGTCTCCGGGGTTCGGCAGAGGCCGGAATGGGAGGGAGGGGAGGGAATGCTTGTGGGGCAGGGGAGTTGCGGAAGGACTTCAGGGTAAAATGAGGTCAGATCTGTTGGCGGACACGTGGAACTTGAAACCGCAACTGAGCATAACGAGTGCTAGAGTTATTTTCCACGTTAAATTTGTGCAGCTCGCCGTCAATGTAAGCATTTTTCTTATGCTGTCAGACCCAGATTGCAGTCACTGCATTTTTTCTATCGTTTTATGTTTAATTGATGCAATAGTTTACACATTGTACGACCTTTCCCCTGACTTAATAACAATGTCTGGTGTTTATGAAATATGGTGTTGATAAACATGGTGGTTATAAAATATGTTCGTTGTCCAGCAATACTGAACAAAATATGTCTAGTGTCTAGGATCGGCAATCGCCGATTCCTCTCAACTAATACTGGGACGTACAGAGCGCTGCAGCTATGACCTAGCCAGAGCGCTCTCTCGACCTTTCCAGATCCGGGACAAAGGTCAAAGGAAGCTGTTTGTAGCGTCGTCAGGTGCCATTGTTACAGTACACTTAGCTGCTCAGCGAAAGAATTGGTCGTTAGCCTAGCTACCTCTGTCCGGCAGCTGGTCTACAATAAGACCTCGTCGCGACCCGAGTGGCACGTGCAGGGCCTCATCCCCACGCAGCGGTATCGTATCCAGGCCGTCTCTCAGAACGACAAGGGCAGGAGCGCCACGGTGACAATTCCAGCGGACACCATGGCCGGACCGGAGAAACAGCAGGAGAACAAACAAGGTCAGTGCAGCCCGGCAACGACTCGCTCTAATGCACCCGAGCGACCCGATACACTCGTTAAACGGATGAAAACAGGATCAGTTTAATGAGAAGTGAGCCAAGGTCGTCAGTTGGATGGCGATGAGATCTCGTTTTTATTTCAATACCAGACAGCTGAACTCATTTTACATTCCAATTAAATAGAAATTTGCATAAGTTCTTTGAGCTTGATGTCTTTCTGATACCTCTTTAGCGTCTTGATGTGCTCGTTAATTTCTGCAGAGACGTACTAATTTAGAACTTTCCTTATGTTATCGAATTCCGATCTAGTTCACTGATTTGTCGGCTGTTCGAACTTCTCTCCAATTACCTTTTGTCGAATACCGTATGTTGACTTTGACCGCATCTTGCCGCCGTGTATTGCATCACACGGTTATACAATTTAAACGTCCAGCTTGTTTGCCAAGTTACACAAGTGACCCGTCGCATACATCAAGTTTGAAAAGTTTATTGAAACACCAGTATTGTATTGTATTGTATTGTATTTATTGCATACCATCAACAGGTCCGAAAACCCAATAATAGACGGAGTCAGACATATAAAAACAATAAATACGACACACATTGTTAAAATTCACACTGTATGGCGAACGAACACAGACACACACTTCATAAAACGAGAGCGCCTTCCAAAAATGTCCGCTCCAGGAGTCACCTGGTACAGGCTATTAATCCGACATTGAGTGACATTGATATTGAGTGAGCACCTGTGTAAAATAAAATGCAATGTAAATGCATCTGAGAGCACACGGACAAATGCAACCATTTGCCACCTCATGTGTTCAGAAGACGAAAAGGCACATCTCGTCGAACAAATCGCATTGAATCAAAGCGACCATTCCCGTTGACGTGCAGGCCGAACGTTCAATCTGTAGCCCGGGGTCTCTCTCTCTCTCTCTCTCTCTCTCTCTCTCTCTCTCTCTCTCTCTCTCTCTCTCTCTCTCTCTCTCTCTCTCTCTCATCCTGTGGATCTCTCCTCTCTTTATCCATCCCTCACTTACACTTTCGCTCACCTCCTCCCCATCCCCTTTCCTCCTCCCCATCTCACCTCAACACCTCTCTCTCTCTCTCTCTCTCTCTCTCTCTCTCTCTCTCTCTCTCTCTCTCTCTCTCTCTCTCTCTTTCCTCTCTCCCCTCGCTGTCCCTCCCTCTCTTTCTCACTCTCCCTCCCCTCTCTCCAAGGCATATTTTAACCCGCGCCCCACTGGGGTCTGCGTATAACACGCCCTACTGGGGGGGGGGGGCTATTCATAGCCCCCCCTCCTAACTCCGAAACTACTGGGCCGATCGTCAAAATTCAAACGGCGTCTGATAGCCCCGGAAAAACTGTCGAGCGAAACCTAATTTCATTGACCTCGAGGTCACCGATGACGTCACAGGTCAGGTCAAAGTAAAAATTATTAGCATTTTGGCTTGTTCACTTTTTGGGCTCTGGCCGCCGTCTTACAAGTCAGATCAGGCTCATTTTTGGTTCACACACTCGTGAACAGATGCTCTAGACACCCTGAGGGTAACAAACTTGTACTTCGATTTTCAGGTCAAGGTCAGGTCATCACAGGTCACGAAAATATTATATCATGTGTCGGTCACGTGACACATGTTTTATGGTCCATTTAGGTCAAAGATTTCGAATTTGATGTCGTCTGTGTCATTCGAGGTCATTTTGAGTCGAATTTAGCTTAGGTCAGGTCACTTTCAGGTCAAAAAAGGTCAAACTTTGAAGTTATAATTTTTCAACAAAAAAGGTGTCCATTAGATGCAGTTTGGGCTCAGGAACACGATGGTGCTATTTATATTGGCGTACGATGTCAAATACATGGTGAAAAATTGATTTGAAAAATTCATAATTGTGAATTTTTTGCAATAATGCGTATAACTTGGCCATTTTTGAAGATATTCAGCTAAAACTCGCTAGAGTTATTCATAATAACACGTTCTATCACATATATTCCGTTTTTTTTCGAAAAGTCAAAAACTTTTTGAAAAACATGTAAAAATGTAAATTTTGAATTTTATTATATAAAATTTTCGAAATTTTCAAAATTTCGAAAATCCGAGATAGCAGTTTGATAGCGCAGTTTATTCTGAGTCCTCCCATGCAAAGAAATTGGATCTAGCTTAAAAACTGAGCCCTTGGGAGCGATTGGCGTGGTTCAATGTTTTGCGTCGAAATCGGCCGAACATGACGTCACTCTGACGTCATTTCCGGCCGACCTATGGTAGCTACGAAGTTCAAATTTTGACACAAGGTGTCAAATTGATGCAGCCGAAGGTTCTAAAAGTTTGGCGTCGATACGTCAAGCGGTTTGGAAGTTATTGCAGAAAAACGGGAGGGGGGCTATAAATAGCCCCCCCCAGTGGGGCGCGGGTTAACCCTCGCCCCGTTGGGGGGGGGGGCCATTTTGGCCCCCCCCTGTGGTTTTTCCTAAATAGCAAGAAAACGGCGGCGCGCAGCGCCGCCAAATTTTCAGTACCTTCCCGGGCATCAATTTGACACCTTCACACCAAATTTCAAGTCTTAGGTCACCTTAGGTCAGGAGTTATTGAGGTCAAACTGAGGTCATGTTCGAGCAAAAATGAGCAAAAAACATGCAATCTTGAAACGCTCACCAAATCTACAGTTATCAAGCAATTTCAAAGTTCTTTATATGGTCTAGTAGACAAAAAGCGGCGCTACAAAACTGCTATCTCGGATTTTCAAAATTTTTGGTTTTTGACAAAAAAAAAATTCAAAAAATTGATTTTTTTAGAAAAACTTTGAAAAAATCCAAAATGTTTCCGAATTTCGAAAAAAACCGGAATATATGTGATAGTCCCACCGCTCTTCTATATACATACCAAATTTCAGATCGATATCTCGTTTTTTGGCCAAGTTATAGCGAAAAAAACTGTTCAAAAATGATGACGTCAAATTTTTGAACTCAATTTTTAGCAATTCTAGACCACGTACGGCAAAACAAAGACCACTATTGAACTCCCCGTGACGAGCTGCATCGATTCGATACCCACTTTATGCAAAAATATTAACTTTGAAATTTGACCTAATTTGACCTGACCTTGACCTGACCTTGACCTGACCTTGACCAAAACGTGATCTAAGCTGGCCCCAAAGGCTGCCTGACCCATATAATCACATTTGTCATGTAAAATGGACCATAAAACATGTATCACACGACACTTTCATATTGTGACCCCCCCGTGACCTGACCTCTGTGACCTGACCTGGTATCAGTGACCTCAAATAGCAAAATATGTGTTTGAAGAACATTTCCCCATCGATGATTTTCAATGAAATGCATTTTACTCGATTTTACAACGCATTTCTTGAAGTGCCTGTAAACGGTGAAAATTGGACCTTTGACCTGACCTGTGACGTCATCGGTTTGACCTAGGTCAACAAAATTGGGTCACAAGGTAGTTCCCCGTTGGGGCTATCCAACGCCGTTTACCGCTTGTCGCTATGTTGCGTGGTTCTCGAGATCTTAGGGGGGGGCCAAAATGGCCCCCCCCAACCGGGCGCGTTGCTCGGCAGAGCCCAACGGGGCGCGGGTTAAGGCACTTACTGCGTCCCATTTTGGGACGCAGCCCCCTCGCCTTGGGACGGAGCCCCTGCTGATTTGACCCACTGTGTCCCTGCCCTGTCCGGTTCCCTGACCTGTGCCCTGCTGTCTGCCCTGACCTGTACCCGGCCTTCCCTCTGAAATGTCCTGTGCCATGCCCTGCAACCTGCCGTGCCCTACTTTCTGCCTTCCTCAGTGCCCTACTTTGTTCCTTGTCCTGTGCCCTTAGTCGTAGCACGTGCCCTCTGCTCAGCTTTGGGACGCAGTAGAAATTTGTTAAAATATGTCCTGCTCTCTCCAGACATCACCATAGCGGAGATGCTGCCAGAGCCAGCAGAGTCGTCTCCACCAATGTTGGCCATCCTGGTTGGCGTCGTGGGCTCCGTGTCGCTCCTGCTGCTGGCGGCGCTCACCACGCACCTCCTCTGTCGACGAGGACATCGGCGGAGGGCGCGAGCCGCCGCCGCCGCCCCCGCCTCCACCGCCGCCGCCAAGCCGCAGGTCAAGACGGCTGCGGCCGGACTGGATGACGATGATGATGAAAAGGGCCCAGATGTGGTGCCGGAAGAGGGAGGTGAGTGAGCGGGAGAGTTGGAAAAGGGAGGAGTTTTGTGACGGAGTGACTTCGTGAAGTGACCCGTAGCGTCCTTGAAGGTGGGTTACAACCGCAATATTACTTGATTTGTAATGAGTTTTGCTGTTTGCAGGTGTTTTATAGCCGCATCAACCTCGCTGATGGGCTCACACTTTCCCTCTAACTTTTTATGAATTGTACAAACTTTTTTTCTAATGTCCTCAGACTCCCCCACAAGTCTTCAGAAACACTGTTGTAGCGTTACCCCCCCGACACTGACAGGCTCTATTTTCCGCCCTTAGACTCAACGTATGGCGTCTACCGGATCCCGGAGAACATTCCTGCGCTGCCAGCGCGCGCCCAGGAGCCGGCAGCACCGCTGGGCAGCGGACGAAGGAACGGCGACATCCCGCTGCGCTCCTTCAACCACATAGTGCCCATGGAGCAGGTCAGGGATCCGTACTGGGAGCAGGTCGGGGGGCCGCGTAGGGACAGGTCAGGGAGCCGCCCGGGGTGGGAGGCGGGGGACACGTCGGGAAGCCACGCTGTGTGTGTGTGGGGGGGGGGGAGGTCGAGGGAGGTCGAGACTCGTCGAGGGGGGGGGGGCTGGCAGGTCTGGGAAGAGTCAGGGAGCCGCCCTGGGGGTAGGTCAAGGAGCCGCTCTGGGGGTAGGTCAAGGAGCCGTTCTGGGGGAGGTCAGGGAGCCGTTCTGTGGGAGGTCAGGGAGCCGTTCTGGGGGAGGTCAGGGAGAGTAGGTTTGGGAGCCACGCTGGGTAGAGCGGCCGAGCCGGACCTGTAGGCGGCGCCTGCGAGAAGATACCAACCCCACCATACCGCCGGCTCTGTCCAATAAATCACCGGGAACATATGAGCTGCGCGACCAGTTGGGAACACCACTAAAGCTTTATCATGGAAACGCGCTTACTTAACGATCTAACGGAGACACACTGCGGTAAATGGTCCGAATTCAGGTCTTATCACGCTATCTTCTTTTTAGTATGCATCATATCAAGGTGATGAGTTTCCCAGCTCAAACTGCATGCAAAAGACCGCTAAACTACCACTTTATATTTGCCTGGAGCCACATAAAACCAACAAATGGATAGTCAACTGGCTGAATTTCACCGGCTTCAGGTATGCATGAGTTCGGTGGCGTCCCGTTTTGGCTCCATTTCTGCGTTAGTTGTGCTCGTCGTTTGGCGGCCGGCCGGCTCGGTGTGACGTGACCTTTGCGGGCGTGCCGGGACCGGGGTCGCACCTGTCGACCGGTCCGGCTCGACGCTGAGCTGTGGGCGGGCCGAGCGCCCAGATAGGGCCGCTATTTTTACCAGATGAGCGCCGGAAGGAAGGGCCAATGCAGCGGACCACTGCTGATGGTAGCGCTCAATGGAAGGCTTATCGCGCCATAGACTGAGAAAGGCTCGGCTGAATGGCGATCCTTACTGTGAGATTAGGTTTGGAAGAATTTACCGGCATCCGCCTCGCCTTCATTGGTTAATAACTGACTGAATAATTTCCGACGCATCAATAATTATCACTTCAATCGCATAAAATGAACGCATCGTGGAGCCGTTTTCCATTTTATGTTGTGCGTTAGTTGCCATGGGATGGCCAGTAAAATCCCCCGACCCCCGTCACCTCACTCACATTTGTGTCCCTGTTCCAGTGCATGCAGCACGGCGCCGCGACGCTGCCACCGCCGCACCGGCGCCCCCCGCGGCGCCCCTCCCAGGGCGCCACTGCCACCGTGGACCGCCGAAGGGCGCACGGACCTCCACCTCCCCGGCTAGAGGACGCCCGGCCGCCCGACGCCGCGCGCTCGCCCATGATTGGTGGACGGCACGAGCCGAGCGCGCTGATTGGCTACGGCGCCGACGAGGCCGCGCTCATTGGCTGCCGGCTCGACGAGAGTGCGTTTTGACCGGTCAAGGTCGCAGAGTAAAGGTGCGCGCGCCCCGTGAGCGGTGGACTGCCGCGGCAGCGAGCTCCGGACTGCTGGGCCAGGACGTGCTGGTTGGTGTTCGAAGATGTTATAAGTGTGGATGTCTGAACTCTACGACACACTGTTTTGTGTATGTTCACGTAGATAGGCCGAACACATGTCCATATTACCTCTTGTTAATTTATGGAATGTTTATCCATATGCTGAGAGATGTTGAATGAATGGTGGAAACTTTTGAATAATTATTAATAAATAATGTGAGCTGTATCTTTTATTGAAGGAATTTTTAATGCCACAGGCATATAGAGTATAGACAGCATGACGACTTACAATGCGTGGTATGGATCAGACGGAAGTCTAATTTTTCAGATTTTAACTTATTCTTGTGCTTGGTTTGTCAAAATAGGCGATGAAAATGTACCCATTGTACTGAGAAACATTACTTTCAGCTGAATTAAAAGTGATACCGCACTCAAATGAATGCAATGACTGCCGTTAACCCTATTCCTGGCGGGCTCCGCCGGGACAAGAAACTGGCGGGGGGCCGATTCGGCCCCCCCTTCAGATCTCAAAAACTACACATCGCAGCGACAAACGGTAAACGGCATCGGATACGCACGGTCAAGATCTACAATTTTTACTAAGGTCATTTTCAGGTCAGGTCAAAGATGACGTCACAGGGGTCGAAAAGTCAAAATGGCGGCGCTAGATATGGAGAGAGTTTTTCTCGAATAACTTTCGAATTAGTCAAGATAGGAACAAACTAAGGGCAGCATCGTGATCCTCTCGTCAATCCGCATCGAATGATACATATGTTGACCTCGGAAGGTCAAGGCAAAGGTTGACCTCAGGTCACGTGACCTCGAGGTCATTATGTATATCATTCGATGCGTCTTGACGAGCTGAACACAATGAGACCATCCACGCGTCTGTATCTGGTTCCTGTACGGAGTTATTGGCCAAAAACCTTTGGTGACCTTTGATGACGTCACATGACCTCACAGCTGCCCAACAGCAAAACAGACCTCAAGGTAGTGAAGGTTGATCGTATATGAAGTCATGTATGGTATATGGGGCCATTCCGACCCGTTTTAGTGGTAAAAACAGGGAGTTGATTTTTCCCCCATTGACTTATAATGGGGAGGTCGCGAAACAGACCTGACCTTAGGTCACCGATATCAAAATTCCGAGATATACAAATTGCACATACTGGTACCCTAACTAAAGCCTGAAGAGAAGAAATTGATCGGTCAATAACTCTAGCTCTGGCGTGATTGCAAACTTTTCTGAGGTAGGGTCACCAAACCGCCTCTGGTGACCTGACCTGAGGTCAGATCAACTCAAAATTTTCAGACATGTTGCGTAGAAGCCTTTTAGGAAAAGTCAGAAAATTTGAGCTTCCTAGCTCAACGCGTTTGGGAGAAATAACCAAAAAACCTCAGGGGGGGGGGGGGGCTCCTGAGGCCCCCCGCCAGGAATAGGGTTAAACACACACATTTTGGATAGATTATTAGTCGTTAACCCGCGCCCTGCTGGGGGGGTGTTTGAACACCCCCCCCTTGTGGTTTTTCGCGAATATGTCCAAAACGGCGGCGCGGAGCGCCGCCGTTTTTGGTACACCTTATCATACATCAATCCTACACATGTTGTGAAAATTTCAGACCAAGGTCATTCAAGGTCAGGTCACCAGGTCACTTGAAGTGACCTCACCTCATAAAAAGTTTCAATGTCTGTCATAGCTACACCGAGTGACCGATCGCTTTGAAACTTTCAGCGATTGCTAAGAGCAATAGCATGTACAAAATGTATATCTCAGAATTTTGATATCGATGACCTAAGGTCAGGTCAATTTTGCGACCTCCCCATTATAAGTCAATGGGAGAAAATTGAAATGCGCCTCTTTTGGACGAAAGACATTATAAACACTCCCAAACACTGAATTACAAGTGGTTTAGACACACTGAACATGAAAATAGTGTCCGTGACCCCTGTTTATGCCCTGAGGTCATCTTAGGTCACGAATGGTATCTAACAGTTTTTCGCAAATAACTTTTGATAGAGGCATGCTAGAGCGATGAAAACGCCTTAGATGTGTTCAGCTCGACGATACGGATCGACTGATATGCAACATGACCCTTTCCGGTCAGGTCATGACCTTGACCTGAGGTCAAATTTTCAAGTTGACCTTTCAAGGTCAAGTTATAGTTCATTCGATGCGTCTTGACGAGAGGAACACGATGCCGGTAAAAGTAAGCTCGTACAAGGCTTGGGTCAAAAGTTATTGCAGAAAAACTGTTTCCGAAAAAATCGGCTATTTTTGCAGTTTTTGCCCCCTGCAGGCAAAACCGTTGACGTTAGGTCAAATCTGAGAACATTACTCAGAAAGGGCGTTAATAGGGCTATCGAATGCGCTTTTCCGCGGCGCTGTAGCTCTATTGGTACCCGAGTTATGCGTTGGCTTCTTGGAAATTGTCGACATTCGACCTGGAAATCGGCGAAATTTTGCCTTCAATGACCTCTGGTGACCTGACCTTTGACCTGACCAAAAAATTGACCGATGTGATTTCCTCATTATTTTTGACGCTCTTTCGAACGCCGCCTTCCGCGTATCGCTACGTGGCCCAGGAGCCGAGTTAGAAGGGGGGGTGTTCAAACACCCCCCCCCCCCAGCAGGGCGTGGAAATCCAGGACCCCCAGCAGGGCGCGGGTTAAGATGTTATAGTAACGTACGTCATAGTGAGTCCCATAATATATGGGAGGGAAACCGGAAACGAACATTCGACAACAGCTGCACAATTACGCAAGACTTACTTATTAAATCTCTTTAAAGTACTGCTCAGAATCGTATGGTCTAACCAGTATGTCCCGGTGATCTAAAAAGAATCTGCCCTGGTGCGTTCCATTTTCCTTCACCCCACTGCATTGCTCCGTAGTGGAGCGCCGAGGTTTTCAGGTGACGGTAATATCGGCCGTCGCTGGGATCGGGCTCGTATTTGACGGCTGTTTTTCGTCAGTCGGCTGATGCGCCTGGAGAGGAGGGAGGGGGGGGGGGAGGTCGACTGCAGGGTTGAGCTGCCGCTTCAAAGAGACAATCGTGGCGCGCGGTAGGAACTTATATTTACCCCCCCCCCCCACACACACACACACATCCTGCTTTTGTAGGCATTGTGATATAAATGTTGGCCATTGTGATGATCATATGTCATTTTTTTTTGTTGAAGTATGTCGAAATCGAGTTCACAATCAAATAGGTATTTCCAACTTGGCTCAATGGCTCAATCACGACCAAACCTACGGTCATTCCGTAGGGGAGAGTGGGGTAATTTGGCCGGTGGTGTAAATTGGCCGCCCCCACCTGTACGAAAGCTGATAAAAGTGAACGAAATAACTTTGGTCTCTATTCATTTGTCATCGGCAGAACTAACTCGAGGACAAATGTCAAAACTTACCCCCTCTTAGTTTTATTCAAAATTAATAAAACGTGAATTTAGTTAGAAAATGGTAACTTTTACTTCCGTTTAAAAATTTGTATAACATGTAGTATTTGGGCTGTAAACGAATTCCAACATTATAGCGCCATTCTTGAGGGTGTTCAGAGGTTCCAAGAACAATTTCATGTAGTTCTGTACAGCCATGACAACTTTATAGACAAAAATTTTCAGAATGGCAATGTGGGGTTATTTGGCCGGGTCTAGCGGGGCAACTTGGCCGGTGCGCTCAGAGTCACTATGCTGGGACGGCCGTGTTGTCATGGTCAATTATACCATAAAGGACATGATTCATGACCAACTTCGACTACCTTGATGCCATATTTCCTATTGGACAGCTGTAAGGGCATGTGACGTCATCAAAGGTTATCTAACGCTTTTTTGCTAATAAATACTTACAGAAAAAAGATACAGCCGCGCAAATGGTCTCATTGTGTTCAGCTCGTCAAGGCGCATCGAATGATATACATGATATACATGATGACATGATGACTCACGTAACCTTGAGGTCAAGCGACCTGAGGTAACGTGACCTGAAGCCAACCTTTGACCTTGACCTCTCGAGGTAAACACATACATGTTTCGATGCGGAATGACGAGAGAATTACGATGGTACTTTTAGTTTTGGCCTAGCTTGTTTACATCAAAAGTTATTCGTAAAAAACTGTCATCGCATCTAGAGCCGCTATTTTGACTATTTTCGACCCCTGTGACGGCTGAGTCAACCTCCAAAATGCTTCAAATGCGTCGTAGGACAAGCGTCATTGCTGAATGTGAAGCTGACTCGCCTATAACAAAAATCATGGCCTCAAACTAACACCGGCCAAATTGTCCCACACCCCCGGCCAAATAACCCTGCTAGTGGGGCAATTTGGCCGCTTTGCAGACCTTTGTAATACGTCACAATTTCAATATAAGTAGTTACTCTATCATTTCAAGTTTACTGTCCAGTAAAGTAAAATGTATGCCACACCTGTCAGCGTTGAGAAAATGCAGAAATGTGTTGTCATTTTTTAGTTACATCGTTTTCTAAAAAAAGCGGCCAAATTACCCCAATCTCCCCTACGCATCTTCCTTTGTAACGTTTGCGCCTGACATAGCTACATCTCTACTATGCTCCACGTTCTTTGTTCGACTTGTGCAGGCCGTTGACTGTCTCGTCTGTGGAGCTCTTGCCGACCGCCCGATCTCATGCCGTTCCGCCAACCTATGCGGCTCCTGCAGCTCTTGTCTGACCGTTCGCGACTCGTACCGTTCGGTCGACACGATACGACCTGTGTGATTCTTCCAGCCTTTGTCTGACTGTTGTGTAGCTCGACCGACCTGTTTGGCCCTTCCTGCTCTTGTCTGACCGTTCGCAACTCGTACCGCTCGGTCGACACGGTACGACCTGTGTGGTCCCTCTGGCTCCTGTCGGACCGTTCGGCAGACCATAAACAGCGCTCCGCTGGCCCGGCAGCGCTGCTCATGGATTTCCGCTGGCAGCCGCTACCATTACCATAAACCAGCTACCGACGGCCGTGGCAGCCAGCAATCAGTTGCAGCGCCGGCGGAGGCCGACCCTGACCCGGCCCGACCCCGGGGCATTCAGATCTCCCCGACCCCCCTCTGACCTGATGGCTGAGAGTGGTCCAGGAAGGGAGAATGACAGATCCATAAAGGCAGGATGACACCAGTGAAGGCTGTCGACGCGTGAGCAGCACAATACCGGAGTAATCTGAGCAGCTGTGGTTAAACGGGCAGCTCGACGCGCTCAGCTCTAAGGGAACTGCGCAATGCGTATCCTATCACCTCTGCCTGTATGGTCCAAGCTCAGAAGCTGCTTTTGACGATCCTGTGTTGATCAACTGTTATACAATAAGAAACAGGATTGGACACTTGGAGGCATGTTGCAAGCATCCCAGAATATTTTATTATTCTGTCATATTCTGAATTATGTTATTATGCTAACTATTCTATCTTATTATCCATAGAACACAATCACCAGGCACGCGACCATTTTTACGGCTGCTGTGGAAAAAGTATAAAAAAAAAACATTTTTTCATTTACCAATCATATAGGACGTCAATAAATACATTGACAAAAACAAAGTCATTGTATTTTACTTTTCTTTTCAGAGGATAACCATTAATACCAATTTAGCTGAGCGATCAATAGGTCGTGAGCATAATTGTCCGGCGTTCGCCTCCCCCACGCCGAATTCAATGCAGGGGAGACTAAAGAACACCGGCTTCGCGGAGTCCGCGACTACGAATTGTCATTGTGTGCGCGGTAAACAAGGCCATTCGGTGGAATTGACGGCTCTTACCTCTGCATATATACCAATATACGGGCCGGGCGCGGCGCGGCGGCTCGGCCCGGTATGCAAACGTCGGTCATTTGGTCTGCTGCGCCTGCCTGCTGTCGATTCGACAGTCAATCTCACCGAGAGGTGGCGCTATCGAGGACCGGGGAAGGAGCCACTCGGCCCGCGGCCGGACGGCGGCGGTCCAATTTGCTTGGCCGGCACGTGACAGAGGCCTACCGTGCTCGGCTGGTACAGGAGGGCTCTCCAGAAGGAGAGGTCTGCTGCACGGCTCGCTGGAGCCGTCGACAGCGCACATCGTCAGAGCAGACGGCGTACGACAGATCATTGTTCCAGAGACAGTGTATTGGGCATTCCGCATTACGAGTATGTATACTCTAGTGAAAGTTGAAGGGACTGCATAATCAATGGCTGTGAAGTGTGAACAACATGGATAATAACAAGCATACCTTACCCGCCTAATTCAGAATGATCAACATTAGATTCCCGGCCGCATCGGTGTTTTCTTACCTACCTAATTTAGAATGATCAACATTAGATTCCCGGCCGCATCGGTGTTTTCACAGTATCTTACGTATACGTAAGGGGAGGGTCAATCGGACCCCACCACCCGTCTGGCCCTTGATCGAGCGCTAGATTTGCTTGAAAATACCAGCGTGTTGCTAGTGACAAAATATGGTTATGCTATCATAATGACATTCATTTCTTTCGTCCTAGGTTATTCGGTGACATTACCTACAAGTCATGTCAATGACCCAAACCCCAAGAATTGGTATCGGGACTTACTAGGTCATTTTTTAATTTGAGAGTCATATTGGCCGTTTTCACGACGGAATAGCAGGCATCTATTTGATACCTGTTTGATCCTTTGGTTCCTCAGGAATTTTAGTAGTTCTTTTTAGTAGCTTTCCCAGCTTTCGAATGAATGGTGCGTTAGTTTGCTATTTTTCTATTAAATATCACATCGATTTACTTTATCTAAGGATTTATCACTAATATCAACATAAAGCGTAAGCACAATTATAAAATTATGAAATTATTAAATACTAGTACAATAGTTGAAAAAAGATACTGAGTTGCCACGCTACAAAGAATATATTCATTTATGGCGCACGACAGACATTTAGAAAGCAGCGCCCTGTTTTATTGCACGCTGCTAGCCGCTTCCATTGGGTTTTGCAGGCCGACGTCATTGGTCGGCGCGGCCCACAACGCGTCGGCGCCAGCGCACGCAGCTGTTGGCACTCGGCAGCCGGTGTTGCGACTTAACGGCCGGCCGGCCCCATGAAGGAGAAGCTCTTGGTGAAGCTTTGTGATCGCCTCAGAGCCGCCTTGGATGTCATCTTTCTTGGCAGATCCATCCGTCCAGATGGTACAGTAGGTCTACTAAAAAAGTCCCCCGCTCCAGAGGCGGCCGGCCGGCCGAACCCCCGGATTCCAGCCCCGACTCTATTGCGCAGGCCGCGGCAGCGACACGGGTCAGGTCGCGGCGCCCGGCGAGTGGGTCAGTTGGCGGCGGCCGGCCGTGGAGTGAGGACGCCGTGTGTGGGGCGCAGAGATGCCGCAGTGCAGAGGAGGGGAAGATAATGACTCTGCACGATGCCGGAAATGATGTCTTTGTGATCTAAATTAAACACCTGCAGTGTATATCCTCCCTTGCCCCATTCCTATTTTATCATAATCCTTCAATAATCCGTAATGGCCATTCAACGCAAGCAAGCAAACAAAACAACCCGTTTAGCGGCGACATCATCTCGGATAAAAAAAGCGACAGTGATGATTAGAATAGACTTAGCGCGAGGGCAAATCGAGGGGTATAACTAATAACTATATGTATCACATACCGAGTATTTTATTCCCATCTAGCGAATTAAGATTGGGGATCTTGTCCAACAAGTCAGCGGCCGTTCTAGACACAGATAAATGCTTTGTTTTCGGTCGCATCATTATCTGCAATAATTCGAAGCGAGGTTTATCCCTCGCCGGCCGAGAAGAAGGGGTGGATGCCGCCACCATGTATTTTTTTTGCGGTAGCTCAAAGCACACTGATGATAGAAGGCTGACATTTCACATGCCTTACATTTCATTCAAACCGGATCACTTGACATCAACCACGTTTTCAGGTCAGGTCACTCCTAACTATGACGTCTTAATTAGGTAAACCTCTGCACGGTTGTCGGTTATAAAATGATGCAATCCGTAATTCACTTAAAGGGACTATCCCACCTTTAACATGGGGTTTGAGTTGAGATAGCCAAGTTTGCGGCGAGGTTCAGAAACCACTATCTATCTAGGTTGCAACCCCCGCGGCCTCTTGCTGTTGAAGAATTTCGTTCCCTTCATTTGAAAATGGGCCTTGCGCAAGGCCCTATCTTCAACATGGAGCGACCGTTAGTGTGACGTCACCTCGTTTAGTCATTCTGATTTAAATGGGTTTGTTCGTTGAAAAATCGCTTAAAACTTGGTCTGAACTTTGTTGTGGTGCCTACAGAGTAAAAAGAATCAGCCTTATGACAGTAATGTGGCCTGGGGAAGGAGGTAATTTTGGGCTGTGACGTCACATATTTGAAAGTTTGTGTTTGGAATATGGGAAGCCTAAGATGTTTAATGAAAAATAAATGCCAGAACCGTGTTCCTGGTCATCCAATCTATAAAGTCGGGCACAATTTAACTGGTTTTAACAACATTTTAGAAGGTGGGATAGTTCCTTTAATGTCATATAAGCATAATGGGGAAATATAGAAACTGTTAATTTGGCGTCGGAAATGATCTGAAACTATACCTCAAGCACATGAAATCGTGACTTCATACATGCTTGGCAAGGTCTAATGCTTCACTTTTGCATTGGTCACCTTGCGTGACGTCATTTATGACGTCACTAGGGTCATACGAGTGCTTCGTCAATAACTCCCGATCAAAATGAGCTAGCCAGTCGGGACAGCCATCAATGGACTTTGCAAGACTTGCCGAATCAAATGTTATGCAACATGTCCTCCTTTCAACAGCTTCGTGAGCTGCGTTGCTCTAACATGACATTGACCTGAGGTAAACATCCTAAATTGCTTCACCTAAACAAAAAAGCATATAAATCGACGCGTCTGAGAACAGAAAACACGATTGTATCGAAATGACGATAATGCGTTTAGTTTTTTACCAAAAACCGATCAAATGCCTTAGGGGCCCTTGACCTGCCCTAAGAGGCCACTGATATTTTAACCCTCGCCCCGTTGGGGGGGGGGGCCATTTTGGCCCCCCCCCCCTGTGGTTTTTCCTGAATAGCAAGAAAACGGCGGCGCGCAGCGCCGCCAAATTTTCAGTACCTTCCCGGGCATCAATTTGACACCTTCACACCAAATTTCAAGTCTTAGGTCACCTTAGGTCAGGAGTTATTGAGGTCAAACTGAGGTCATGTTCGAGCAAAAATGAGCAAAAAACATGCAATCTTGAAACGCTCACCAAATCTACAGTTATCAAGCAATTTCAAAGTTCTTTATATGGTCTAGTAGACAAAAGGCAGCGCTACAAAACTGCTATCTCGAATTTTCAAAATTTTTGGTTTTTGACCCAAAAAAAATCAAAATATTGATTTTTTTAGAAAAACTTTGAAAAAATCCAAAAATTTTCCGAATTTCGAAAAAACCGGAATATATGTGATAGTCCCAGCGCTCTTCTATATACATACCAAATTTCAGATCGATATCTCGTTTTTTGGCTAAGTTATAGCGAAAAAACTGTTCAAAAATGATGACGTCAAATTTTTGAACTCAATTTTTAGCAATTCTAGACCTCGTACGGCAAAACAAAGACCACCATTGAACTCCCCGTGACGAGCTGCATCGATTCGATACCCATTTTATGTAAAAATATTAACTTTGAAATTTGACCTAATTTGACCTGACCTTGACCTGACCTTGACCTGACCTTGACCAAAACGTGATCTAAGCTGGCCCCAAAGGCTGCCTGACCCATATAATCGCATTTGTCATGTAAAATGGACCATAAAACATGTATCACACGACACTTTCATATTGTGACCCCCCCGTGACCTGACCTCTGTGACCTGACCTGGTATCAGTGACCTCAAATAGCAAAATATGTGTTTGAAGAACATTTCCCCATCGATGATTTTCAATGAAATGCATTTTACTCGATTTTACAACGCATTTCTTGAAGTGCCTGTAAACGGTGAAAATTGGACCTTTGACCTGACCTGTGACGTCATCGGTTTGACCTAGGTCAATAAAATTGGGTCACAAGGTAGTTCCCCGTTGGGGCTATCCAACGCCGTTTACCGCTTGTCGCTATGTTGCGTGGTTCTCGAGATCTTAGGGGGGGGCCAAAATGGCCCCCCCCCCAACCGGGCGCGTTGCTCGGCAGAGCCCAACGGGGCGCGGGTTAAAATGGGGTACCAGTCGCTGCGTCACGTAACGACGCAAGCGCTCGTTTTTTCCGCGAGGCTCTAGCAGCTAGCTCAATTATAGGAGCTGAACATGGGGTCGGGGAATCGCTCCCTTCTCATTCACTATTTGGCCGGGATAGTGTTTGCAATTATTGTTAAAATCTAGCATTTTAGGATTTCAAATGACCCATTTTTTCCCGCCCAAGTCTTTCAATTCAAGGTCATAACACCAGGTCACGTCAAGTGACCTTACCTCAAGGAAAGTGCCTGTGCTCATCATATCTAAATACACCGACTAACCGATCGCTTCAGAACTTTCAGCGATTTTAATGGGCAACAGTATATGCATTTGAAACGTTTACTTTGCAAGTTTGACATGGTTGACAGAAAGGCCGGGTCAATTTTGAGTTCGCTCAAGTCAATGGGAGAAAATTGAATTGAACTGCGCTTTTTTGGACAGAACGCATAATAAACACTCTGAAAACATGTGGTGCTGAGATACAATACTGAATGAGAAAATTGTTTGTTTTGTTGGGGGCCATCTTTTTCGGTCTGAAAAGGCCCTTGCAGAGCTATGACATAACTATGCTCTGGTGTAGTAATTGGGTTGTGCGAGCCAGCGACAGTGATCTGCGGAAGCGAGACTGTTCCCGTGGGACGATTGCCCTGTCGGGACGGTCCAGCCGTCTCCCAAACGGTCACCCGAAGAGGATTATGTGTCCTGGAATGGATCCGACATCAACTACTGGTTGGCTGGTGGGGTGACCTCCAGTCCAGAGAGGGAAGCATGAAGACTAGGGGCGATGCGGATTGGTTTTTCCTGAGGATAGCGAGGACGGAAGGAATCCAGCAACCTTGAACCTTCCTTATACTGAATGTATCTCAAGCTGTTAAATCTCCTAAGCGTTTTTTCTCGACATCGTCAAGGTGTCATTAACAAAAATATGAAATCCGGGAGGATAAATTAAATATAGAAATTGTGGGCAGGGGTGGAGAAATATGCCGAGTTGGGTTGCACGGGCGCAGCAAATCCGCCGCCGCCTTAGCGGTGACCTTGACCTCCACCGCACGGTGCGGCTCCAAAGCCAAGCCGGCGCAGCCGGCATGGAATTGGAAAGGCTCGTGCTACCCCAACTCGGCACAATTGTCCGCCCCTGCCAACAGAACAGTATCAGTTGCGTTCAACATACTCGTAAGCATGTTCACACATCCAGCTTACATATGAGCCATGTAATAATTATTTTTGATAGACATGCTTAAGTTATGAAATCATCTGAAGTGTTTGTAAAGTTCCACGATACAGATCTAATATCCTGCTATGCATTATGACCATTTCTGGTCAGGTCATGTCTTTGAACATAGGCCAAATTTTTCAAATGACCTTTAAAGATCAACTTTTGATTCATTCGAAGCGTTTTCATAAGAGGAACACGAGGCTGGTAAAATTAATTTCATACAAGTTTTAAGCTAAAAACTTTTTAGTGTTTGTGGAAAAGCAATTGGTTTTCTCATAATACCTACCGATGGTGGCAACTGGCAGTTGTTGTTATTTACATGCTAAGCCGTTGACCTTAATTAAATCTGACAATATTATTCAGACATAGCGGTAAACGAGCTGATTGTTGTGTTAGGTTAGGCTCTTTCGGTCGATTTCAGAGTGGGAAGGATGATAGGAATTAGGGGGAGACAGGGGGCCTGGGCGGGAGTCCTGGACCTCATGCTCCGCTGTGGCCGAGCCCATCACGTGGGTTGGATTGCCCTGACGCATGGATAGCCCTGGGCGGTGTTTCACGGCCCCACGCTGCAGCACGCTGCGCTGCGCTGCTGCATTGTCGCGGCGGTTGATATGAATTCGGCTCCACGCTAGCGTTGCGAGCTTCCAAGTCTGTTGATGTTTCCATGGAAATAGGAAAACCAATGCACCGGTGCGCGCAACGCACCCTGTCTAAGCAAAATTATACCATCGATGACCTCTAGTGACATGACCTCTGGCTATGACCCGATCCAAAATTAACTGAAGTATTTTTTTCTTCTTTTTGCTACTTTTGACGCTACTTCGAATGCCACTTAAATGCCCAAATCTGAGTTAAAAGAATGATGCTCCATCCCCATTTCCCCTCCAACAGGGCGTGAGAGTCTAGACATTCCTGTGGGGCACGGGCTAACAATGACTATCTCATAATCATTGTGGCCATGAACATCTACTGCCATTCTTTAACACCGGTTTCGCTGCGCTGAGCGGTGGCCGTCCCGTTTGTTGGATTATACAGCTGGCTGGCGGAAAGCGTTACCGGCCGCCCGTCCACCGCCCGCGGGCCGGACCGAGCGGTCCCGCTGACCCTACCTGACCTGAGCCCGGCGCGATATGGGACAGGCA
The DNA here is from genome assembly GCF_019059575.1 of Amphibalanus amphitrite. Taxonomy (NCBI): domain Eukaryota; kingdom Metazoa; phylum Arthropoda; class Thecostraca; order Balanomorpha; family Balanidae; genus Amphibalanus; species Amphibalanus amphitrite. The sequence goes on from NW_024881663.1 coordinate 384,116, forward strand.
GACGGGGGTTCGGCTCAGCGAATGCAGCGCCCACTGGTGCTGGGGACTTTTTTAATAGACCTACTGTACGGTGCAGTGTGGATAAAGGACGAAGTCCAACGCCGCTAACCCCGCGACCGCCACCCCAGAACGTGGCCACAGACCGAACGGGCGTGAGAGCCGTAAGGGCCACCCCGCCATCCGGTAGGTGGCTGAGCAGCCGGGCGCAGCGGCGCCCGGGCGGCGGCCGCGCTGAGATGAAGTCCCAAACCGCCATGTCGCCATCACCGCCATCACCATTGCTGCAGCTGTTCCCAACCGCCCCCATCGCCGCCGTTGTCAGGTGTTGCCAGCAGCCGCGCCGCGGGATGGCAGAAGCTCCAGAGTAGCCTCCAGCGCCCCTCTCCGCACGTGTGCAGGTGCTCTGCGGCCGCCGGGTCCGACGTCCAGGCAGAACATGATATTTCCATGCTGCTCCGACGGTGGGCTGGTCTTGTTTGGGCGTTCCTCCCCTGTGACGTCGGTCACGCCTGCCCCGGCCAGGGCGCAGAGGCCGACGTCTCACCATCCGGTTGCGGTCCTCAGTCGGGTCGCAACGTGTACCTCTACCGCAGCGTGAAGCGCGCTCCTGCTGGGCAGCGATACAGCCAAACGTAACATGCGGGCGGCCAGCGCTGCGCCGGACAGCGGACCCATGCCGGGGGTATGCCGGTCTCGGCCATTAGCGAGGTCGTTGGGGCCGAGGCTGTACATACAGCTGGTGACCGCGTGAGCCGCCAATCGAAGCTCACGGCTTATAAGCTCGACGCGGGCATCACACGCCGTCCCGATGGGAGCTCCACGACGCTGCCGCGAACTCCAGCAGCGCGGCTCGCAGCGCGAAGACCGGTACGGACGGACGGGGCGCAAACGGCGTGCGGGAGTCGCAGGCGACGGAAGACGTTCTGCGGACAGAAAAGGTTGGGCAGAAGCTGGTCGGCAGGACACTCTTGAGCCGAGCCTTTGATGTAATTACAGATGATCCAGAAGCATGCACAAAAATTCATGACACACTATTCTCATTTATGTATTTGCTACATATGATATGATATGATCAGTGACGCATTCTGGGCAATATGTTCTAAAGCGAAGTAACTGAAGTTACAATTGACAGCTTAACCCTCGCCGGCCGAGGGGGGGGGGCGGGTGCCGCCCCCCCCCCATAGGGTTTTTTTCGCGATAGCTCCGAACACGCTGGCGATAGAGAGCTGAAACTTGGCATACCTGACCTTTGATCCAAGCCGCATCTTTTGACACCAACCGCATTTTTGGGTCAGGTCAGGTCACTGACCTATGACGTCATAAGTGAACCTCTGCACGGTCTTCAGATGTCGCAACTTCGCAACGCCCTCACTGCCAGAGGAGATGTCACAGGGAAATGAAACTTGCAGGATCTAGTATCCATTATGAGTCCCACAACTTGTATATCTCGGATTTTTCCTAAAGGTCATATGAGGTCAGGTCATTTTCGTGACCTCACCATTATAAGTCAATGGGGAAAAATGAAAACTGCTATTCTGGCGCCGGGAACGATCTCCAACTATCTCAAGCACACAGAATCGTGATTTGATGCACTCCTTGCAAGGTTAGATGCGTCACTTTTGCAATGTTGACCTTGCGTGACGTCATTTATGACGTCATCAAGGTCAAATTAGTTTTTCGTCAATAACTCTTGATCAAATTGAGCTAGCGAGTCGGGGAAGGCACCAATGGACTCAGGAAGGCCTGCCGAATCGAATGATATGCGACATGACCTCTTTCGACCAACTTCGTGACCTGGGGGTGCTGACCTGACCTTGACCTGAGGTCAACACCCCAAGTTGACCTGACCCGGACAAAAAGTATATCATTCGACGCGCCGGAGCGAGGCGAACACGATGCTGCCAAAATCGGCGCTCTGCGGCCGTTTTTTGCGAAGTTATTCACCAAAAACTGAACCGTACCTTGGGGCACTTGACCTGACCTCAGAGGTCACCGGTTGACCTAGGACCTTAACACGCGCAGTGGAAGGGTTGCGAGTACTACGCCCAGTGGAAGGGGGGGGGGCGGATGTCGCCCCCCCCTAAGATCTCAGCTCCCACTGGAGCTAGAAAGACGAAATTTGGAGGGTAGGTGGGGGCCATGGGGAACTCTGTTGTGTGTGAATTTCATGACCCTAGGTCAATATCTTCAAGGTCAAATGAGGTCAAATGTGGTCAAATCTGCCATATTAGCGACTTTTTTGCGTTTACACGCCGATAACTCTAAAAGTTACCGGCCGATTTTCTTTTTTCTTTCACTACACGACAGAACAAACATTTGTGAGTATGTATGGTGAATTTCTAGATAATCCAACAATAAATATGGCAGTTAGAAGCCTGCTAAGGGTAAGATGTCGCCGGCTGAAGCGGGATCGGCCGACGCGGGAAACGCGGCAATCACAATTTTGTGTTTACACACTCATAACTCAAATTGTTACCGGCCGATTTTCAAAATTCTTTGACCATATGATTGCCTGTACATTTCTCAGTCTTCTCACCGAATTTGACGCGAATCTATTATAATCAGCGGTAAGGAGCGCGCAGGGGCGGAGCTTCCTATACAGTTGGTGAGGCGGCTGCCCCACCAACTTGGCATCTTGCCCCACCAATAAGCGTTTTGCCCCACCAACTTTAGCTGATTTCTAAGACTTTGTTGCTTTGCAAATTAATCTTTTTCGCATTGAAGAGCTTTGAAATGTCTGTTTAATGCATAATATATCTGTAATGATAGGAATTGATTCAGTGTGGCATTTTATTCAACTTTATAATCGGACATTGTGGGTTTGACGACTTTTTGCCCCACCATCTTCCCTGGAAAAGCTCCACCCATGGGAGCGCGATGTAAAGACGGAACCGTCCCGCCCCGGCACAGTCTACAATTCAGGCGGCGCGTAACGGCTAGCGCCGGCCGCCGCGCCGCCGCGCCGCCGCGGCGGCAGGATGTTTGACTTTACACCGCTATTACTAGAAAAGTTGTGAACCGATTTTCTTATTTCTTGCACGAGAAGATCCGCAATTCAATTCTGGGCAGGTCGCCGAAATTTCATATTAATGTTGTGTTTGAGGCGCGAGTTATTGGCGAAAAACAGGAGGGGTGGGCGAAATCCGCCCCCCCCCTTCCACTGCGCGTGTTAAAATCGGGTACCAATCTCTGCGTCTCGTAACGGCGCACACGCTCGTTTTTTCCGCGACGCGCTAGCTCCACCAGGGGCGAAACGGCGAGGGGGGGGGGTCGTACCCGCCCCCCCCCCCCTCGGCCGGCGCGTATGTAGAAAACCAATAGGTCCGGCGAGGGTTAAAAAAACACACACACACGCACACACATTCGATAGCTTGTGAGAATAACATGCCTTGTCTGCTTAATGCAGGAAAATATTTTACACTTTTTAGAAACATCAAAACAGTTGTCAACAAGCCATGTCAACTATCTAAACAATTTTTTTGGAAACTGCTCTAGCTAGCTTAAAGTTCCACAACGTTTCCGGAGCACTCTACCCAAACTCAGTTCATGTTACAAAAAACAGTAATAATGCCTCCTAATTTTGAATGAAATATAGGTATATGTAATTTGATTTGGAAAGCAACAACTTTCCGAAAATCATTTTAGCAAAATCACCATTTTCTTCAGCCACTAGGTTTTAAACAAAACTATAGTAAACTTTATGATCTAGTTGACACAAAACCAAAGCCCCGATTTTAACAAATGTAGATTAAATTTTAACAATTTTAACAAATGTATCGTGGAGAAAATAAAAAGTGTAGATTTAAAAAAGCCGGGATATTTCACGGATTAGGCACTTAAAGAAATATCTTCACCTTTCTTTGAGCCACCAGCTTTCACCCAAGTTTTACACGAATGTAGTGAACCAGACAATGTGGCAACTCAAAACTGTGATGGTTTGAGATAATTATGACGGTAAAAGAAAAAGCAACACAAGGTTCCTTACCCTCGCTTTTTCAGATGGGTTCAGATGAGGCTTCAACTGTTGCCGACCTGAGGAGCTATAGGGACTTGAGCTTTCCAAAACTCAATTTCTAAGGGCACTGAACAGTGTTTGGGTTTTACACGTATGCGATCGTAAGTTACATTAAGTTGACAAAGCAAACAAATCAAAGCATGATGCCCCGCGCGTCCGCCCGCGACCACGTACCGCGTCCGACTCCCGGCCGCTGCGTGACCCGAGGCCCCCGGCAGTCACGTGACCTACCGGCCGGGACTGCAAACGGCCTACAACACCATTCTTGTATGACGTCATATCCTACTGAGGTGCCGATTGGTCGGAATTAGATACCTGAAGGTAATTATCCGCCGTAGTTATTTTTGTTTCATTGTTTTGCGTGTTTTCTTATATGAAATGTAATTAAAAAATTTGCCATATTTTAATCACCATTAAAACATAACTGAATAGGTATAAAAGAGAACTCGATATATACTTTCCTTGTTTTTCAGAATTCCGGAATTAGATACCCGAGGGAGCAAAGAGGGAGCAAGTTGCCACGCTGATTTGATACCTCATAGTCGAAAGGTGGGCTACTAGAACCGAAAATTGCTGTGTTTGTAAATAAATAAGTGATTTGAGGGCACATAATGCCCGGATTTAAACTTCTAAAATTATTTTGAACATAAAATATTTCAGTTGGAGGGATGTTAAGGCCTCAAAGGGTAGGTACTTTTCAGGTATCAAATAGGTTCCTCTGCGAAAGTTCCGTCGTGAAAACGGCTAATGTTTCTTAGTTTACACTTTTGTTAAAGTGCAATATATTTCAGCATTTGGGACAAGTCAGGTTGGGTTAACATCAGGCGTCACGTTAGTAATTCTCAGAAGGCATTTACATTTTACAACAACTGCTGACAGCTCCACCGCAAACATATGGCATAGACCTATGACGTTCACACATGATTAAATGAATACCCACTAAATTCGAAATCAGCTAAACAAATTCCCTTCACATTGAAAGCCTAAAAAAGTCAGCCTAGGTCAATTGGTGACCTTAACCTGTCCTTCACGTGACCTCAACGCCCACCATACCTAATTAATGGGACAAACACAATGTAGCATTTCGGCACTTTACTAATGACAAACAGTTTGGTCTTGGAAATGCACAAATTATGCGCAACATGCGCCGGCAAGTCCAATCCTTGGTCAAAGCGCTATTCTATCCTATCGTTGCCCTGAGGAAGAGGTCACATGTCAAAGTTCGTTTGGGTCAGGGTCATGAAATTTTCAGGGTAGGCGTAAAATGGATTGGGATGAGGGTGCTGACAGTTTCATTGCTATTGGCCGCTCTAACCCGAGTTAGGCGTGAAAACCAAGTGGTCTATCCAACCCTATAGGTACCACTTGGTTACCAATCACTGCGAGAGCTTACATTGTTACGGTTAGATTCTTCTCAGGCACAGCATTCCCAGACATTCAATAGCATTGAATTGATACTGACCGATCAGCTTCATTTGTTTGGTTTGGTTGTAACACTATTTGAAAGGGTTGGGACTAAAAAACGACTACAATTTCCATCAATATCCTCGTTCTGATACCAGAATCAATGGAGAACTACTGATTTAGGAAAGCAGCGTGTGGCTGGTCGATAAGAGCACATACGAAGTTACTGTTGACAGTTTCCTCTCGTTTATGGTTAGCAGCCTATGCCTACCTTTCTAAGAGTCTGCTCGAGACGGCCCTCAGCACCAGTGCTGGCATCTGGTGAGCGCCAGCACAGCTACAGTCCGGCAAGCCCTCGGGCGAGAGGACGCGGCGCACGTTCGCTGCAGGGACGATGCCGAAGAACTACAGCTAGGTACATTCCAAATGTGTCATACACATTACACACAATGTTGAATGTGGACCTGGGACCGGACACGAAAAGGGGGGCTGGGCACTTTCCTTCGTCAAACATAAATAAGACTGCGGAAGGGTAAGTGGCAAACAAACAGACGGATAGATTGGCTGACAGGCCACATTCCAGCTCTATCCCGTGACCGCCTATAGGGGTCTTAGCCGAATTGGCCATGTTTGAGGGGGGGGGGGGGTCGAATTTGGCCGCATCTGATTATCTAGAAAAATAAGAAAGGTAAAAAAGGCACGGGAATTACAATGTGTTTACTTAGTGCTGAAAACGTTTTACAGTCAGGTCAACGCCTAGGTCACTGTAGGTCACCAAAAGCCAGTTTTCCTGTAAAACTTCCTTTTTATAAAACGGTGAATAAGCCGTAAGTAGCCTCACAGGGAAGCGCATCTGACAGCTCTTTCCAAGTTCTTTTGCTAGCATGTCCTCAGATTTGACCTCAGGCTAAACGGTTTGGAATTGGCCTACAGAGAGCAAAAACCGCTAACATGAGCGAATCAATGCATAACATTTTGTTAACCCGGCGGCCGCTGGGCCTCCGCGCCACCCGCCGGCCGCTGGGGGGGGGGGCATATAGTTGCCCCCCCCCTTTACTTCCGCGACGATATCGTCGCAACGCGAAGAGATAGAGAAGCGAAACTTTGCACACATCTTCGGAATACCTAGCCGAGGTTGTATCCAAATTTGGTGTCGATCCCATTTGAAATGACGTCACAGTGACGTCATAAGTCAAATTATAGATTTGCGACTCTCAGTTTCCTCACGATACATCAGATATATGGGACCGAATATAAAGGGCCGATTATTGGTCAGGAACTAGATGGAAGTTTGCTTAGATATTTTAGGATGACAGCAGGTGCTGTCTAGTTCATTTACAGTTGAGTTTCATGCTCAGCGTCATCAGAAACAGTCCATATCGAGAAACGACAAAACTTTATGACGTCACTGTGACGTCATCTTTGGTGCTACAACCACCAAACTTTCTCCAAACATTGCCTAGGTATTCATTTGAAGCTATGCCAAGTTTCACGTTCGTAGCTCATCAGGTTTCGGAGATATTCCACAAAACGTAAAGGGGGGGGGGGGCAACTTTATGCCCCCCAGCGGCTCGTGGGTTAAATGATCGTCGTGTTTCTCTCGTGGAGGTGCGTCGAATTGCCTAACATTTGATGCATATTTGAAAAGTTGACTTCGAGTTGGTCGTGATCTAACCGAAAAGGCCATGATGCCTAATGCCCAGGTCTACATATATATGTGACAATCTCGCTCTAAATGTGTGGATAACAGTCAAATGTTTTAAGAGCCGGAGGTTTATTTGCAGATACGTTTTGTCTCCACTATGACAGTTGATATGAGATGGGGGGGGGGAGGGGAGGACGAGGTTATTCTCAAGGTATCAGTATAGGTACGCGAGCCCTTAAGAAAGGTGAGATTTGGGGGAGCGGATGGAGGTTCTGTAGGGAACTCAATACCTACCCCACAGAGTGAACGGGTTGACAAAGGCTTGGTTTGGGTTAGGAGACAATACAACATAAATTAACTTTACCGTTCTCCGGGGTGCATGTGTTACAGACCGTATGAAAACCCAGTCCGTTTGCAAACGGCCTGGCCCAGTCAGGCCGTTTGAAAACGGCCTGAAAAAGCCGGCCGTTTGCAAACCGCCTGAAATATCAGACCGTATGAAAACGGCCTAGGCAGTTTGAAACGGCCTAGACAGTTTGAAAACGGTCTAGTCAGTTTTCAAACGGTCTGGCGAAGCACAACAACCTCTGAAGATTGAACTTAATGGATCCAGGTTGGTCGATGATCTGGTTGCATCCGTGTGAATGATTGCGCATTCCATGCCGAATGACTCGTCTACATACGTCGAACATTTTCTTACTGTGCTGATGCTCGGCCCGGCCGTTTTTCGACAGTATTACTAACCAGTATAACGCCTTTTGGGGCGACTAACGGAGCGAGCGAGAGGGTGGGCCTTGCACGTGCGAAATTGCGAAGGGGTACCTCCAACTGACTTGTGCACGGCACCCTACTAACCGGTCTCTAGCGATGTGCCAAATTTGGGCACAATCGGCCCAGCCGTTCTCGAGATCTGGAAGCGGCACCCTGCACGTGCGCACGTGCAAAATGGGTCCCAACTGACTTGTGCACGGCACCCTACTAACCGGTCCCTAACTGTGTACCAAATTTGAGCGCAATCGGTCGAGCCGTTCTCGAGATCTGGAAACGACCCCTGCACGTGCGCACGTGCAGCAGCGCTGGTCGATGGGTGCATAGCGATGTACAAATCAGGAGCTACCTGATGACATCCGATATCCCATTATCGCATTATCTGCAACGCCATAGGCTTTAAATACTGGTGAATATTTCCTAACCTTATGTCAGTTATATGCCATCTGCCCGTCATTTGCAGCTTATAAAAAAATAAACAAATACCAGCGAACATATCAGCATTGTACAAGCAATGCGCACTGAGCATTTATTGCTCCTCAGTCATCATGTTGCTCTTTGGGCACTGTCAGAAAGGACGTTACGCACAACTCTGCCGGCTTTCGGCACCGCTCGACCGTCCCCGCTCCCCGCCACAGCGCGAGTGACCGCGCGCCGGCCCGAAACCGCCGCAGGCCAAGACCACAGAGGCGGGGCTTAGCTGTGACGTCATAACGTATCACAGACTGACTGGTGATAGCCTCTACACGCCGGGTGAAAATCTTGCTCGAAATAACATTACGAGTCAATGAGAAGTGCCTGAAATTAGAGCACTTCATGGGCCGGATAAATCCGTTATCCACGGATAAATCCGCGGACCGGATAGGATTGGATTCTAAATTTGTTAAAAAGAACGGATATGGGCGGGCCGGATTTGGGAATTGAAGGTTGAACCCGGATCAAAACGGATCAAAATTTTAACATTCAACATTGAAGTTAAAAATTAACCTAATGTGTTAAGCGGCAGCAGAGGTTGATTAAAGTAATAGGCATCATTTTATGACGCTCACTTATCACAAGACTTGTCTTCAAGTGGATAATGTATGCAATGTATGCATGGTTTTTGGAACCATGATGGTCTATGAGATGTATGGCTGTCTGGTCCCTTAGATTGAATTTGTTAGTCCAGTTTTGGGTGAAACCAGTTATTGGTGAAACGGATTATTACGGATATTTTTTGGAAGTTTGGCTGCAATACGGGCCATGGGTGGGCCGGATTCTGATATTCAAAGAAAGGCGGATAATGGGCGGATCTGGATATGACTTGCCGGATATGGGCCGGGCCGGATCCTAAAAAGCCTATCCGTGAAGTGCTCTACCTGAAATATTGAAATGGCGACAAAATATCTAAATTGTAAAAGTTTCGGCAGGTCTTGAAACGGCCATGTCCTGAGCTTGGTTGAAATTATTCCATGCATTTAAAAATAATCGCGAAAAATTAGGGTCTCAAGGGGTCTGGCGTTAACAGTAATCTCTTCCTGACCAGGCCTTCATTCGTCATCGGGAAAATCAGGGCGAATTTTCCGGAACTAGCGAGAATCATCGGGGATCACGAACGGTATCGCGATAACGAGACATGCTGAAGATAGGCGCTCAACAATGATTTTCTGACGGAGGATATCCGAGTGACAATATTTTTCCGGATGCCGAATGCACCTCAGGATTTCATGGTGCCATGTACCTAATGTCATGAAACGGTCGTGCTTCAACAAACTCAACACTGTCCAGCTGTAACTTTATGCAGACCAGATTGTTTTCAAAATGCCTAGACCGTTTGCAAACGGCCTGGTGTCTGGAAAGTTGTCATACGGCCTAGACGGTTTGCAAACGGCCTGAAATTTCAGGCGGTTTGCAAACAGCCTGGAATTTCAGCCCGTATTCAAACGGCCTGACTTTTCAGTCCGTTTGCATACTGACTGGGCTGTCCAGGCCGTTTGCAAACGGCCTGAATCGGGCCAGGCCGTTTGCAAACGGACTGAGTTTTCATACGGCCTGTAACACATGCATTATCCAGCCAGTGCGCGACACCAGCTACCCGGGCCGCGATGGGCCGCGCCGGCCCGACCTTCGCTCGGTCAGGTCACGTGACCCCACCCCGCGGGCTCACGCCGCGCTGGTCCCGGTCGGCGCGGCGGCCCGGGGCGAGCACTCGCCGCCGGCCGCGCCGCGTTTACATGTGGTGCCACAGGGGGAGGGGCGAACGATCGCCACAAGATACTCAAGCGTCCAGCCTGTGTGTGATCTGATTTGGAAAACAGGTAGGTAGCGACTTAACCGAGCGCTGATCAAAAACAGGACGTAGACCTCCACTCATCTACATACAGCTGGCAAAGAGAAAAGCATGGAGCCTTTACAAAGATTGAAAGGAAATCTACATTACCGAGGGAAACTATGACAAAAGGCAACACAACATTGATGACTGATAAGTGTGTTTGCAAGGCCAATATCTGTACCAATGATAACCTTGGAATCATTGTTTCGTCTCATTGATAACTCATGTCTATATAACTTTTCACATTTGTCTACGCACTACTAGCTCCGAAAAAGCACAGTAGGAGAAACGGTGTCGTCACATGGCCGCTCAAGGAAATTTCATTGTATTTTATTAGCCATATCTACAAATTTTAAAAACTTTGTGTCATGGATATAGCTGGTCCACTCACAGACCTGTCCCGTCAGTGTCAGCAGTTGCAGCTATCCATGCTACCTGCCGCTGTCGCCACAACTTACCATCACAACACCTTCGTCACACGCACTGGCCTCCATCGACCACGCGGCGGTTCCATCACTCCGGTGTCAACGGGGCCATTAGCCTGGGACGGCCACGGCCCGACCGCCACAGGTATAGTGCGCCATCAACAACCTCGTGGGGCGCCGTGGGAGGGAGCGCAGGTGGGGAGGGGTCGTAATACTCTGGAAACATCACTGCTGTGTGCCTATACCCTGCCTTACGCATCGGTGCTGCGTGCCCTCCCTGCCTACCTACCGAGCAGTAATGGTGCATGAGGTTCACTCTAGGCCCTGGGTATGTAACTGGGAGTTCTACTGTTCAGTCGGCCGATAGTATAAGATGCGCTCCTGCTTCAGTCGACCGATAGTATAAGATGCGTTCCGTCATTCTCCGCGCGCCGGTACACTGTTCACATTTCAGATTCTCTGCTATACATAGGGTCACTGTTGCAATCGAGCGCCAAAACGAGGCGAATTAGCGATTAGGAGGAACACACGAATAGATCGTAGTGCACGATCCAGAGACATAGAACGTTTGCCGAAGATAATCGCATATTCCCTGTATAAGAAACGGGGACGGAATTTTCCCCTGACTTGCCCTCTTGTGTCGAAGAAGACACTATCACACGACTTTGCCTCGCTAAGGGCGTGGCTCTGCAGTGCTAGCCTCGATTGATCTTTATGCAGCGAAGGATAACGGGCGAGGTCAGAGTTTTCCCTAGTTTTACTTTAAGTGCATGGTCTACAGAACATCGTCAGGCAGCAGCCACGGGATGAAAATGAGCTCGCCGACACACAATCTTTTAAATATAGGTAATCATAACAATATTCTATTTCGTCTGTAGCTATTTTCAGTGTGCTTATCGAGCATTACTTCACGATATGGAATAAAATGAAGACCGGATGTTGCCTGAAAGATTTACGGTTAGGTATGTTAAATTTGGCGACACAGTGCTTCCCTATTTTACGAATTAATATATTGGCCTTTTTTACGACAGCCTAGCTGCGCGCAGATTGATTACCTGTAGGTTTTATTCAGTCAGGGCCCGTTCTTTTCGTAGTCATTGCTCACGTGCAGCAGCAGAGGAGACCGTAACTCCGTGTTACGTTCCGCTCAGCCTATCAGAGTCTGTCTATACGGAGGCACCTTAATGTATCGATGACGTCATTTGGCCTCGATCAATCGCGGTCGAGTGTCGGCGCGACTGGGGCGGATCCGGTCAGCTCTCGACACCGTCGGTTTGACCGGGCGGCCGCTGAAAAAACTGTCCGCTGCTGCGCCCCCCGGAACTCCTGCTGGGTGTTCCACCCCAGCGAGGGTCGCAGGGCGGCAATCTGAGATCAGAATCAACATCATTAGCGCTCCGAGACGCCGTGCCGTTCGGCAGGGAAACACAGAAAGTCTGTTGAAACTCGATCTAGGGACGGCCGACCCGGACCGAGTTCCGCCATGCATTGATTCTAACGGTGGAACAGAAAGCTATAAATTCAGCAGCCGTCAGGTCTCATTGTGCTGAGGACAATGCTATTTCAGGCTGAATTTTGACCGCAGTCTCCGGTGCAAGGCATGCATTCTGTGCTCCGAATGTGTCAACGTTTGTGTTGAGGATCGCCACAAATGTGAATCACATTACCTTGACTAAACGGTTTCATTATTGGTTCTGGCTTCTTGAGCATTCTGTAACTCATCGTTCAACATGTCAGCTTCATGGGCAGCGTTATTATGTTGTTCTCTCGATAAAAAAATAATTGCTCATAACTGATTGAGATGAAGATAATTGCGTCTCATCTTCTCAATATATTACTAGGTCTACTGGTCTAGTCTTGCCGTGTCAGCTCCTATGTTTTGTCGTCTCCGTGTGAGTTCCTATGTTGTGGTGTCACCATGTGAGCTCACATGCTGTGACGATGTCTCTGTGTGAGCCTCTATGTTATGTTGTCGCTGTCACTGTGTTACCTCGCACGTGCTGAGTGGTACACGCACGACGGGCGGCTCGCGTGCTGGCGGTAATGGCCCGAGGTGCTGTTTTGTTCTAATTGTCTGCTGCCAACACGCGGCGAAAGAGATGCAGATTGATGAACATCGGTGCCACCACGGCGCACATTACGGTATAGTCATTAAGGACATCCAGGTCAGGTGGAGGAGTTTTGTTACTGTGTGGGTTTAATGTTCGTGACGCACAGCCCACTGCCGAGACAGCCGACACGAGAACGTGAACAAAAATCTTGAAATATAATTTTTAACTAAGACAAATAATCACGAATGAATGAAACTGCTAAAAGTGCAAGCAATGTAACAAGAGACACATTTGACAGAATAAACCGGTGTGCCAGAACTTATTTTACCAGAATAGCATAAAAAGTACGTACTAACACTACTACCCACTTGAATCTAGTATTAAAGGCTGTAAGATTTAATGCAGGGATTCTATAGTGACAGTATATTTACATCATACCTACAACATTTGTTTTTACTCACAACATTACGAACACCATACATATCGTGATACATCTGAAATCACTGACGTCACAAATAATTCTCAGTCACATTACCTGTTCTAAGTAGTTTATTACAAAAGACCAATAACCCGCGCCCGGCTGGGGGTCCTGGATTTCCACGCCCTGCTGGGGGGGGGGGGGTGTTTGAACACCCCCCTTCTAACTCGGCTCCTGGGCCACGTAGCGATACGCGGAAGGCGGCGTTCGAAAGAGCGTCAAAAATAATGACGAAATCACTTCGGTCAATTTTTTGGTCAGGTCAAAGGTCAGGTCACCAGAGGTCATTGAAGGCAAAATTTCGCCGATTACCAGGTCGAATGTCGAAAATTTCCAAGAAGCCAACGCATAACTCGGGAACCAATAGAGCTACAGCGCCGCGGAAAAGCGCATTCGATAGCCCTATTAACGCCCTTTCTGAGTAATTTTCTCAGATTTGACCTAACGTCAACGGTTTTGCCTGCAGGGGGCAAAAACTGCAAAAATAGCCGATTTTTTTCGGAAACAGTTTTTCTGCAATAACTTTTGACCCAAGCATTGTACGAGCTTACTTTTACCGGCATCGTGTTCCTCTCGTCAAGACGCATCGAATGAACTATAACTTGACCTTGAAAGGTCAACTTGAAAATTTGACCTCAGGTCAAGGTCATGACCTGACCGGAAAGGGTCATGTTGCATATCAGTCGATCCGTATCGTCGAGCTGAACACATCTAAGGTGTTTTCATCGCTCTAGCATGCCTCTATCAAAAGTTATTTGCGAAAAACTGTTAGATACCATTCGTGACCTAAGATGACCTCAGGGCATAAACAGGGGTCACGGACACCATTATCATGTTCAGTGTGTCTAAACCACTTGTAATTCAGTGTTTGGGAGTGTTTATAATGTCTTTTGTCCAAAAGAGACGCATTTCAATTTTCTCCCATTGACTTATAATGGGGAGGTCGCAAAATTGACCTGACCTTAGGTCATCGATATCAAAATTCTGAGATATATATTTTGTACATGCTATTGCTCTTAGCAATCGCTGAAAGTTTCAAAGCGATCGGTCACTCGGTGTAGCTATGACAGACATTGAAACTTTTTATGAGGTGAGGTCACTTCAAGTGACCTGGTGACCTGACCTTGAATGACCTTGGTCTGAAATTTTCACAACATGTGTAGAATTGATGTATGATAAGGTGTACCAAAAACGGCGGCGCGGAGCGCCGCCGTTTTTGAGATATTTGCGAAAAACCACAAGGGGGGGTGTTGAAACACCCCCCCCAGCAGGGCGCGGGATAATCGGCAAACAATAAATACATTGAAAAATAAAAAGGTAAGGTACCATTCGTAATGAAGGGGCTAGACAAAAATAAAATGATTAACATGTGATTCTTTTTGCAGGTAGGGGCGATATCGCACCTATACATAAACGTCGATAAGCAAACAATTGGCACACACAATAAAATATAATAAACTGAAAAATGTATCACAACATTCATCTGTTCCTTGAGTATATTCAGTGTCGTTTGTTATTCAATGTTCATGAGCAACGAGGACACATGAAGGCATGATTTCTGACAACAATCACTGATCACACAGCGATCGATATTTCCCGATCAATGGCAGCACTCCACAGCCGCTCGGCCAATGGCCTTGACCGGTCAGAGGGCGCTCTCGTTGGGGCCGTAGCCAATCAGCGCACTCTGCTCGGGGCCGTAGCCAATCAGCACGCTCTGCTGGTAGTGCGGAGCACCAATCAGGTGTGAGTGGGTGGAGTCGGGCGGTCGGCCGGTCTCTAGGCGCTGTGACGGCGGCCCATATGCACGGCGACGGTCCAGTGTTGCGCACGCGCTCTGAGCCCAACCGGGAGGAGGAAGTCTTCGATGAGGAGGCGGCAGCGTCGCAGAGCAGAATGGCCCAGCCTGCAACGTGAGAGAATAATCGAGGTAATGCAACTGTGAATTTATCTGGCGAGTTTCGTGAGCATCTTATTATCGCATTCGGGAACCATTCTGCTTTCATTCTTCCCTGCAACAATTATTTGCAATTATTAGTGTATGACACTTGTTTATTTCAGTTTTGCCTTATTTCAACCTCAGGTTAAAGTATTGTTGCAAATTTATGCTTTGCCCGTTATTGCAATCTTTCACATTGCTTCGCTCAACCGGTGAGTATTTGCGTCGTCTTTCGCCTCTATGGCACGTTTACACTTGCCCCTCTTACCGTATGGCCGGCGGCGGGTCTGATCGGCTGGTGATGGTGATGGTGGTGATGGTGATGGAACAGTTGGTGATGGTGCGGCACAAACACCCTCAGCGGCAGGTGGTCGGTGTCTGGGGGCGTCCTGACGCGCTGGCCGGCCACCGCCGCGCTCCGAGCGCCCGCCGGTAGGGCTGGAATGTCCGGAGGAATGCGGTACACCTCCTGATCCGGACCTGGAACAGACGGCAGAGGTCACACATCACGGTGGCTGTGCAACGGTTAAGGACACTGGGCGAGGAAGTGGAGGAGAGAAATGTGCTTTAACGTTACTTGCGCTCATCGATAAAAACGTTGATATAGTTCGATTTTCTTAAGTTTGCCCCTCACTGTAAACGTCTTTTTGAACACAGCACGAGAATTGCTAGCTGAATTACTCAGAAAACTGGTTGGCGCACATTGATTTCACCAGATTTCACAGACGATCAATTTTATCAAATTTGTTTACTATTTCACAGACTCATAGCTCGTATTTACCCATACCTACAGCTCCACAGTGATAGACGACGTCTCAGGAATTATGTCTGAACTAATTAATAAATTGCACGGCGTTTAACATTAAGTTAAATCGTCGGTGTTCAGAACTTATTTTGAAAATATTATTCATATCTCCAATACAATGTGCGCCAACCAGTTTTCTCAGTAATTCAGCTAGCAATTCTCGTGCTGTGTTCAAAAAGACGTTTACAGTGAGGGGCAAACTTAAGAAAAACGAACTATAACAATTATTTTCGAGGTGTGTACCGACGAACGTGTTGATGTTGACAAATGTCAATGCACGCTGCACACAGGGTCACTATGCCGGAGGATGTGTCGCATTGGATCTACCGTTTATATACCGTATTAGCTTCTATTTTAGTCAGTGACCCTAAACAGCGGCATCTTTATGTAAATGAGACGAGCAGAAAGTTTTAACAAGGTCATCACGGCAAAGCATCCCATGCACCGGGGTCACCAGAACCGACAAGGTCAACTCAAACTTTGATCAGAGACCAGAAGTGGTGCGAGTTCTCTCCTGGGTCACCAGCTATCCTCTTACATGACTAGGAACAGCCACCGGAAGGCGGTGTGCTAACTCTTGTGTCGCAAGAGACGATCAATGACTGAAGGTCTCGGCCAAGCTCATAGGGACCCAGGCAAAGACAGAGTTCAGAGCAGTCACCTGAGGCGCCAGGCAGCGACAGCTTTCAGTAGCAGGCAGCACATATACCATAACCAAGTTGGGTAACACCAGAGATTAAAGTGTCGACACAGGCCTATCGGAACTAACTTCCTGGCAGAAACTTGCTTGGGCTATCAATCGGTAAGGGTGGCACGGCATGAGACGGAAGCATGTGAGTCCTTCAACCTTTACGAGCAAACGCTTCCGTATACAAGAGAGGAAGCTTACTCGCGAACGTTTTGTTTCTGTATGCATTATTCATTCTATGAAAAACTCAGCTTGGGCTAAGTAACTAAATACGTATCTTTTTACCGATGGTGCGTCATCACTCACCTTGACCTTTGGTTTATGTAGCTATACCTATACCTCCCGTTCCGGTAAGAATCGGTACTTACTTGACATCAAGCTGAAAGCCAGCCCTATAGATAGGGATCCCTGAGATGGGGGTGGCATTGGCCGTCAATAGATCTAGCTATTGACTGCAGCGTGGCGGCGCTTACCGGTAGCATCAGGCACGAGGTCGGGGCTGCGGCCGGAGTCCGGTGGGGTGGCGGAAGCAGCGCGCGGCGCCAGCAGAGACCTCTGGCGGCGACCTCTGCGCCGGGTCAAGGTCACGACGGCGGCGGCCGCCAGCAGGAGAGCAACAGAGCCGAGCCCCCCGAGAGCGATGGCCAGGAGAGGGGAGCGTGCTGTCGGGCCCGGCTGCATCTCAGCCAGCGTGAAGTCTGACGAGCAAGGACAGATGCAGATATAAACCTGCAGCTGAGCAGCGTAAGGTAAGGTCCCACAAATAAATGGCATAGGACAGCGCCAATAGCGAATGCTACTCTTAGTGGCAATTTAGCTTTTGACGACGGGATACGATAATCTATATTTTTGCAACGTAAGCTTAGAACACTCCGCGTGTTGTCATTATTATTCATATTGTTCTATCCTAAAACAAGATAGTCGTGCTGACTGCTTCGAGCGGGTAATTCTTGCATCACTCCTTACCTTGAACCTTTTCGACGTGCGTCTCGGGACCGGAAAGGGGGCTCATCGGGATGGTCACGGTGGCGCTCCTGCCCTTGTCGTTCTCAGACAGCGCCAGGATGCGGTACCGCTGTGTGGGGACGAGACCCTCCACGTGCCACTCAGGCTGCGACGAGGTCTTGTTGTACACCAGCTGCAAGAATGAATAATTATAATGTGATCATGACTCACCTCAGATGTAGCCGAGAATCTGCGGATTGCACAGCACGGTGTTTAGTTGGCTTAGCAGCAGTAAAAGCCTTAGTACAAGGCATATTGTTGGATCTTTCATATGCTTCACATGTTGCATTCAACCATATACCTTGCACTAAGTTTTTTACTGCTGCTGACGACAACCAATTCGTTGTGCTCATATAACGGTATCGTTGTATTCGTCATATTCTTCATATGTTGTATTCAACGATACGCCTTGTTCTAGGGTTTTTACTGCTGCTGAAGCCAACCAACGTCAGACTTTTTGACGTAATAAAACGAAACAATGGAAATACAACGTTGTTTAAGATATGACACACCACTGCGGTGTCATTTTCAATCCGCCGGCGCCTTTGAAAATGGCATGGCACGGCATCGGCATCGGCATTCGGCGTGTAGCTCTTATCAAACCAGTATGGATCTCCTCCACCCACAGAAGAATTGACATCAAAGGGCTACCACAGGGAGAGGTCTTTTGATGCTCCTCCCACACAATTTTTGAACTTAATGGTTCGTTGTGTTACTGTAGTGGGCGCTCACACCTCACATCTGTCGCGGCGGTGAGCACAACTATGCAGTCTCTGCACGCTCTACAATATGTGCAGGTTCTACCCACCTGGTCGTCATAGCTGAAGACGGCCAGCAGAAAACGCTGCACGAGACCGCCGTCGAAGGCCTCCAGGCACCGGACGGTCACAGCGGTAGCCGTCCGCTGAGTGAGGCTGCAGTTGAAGAGTGGGTCCGGAGGACCTATCGCGGAAAGACGAGACGTGTCAGAGCAGGGACGGACGATGTGTGAAGATGGCAGCCATTCTGCAACTTAGCCATCAAAATTCCAATCAGATGCTTTTGTTGATCACACGGATAAGAAGAATTACTGGCAATACATTGTCAGCGCAAAATATTACCTATTATTTTATGCTAACAACACGCATCGTACATATACGAACAAAATGTATGAAGGGAACTCAAGAAAACGTGTGTCCTCACACTACAATAGAAGCGCTTTCATGTGCAGGCTTATCAATACTTAAATTTGCTTAATTCCACACCCACGATGTCTAGCATCGGCGTTCTGCTGTTGACTTCGCTACCGACCTGCTGCGATGATGTGGAAGACGCAGGGCCTGGCCATGCGTCCGATGTCGTTGGTGGCCCAGCAGAAGACGGTGCCGTAGTCCATCTCGGTGCGCGGCCGGTAGCGGAGCGTGCTGCGCGTCTGACTGCTGTTCACCAGGCGGCTGTCCAGCTCCCGCCACTCAGACGTGTTGTTGAACGTCCAGTGGAAGCTCACGCCGGCGGAAGGGTTGGCCGTGACGCTGCACTGCACGTAGGCCGTCTCGCGCTTGCTGACGCCGTGAATGTGTTGAAGACCTTGCTGGCAGACGGGAGGGACTGGGAACGGGGGGGGGGGGTCCTGGTCAGCAACGTCACGTTCAGTGAAGTGGGAGTGGTCACTGGACAGAGGCACTGGCGGCTGGACAGTAGCGACTGGACAGTGGGCATTGAATAGCAGTGACTGGGCAGTTGGCATTGGACAGTGACGACTGGACAGTGGGCATTTGGCAGTGGCGGCTGGGCAATGGTGGGGAGTCGGTTGACAGTGGGGCGATGGTGATTGAATGGCAACGGTTGAAAGCAGAACAGATGCACCACATTCGGTCGATAGCTTTACACTTTGTAGGTGACTTGGACTTGACGAAAAAAAAACGAGAAATCGAACGCCTTTCCATTGGCCCGTGCTGCGTAGGTATATGCCCGTAAGAAACGTAACAATATCCTAATGATACTCAATTTGGCAACAGAATCACAATGTATAGCAAAAATGTAATTCAATCTCTCGTTTACTTCATTTCAACCAACTCGCTTCGCTTTAGCTGGAACATTTCAGACTTCTACGTTGAATCTAGGCATGTGAAAAATGACTTCTATTTCCGTCGTTAAAATAGTCGGATCCATCTGTCTTGGAGCCGCATGCGCTAGTGCACTCGTCTCTCTCTCTCTCTCTCTCTCTCTCTCTCTCTCTCTCTCTCTCTCTCTCTCTCTCTCTCTCTCTCTCTCTCGCTCTCTCTCTCTCTTTGCGAACTCTTTATCCCATTAGTCGTGTCACATGTAACTTTGAGCTCGATCTGGACGTTAGTGTCTCTAAAGGAACTATCCAGCCGACTACATATGCTTCCTTCTCTCCCTACACTCCCCGTTTGCCTGTTGCACATACGGGCATCGATGAGGATCAGCTGGACGAGCTTGATGTGACCTCTCGCGGGGCAGCTATTTACAACCTGATCAATGACGGGCGCCGTCCCACGGTCTCTGCCGGAGCCCAGCGGCGGTCAGCTGTCAATCGTGCGACCCCATGACGGCCGCAGCTCCTAGTGAGTTGGACTGCCCGCGGCCGGCTCTGGGAAGTTGATCAATCAGCCGGGCGCGGACGGAGCCCGGCCCGCCCCCTGATCCCCGCTCCTGAGGGAAGTCTGGCAGCGCGGGTCGGCCGTACTCCACACTCCAATGTGTCACGGCTACATCTCAACACGGGCTAATGGGTGACGGCGGCATACATCAGCTACCGTGCAATCGATTTATCTGGCAGCGGCCTGTTCTTACTACTTACTACGGAGGCCAACCGCCGATCAATGAACGACCATGTCGGCAGGGCTAATGGTCAGCAGTTCAACTCAGAGTTGTGAACAGCCCGGGCGGCAGCCATCAATATGGCCACATCCGAACTCCAGCCAATCAAGATATCGATCGAAAAGTTCATCCAGCAGTGGTTTAAATGGTCAGATTAGCAGTTCGGCTAGCACTGTTTAATGGCCGACCGGCTTGCGATGCGGAGTGGCGCTTTATGACAACGAACAATGCATATAATATATTTGGGTGTATGTAAAATGCACCCGAATTACACGTAAAAGCTCATTAGAAGTTTAACTGTTCTACGTAGCCGCACGTCAGACCAGCACAACTTACATTTGACGTCAAGGAACACGGGATTGCTGTCCACGCTGCCTTCAGCGTTGCTGCCGACGCACAGGTAGACGCCGGAGCTGAAGCGCTTGACGTCCTGCAGCACCAAGCTGTAGTTGCTGATGATGATGTTGTCCCTCACGCTGTGCAGCAGGACTCGGTTCTAGAAACAGGTTTTGCGAATTAGTTTACAGTGCGGAAAGCTTGAAGCTGGTCAGTTGCATGTGACAAGTTTGTTTGCCCGTATGACTAGGCAGGCACTTGTCCACAAGGCAAGGAGTACCAACTACCTACAAAATGGTCTGCACTCTGCAGCACCATGCGGACCAGCACATCATTCAACACAGGGTGGTCGATGGGAGCATATTATCCCTGTCCCAGTCTTTTATCATTCTTTCTGGGAAGAACAGCGACTCAGACAAGATCCACCGTGTCTACGTAAGTTTTGGTTCCTTACAACTTCTCGTAGAATTCTTCAACTTCTCGTGGCGCTATAGAGTGCCACGCCACACATTAGGCAACTCGTAGTTGGCTATCCACTTATGTATTAATTTACCTTAATTACAAAACTTGTTAGCGGGAAAAGGGTTTATGGCAAGTTTTGAAAGAATTTACTGTCATTTTCCCTAATAAAAAAGTTCAGAAAGACTTTACCTAGCAACCGTTGGTGGAACGTTTAGGATGAGTGGTGTATAAATAATCAAAAATCACATAGCCATGGGCGTCGCCACCACTACGGACACTACGGACAGTGTCCGTACAAGTTTTGGAAGGCCCGAAAACTTGTACGGAATGTCCGTACAAGTTTCGACGACTGCAAGACAGTCTTTGCACATGTTTTGAAGTAGCTTAACGCTTATCAGTCCCCTATTTGTGGGTAAAGTTACGATCCAAGGCAGCCCCAAAGTCAATGTCACGCAAGAGTATTTACTACTAGCATTTAGGGTGTAACCAGTATAACGCCTTTAGGGGCGACTAACGGAGCGAGCGAGAGGGTGGGCCTTGCACGTGCGAAATTGCGAGGGGGTACCTCCAACTGACTTGTGCACGGCACCCTACTAACTGGTCTCTAGCGATGTGCCAAATTTGGGCACAATCGGCCCAGCCGTTCTCGAGATCTGGAAGCGGCACCCTGCACGTGCGCACGTGCAAAATGGGTCCCAACTGACTTGTGCACGGCACCCTACTAACTGGTCCCTAACCGTGTACCAAATTTGAGCGCAATCGGTCCAGCCGTTCTCGAGATCTGGAAACGACCCCTGCACGTGCGCACGTGCAGCAGCACCCCAACTCTGGCACATGTATATGCAGTGCCTAGTGGGTGCCTACCTACATGCCAACTTTCAGCGCAATCGGCCAAGTAGTTACCGAGATATTGCAACAATTACAAAACTGACACCTCTTCGTTTTGCACGTGGCACGTGCATAGGGGGTCACCCACATGCATCGGGAATAGTCCAATACTTGGTAGAAGGAATGAAGCTACCATACAAAAATTACCGCGTGTAAATCGGTCAAGTGGTTGCTGAGATATAAGCCTCGCAAAAGCGTGACCACGGCCGGCCGGCCGGCCGGCCGGCCGGCCGGCCGCTCATACTCAGAAATTTCCGTTAATCTAAGGAAAGACTACGCTCGCTTCGCTCGCTCCGTAACGAAATTATCCGGACATATATTTGTAAGTCATATCTGTTCGCACAGTTTCTTTTCTGATGTTAGAAGCGGGAATACTGTCTATAGGGGAAGTTGGGGGAACGCCGAATACTTTTTTTCTGACGCCCGTAGCACGCAAGGTAGACAGCATAAGCTATTCTTGTTGGCGTCATTCGAGAGGCCAGTCTTTTGTCTTTCAAACATACCAGGCGCATTTGATGAATTCGCATACCGTTAAGCGCAAAAACTAAAAATATCAAAGAACTGACTTTTTCGGCGTTGCCCCGGACTGCAGGGAAAGCCGAAAATGGGATAAATGACCTACGAGGAATGCCGACATTGATGTTTTGCCAATTTATCTCAAACTTTATCCAAAATTCATCAAAGCTGACACGCGTTTTAAGAGCTCGAGGACGCTTGGTGCACACTGGAAGTTATAATTGTGTGATATAATAAGAAAATGCCAGGTAAATCATCCCTTATAGGTAACAGGCCGTTTTGCCGGCTGAAAGTGTAATTTGTTTGACTAAAAATACGCGTTGCTATTCTACAGCAGTAAAGTCCACGTAGCGTGCTTTAACGTGCGTAATTGCACTTTTTCGGCATTACCCCAGCCAGCCATACTTTCATTTGCAGGCCCATAACTTTTAAACGTGCTGTATAAATTTCAAATAGGCAACACACTTATGCAAAGACATGCTGAAGATTACTTGACCGAATTGGCCAGACAAACGGTAGCATAATGGGTAAGAAATGCAGCTTCAAAGGCGCATGTAGTACAAGGGAAACGTACCTTGAAAACGCTTTTGGCGCCCTCACAGCCGAAGTATTCCAAACGACGACTCGTAACAAACATGCGATAATTGTAGTCACTTAAGCTTCAGAGCATCACTGAGACGTGGCATCCATGTCGTACGGTTTTAGAAATATCTCGAATTTCGGCTTTGCCCCAACTCCGGCATTGCCCCAACTTCCCCTATAAGTGCCTCCTGTATCGGCTCTCAACTCAGCAAAGACCTACCTTTGCCAGATGACTTTTACTCTGAGTAATTAGTCGAGTCACCGACAGGTTCACTTGATAGCTAGTTTTCGTCAAAGGCAATGGACAGAAAGGAGCACACTCTCTCCTTTTGTGTCAGGAAGCATGTTTGTGGCATTGCGGCAATGAGCCTGAAGCTGGTCTGCCAGCAGCTCCATGGACATCAGCAGCAGCCAACTGCACATCTACCTGAGGCGTAATAAGCTGGGACTTGATTGGTGAACTCAGCCCGGCTGCGACCGCAAAAGCCACCCTTTGCCAACGCATATTGACTTGAATTCAAGACCGATGATAAGAGGGCCCACATCATGACCCACCGCTATCCGCCCCTTACCTTGGTTCTTCTGCTCATCAAACTGAAAAAGACAACGAAATTGACGGGAAAATAGCCGGTGCATCACCTTTAGCCTCACGCCAAGACGCATCCACTGGTCGAAGGAACACATAAGAAACGCATGGTGCGGTGAAATGGGCAGCTATTCGCGCTGTATTGTCCTTTGAACCGTCAAAGCGGCCTTGTGTTGGCTGCCAGTAACTCAAACGTCCCGGCCGTCACCGGCGTTAAACATACGGCCGAGATCCATATCTGGAGCATATTCAGCTTTCAGCTGCCGTGCGATGTTCCAGCTGTGCATTGACGAACCCATTGACAGAAGAGTCCACCATCAGTGACGACTGACGAGTATTAACGGAGCAATATCCTGTCAGACAAATCAGTCCGTAGGAGAATGAGAAGTGACGCCGGGAGAAGCTCTTATCCTTCTGGACTAACGGACTACGGCTTGGAAATAGTTTTCATCCTAATTCCATCGAGATCTTATGGACTTTTGTCCAGCAAGAGGTGAATAAGGGGACACCCGGCCCGGCACCAGGACAGAGCAACTGTATGTAGGCAGTAGGCACATGCTAATACGGCGTTGGTCCACATCAAACCCACTGTGCTTACCCAGTAGCTGGAATGCTCTAGGCATTTCTAAATATGATCTTATGAAAGGTTGCTATATCATCATCAAAGGGAAACAACCTCAGGTTGTTTGTTTCTTAATTACAGCGGAAAGAAAGGTGTGCGGATAATTTCGTTACACTCTGTATCATTCTATAGACTAATTCACTGATACGTCAGCCATAATAATTCTGTGACTTTTGTCATGCTGAGGCTCTAACTAAACTAAATGAATGCTTAGAGCAAAAGAAAATGACAAAATCGTGACCAGCGACTTCAAATACAGCAAATGAGACTGATCATGTGCAAAAGTCAACCAAAGGCCATTCGAGGTCACATGAGGTCAACATAAGACTTGACCGTTTCAAACAACCTAACTATATGTCATTCGACGCATCTTGATATGACTAATGCGTTGGTACCACCTTCTTTGCTGAAGAACTCTGCAGAAAAAGCCGCAGCTCGGGGTCGCTGACCTGCCATCTACCCTAATGTAGGTATCAAAAATGTGTTTGTATTTTTTCCGAAGCCCCTAGGCATTCGGGGGCTATCGCAACTTTTCGTCCGGGGTGGGGGAAGGAGAACGAAAAATGCCCTCCACGGGCCCGCGTGGGTTTACACCTCTGACGAGTGTTACGGCTGACAGAATGTGTCCGTACAAGTTGGGGAGCCGTGGCGACGCCCCTGCACATAGCAAGAGATTGTTTCAAACCTAAGCAAGCGAGATCAAATTATCAGTCCTAATACAAGAAAATCGCGATACCTCATTAATACTAATTCTCTCATTATTTTTCCTGAGGCGCCGCCATCCATTTCACGTTTAGAAATGGTCGGGATGTCGTGCCAGCCACCTCATCCCCTGAATTAATTATGACGGATGGTGTTGGGCTGGCAGAGAGCTAATGGGCTTCATTTCCTCGCGCTTTTTCAGGGTGGAACACTGTGTGACATTATTGTTTCACTGCACAATAGGAATCAGAATAGCAAGCATCATTTGAGTGCAGACGTGATCATGTAGCTCCACACTTTTTATAGCATCGATGGACACCGTATATACCATAATTCTCATTCGGCCAATTACTTGCCGAGTGACAGGTACTTACATTGTGCCTCCACTCGGTTTTGTACACGGGCGGGTTGGCCCTGATGCTGCATTCGAAGTACACATCGTCGCCTTCCTTGATCCTGTCCTGGTCCAGAGAGCTGCCCAGTGTCAGACTGACCACCGGAGCATCTGTGAGCGGGAGGTTGGATAATGTTGGTGCCAAGATCATAGAGCACTTATATGTACCTCGGGTGTAAAGCATAACGGAGATATCCCTACCACTGGCAATTGATTCAATGGAGACAACCAATAATGCAAAGTGCTTAACTAAAATAGTTACTGGGATCGGGAATATGATGCCTGATGCAGCAGCCATAAGGTTTATAGATTTCTAGGCTACACATTTGGAAATCCATTCGATAATACCAGCTGAGCTTGCTAAATTGTGCGAGCCTGAAATGTGTCAGACCGACAAGCATTTAGTCGACTAAACATCGCGGGACCTCACATTACTGCCAATGAATATAAGATCAAAGCGCAGCGCCACAGCGGGGCTATTTGGTTTTCAAAGACCAGCTGAAAAAAAGTCACTGAGGCTTGAAACGAAGGGCTCAGGAAGGCGGTCACAGCTCAACGTGACGCGACATTCGGAGAAACTAGGGCATGCGACGTTCTCATCGACCTCAGGCTTTGTGCGTACGTAAATGCCGGCAAAAAATTATTCACAATTGATCGCTTTCACTTTGAAAACGCTGAAATAACACTTGATGCAAAAAGAAAAGAAAAAAAGAATCTATTAAGTCATTAACCCGCGCCCTGCTGGGGGGGGGGGGTGTTTGAACACCCCCCCCCCAACAAAAACCCCTTGTGGTTTTTCGCGAATATCTCAAAAACGGCGGCGCTCCGCGCCGCCGTTTTTGGTACACCTTATCATACATCAACTCTAACGTGACACATGTTATTCTAACGTAACACATGTTGTGAAAATTTCAGACCAAGGTCATTCAAGGTCAGGTCACCAGGTCACATGAAGTGACCTCACCTCATAAAAAGTTTCAATGTCTGTCATAGCTACACCGAGTGACCAATCGCTTTAAAAATTTCAGCGACTGCTGAGAGCAATAGCATGTACAAAATGTATATCTCAGAATCTTGATATCGATGACCTAAGGTCAGGTCAATTTTGCGACCTCCCCAAATTATAAGTCAATGGGAGAAAATTGAAATGCGCCTTTTTTGGATGAAAGACATTATAAACACTCCCAAACACCGAATTACAAGTGGTTTAGACACACTGAACTTGAAAATGGTGTCCGTGACCCTTGTTTATGCCCTGAGGTCATCTTAGGTCACGAATGGTATCTAACAGTTTTTCGCAAATAACTTTTGGTAGAGGCACGCTAGAGCGATGAAAACGCCTTAGATGTGTTCAGCTCGAAGATACGGATCGACTGATATGCAACATGACTCTTTCCGGTCAGGTCATGACCTTGACCTGAGGTCAAATTTTCAAGTTGACCTTTCAAGGTCAAGTCATAGTTCATTCGATGCGTCTTAATGAGAGGAACACGATGCCGGTAAAAGTAAGCTCGTACAAGGCTTGGGTCAAAAGTTATTGCAGAAAAACTGTTTTCGAAAAAATCGGCTATTTTTGCAGTTTTTGCCCCCTGCAGGCAAAACCGTTGACGTTAGGTCAAATCTGAGAGAATTTCTCAGAAAGGGCGTTAATAGGGCTATCGAATGCGCTTTTCCGCGGCGCTGTAGCTCTATTGGTTCCCGAGTTATGCGTTGGCTTCTTGGAAATTTTCGACATTCGACCTGGAAATCGTCGAAATTTTGCCTTCAATGACCTCTGGTGACCTGACCTTTGACCTGACCAAAAAATTGACCGAAGTGATTTCGTCATTATTTTTGACGCTCTTTCGAACGCCGCCTTCTGCGTATCGCTACGTGGCCCAGGAGCCGAGTTACAAGGGGGGGGGGGGTGTGTTCAAACACCCCCCCCCCAGCAGGGCGTGGAAATCCAGGACCCCCAGCAGGGCGCGGGTTAAGTGATTTGTATTAATTGAACTTCGATGATTCGGCAGCGCACTAGAAGCCTCCCTCACCACAAAAAGAAGAAAAAAAAAACGCAGGGAAAATAAGACATTGCGTGCAGGGTAAGCACCTCTTCAGTATCAAACCTCCCAAATGATAGCTTTGGCTCTTGATATTTCAAAAATTTGCGAGCCTTATTATTATGTATGTTGATTATCCCTCCTTTCGATAATTCACCCACCCCACCCAAAGGTATATGTATAAGATTATAGATTCCATAAAATAACCATCACACCAGTTTCGCCTCCAGCCTGTGTTAGTGTGTAATGTGTATCATCGCGTCCTCTATTCCACGTGCTCCTGCCGTCAGGTCACCATTAGCTCCTCGTGCATGTGTGCCCCACACGGCGCGTGGAGCGCCGCTAATCGAGGGACTGACAGGGAGTCGACTGGTCTCGACCGAGCCGATGGTGGAGGTCACGCACCGGTCTCCGCCGCCGCCTACGAGAGTCCAGGAATAACGTGAGCGTAGGGAGAGTGGAGGGGGAGAGCGGAGATGGGAGACCGAGGATGGGAGATGAGAGATGGGAGATGGGAGACGGGAGACGAGGGACGGGGAACGTGACTATAGATAGGAGACAGGGGACGAGAGACGCGAGACGGGAGAGTGGAGACGGGAGACGGGAGAGCGGAGAGCGGAGACTGAAGACGGGGAGCTTGACTAGGCACGGGAGACAGGAGACGAGAGACGAGAGACGGCAGAGCGGAGACGGGAGACGGGGAAGGGAGTTGGGAGACGGGAGAAGGGAGTTGGGAGACGGGAGTCAGGAGAGGTAAGACAGAGACGGGAGAGTGGAGACAGGAAAGCGGAGACATGAGGCGAGAGACAGGAGATGTCAGGCGGGATACAAGAGACGAGGAGACGAAGACGGAACGGAAGACGGGAGAACGGGCGGAGGGAATTTCGAGAGACGGCACATTGTGCAGAAAAAAGACAGCGAGATGGGACAACGACAGATATCAAGCCACACCTTGGGAAAGAGGAACAAGACGAGAAAGAGAGAGAGAGAGAGAGAGAGAGAGAGAGAGAGAGAGAGAGAGAGAGAGAGAGAGAGAGAGAGAGAGGGAGAAGGAGGGAGAGGGAGGGAGGGAGAGAAGAGGAAAGAGGGAGAGGGGGAAGAAGAGAGGCATGCAGCGATAAACGACGGGACATCTTTCACTGTATTTACATACAGTGAAAGACTGCCATTGAGGAACGATACGGCAAAAGATGGATCAGTTGTTTTGTTCATATAAATTCACCATGCACCATTTTACAGCTTGCTAGTTCTTAGCCTTATTGGTGATTGGTTATTGGACTGTTTTCCAAAGCTTTTAATAAGTTTTTTATTCATTTTTATGAAAGCGATGTGACAACTCTGGCGCCAGTCCCTCTTATCCCTCTTCAACACCGTCGACAGAAAAGCGAACACCTGTTCTTCGTCTTTCTTGCAGGTCGTTCACACCTAATCTGACCGCGGTAAGCTGTGTATTTAGGGTAAGCTCCTGGTGTATAGGCTCTTGTGACGGTTCGTAGGTTTACGATTGGGTGGGGCCATTATCAAGGACTATATGTGGACGTTTATCACACTGACTACAATTTCATGAGACACTGAGCCAGTCTCATATTCTGGCGAGATTGAGCGTTCCCGTAACGCTAAGGTTGTCATGCCTTGCCAGACATAGTGGCTAAGTGGCTCTAGCAGCACATGAGTTGGAGAAACTGTCGATACGAAATGTCAACAAGCATACACGTGTGGACATTTATACCGACAACTGCTTATGTCTACATATAGTTTTAATAGTGTATCACAGTTATCAGGACAGCGTTCCACTGCACCCATGCGTATCAAACGCCGCGTATTTCTGCCTACATAGTGAGGTATATACCTTGATGTAAGTACCTATCCATAATCTCCGCTTGGCCAATAATAGCCGTTTTCACGACGGCCATCTGGTACACGTTTGGTGCACATCTGGTGCAGATTAGGTGCAGATTGGGTCAAATTAGGTTCAGTGTATCAGCTAGGGCTGCTCTAATTGCTTATATGCTTGCTTTATCATATTATCAGAGAGCAGTTAAAACACTGAAATAAATTCATAAAATGAAGATATTTGCTGTAAAAGAGATTAGGTGCAGATTTGGTCAAATTAGGTGCTTTCACCGGATAGCCCGTCGTGAAAACGGCTAATGTTTAGAAATTTCCCCTGTTGTTTGTGGTTGGTAATGCAGCGGGTGATATTCCCCCTACAAACCTATGCCACTTAAACATTTCGCTACGTCTCTCTTCTTCCTCAGACGACCACTGCCTCCAAATAATCGGCAGATCAAACAACGTTTATCTTAGGCTAACAGAGAAAAACGGCGCTGGGACAGGCTCTGACCTCTGGGGACAGTCACACAGACATTCAATGACGGCAATTGATGCACGCGCCATGGGACCGATGCGCTATTCCCGGCGTGTTCATGCTCCCAGCAACAGAAACGGACGGCAGACCAAATATGCCTTATCGAAATAGCAAGATTACATAAAGATGATCCTATAAAGGGGCTACAAACCAATGGTAAACTTCAGTTGCTGTCTGCTGGTAATTTGAGTGCAACACGAACGACAAGGTATCATTGTCGTGCCGTTACGAGCGAGCACGGGCCTTTGGTGTTAACGATGAAAGCCTCGTCTTCACAATCGTCCATCTGTTGATGCATTACAGATGGTTTGCTACTTCACGTGAGCAGACCAGCACACCCAAATCTCGTACTTCTCTTTTGAGCATTCGAGCAGATCCACACAAACATTTCAGTTTACCTGTTTCAATAGAGCAGTTTGGTTAATCTCCCTAGCAGGGTAATCTTTCACTTTCGCATGCTGACCTTTCCAGTTCAGAGTATTTTCAGACAGCCAAGGACAAGAGAACCACAAATCACTCTAGCTCAGACGAGAAAAATGGTCTCACTAATTTCAGTCCCAGACCGGAATAGTTAAATGAGCTGCGTCTTTGACCAGCTGACTGTACACCATGCTGACTGACCTGGCGCTCAAGCCGACCAGCTGACGCAAGCTTCACTATATTGGCTAGCTAGCGTCTCTGACAGAGTGAGCAGGGCCTTGATACAGAGCTCACCTTCGTGCTCAGCCAACTGGTGTGTGCCTCGACCGTCTATCTCGCGTCTCGCACCAGCCCACGCGTATCTGCGTCCATTTGACCTCTGTCTCGGGTCATACCTCGACCGTTTGTCGCCACTCGCCACCCTTTTCCAATTCCTACAGTCGCGAGGCAGCGCGCCGGCCTCACCGGATGTCATAAACAGGCAGCCGTCGACCGTTCCGTCGCAGCCGGGCGGCCGTACCGTCTGATCGAAACTGGACGCCGCCGATGGCATTCGACTATCAAAACCCACTCACGGCTGTGCCACCGGGTACGCTGTTCTCGGCCGGCGCCGTGCCTTCGAGATTGGGTTTGCTGGCCTACTTGCCTCTTTGTCATCGTCATTGTCAACATATTGAGGAGTCGTGCAGTACTGTGCCATATAAAGGCCTTACTTACAATGATCGGTCAATATTTAGGGGTCGTGCATAACCACGCCCCTCAAGGACTAACTCGTAATGACGAACAACATGGAGGAGTCTTACAAGTTGCAGTACCGTGCCCCAAAGGTGGGCAAAAAATTATTGCAGTGGACGTCAGTATTGAGGAGTCCGGCAGCATCATGCCCCAAAGGTCGCAGTCATAATGCACTCCCAATGCCAATTGTCCAGGAGTCGTGCAATACCATTCCTCAGGGCGGTACTCATAATGCACTGCCAATGTCCAGGAGTCACGCAGTGCAAGGGTGGCCAGGACGGTACTCATAATGCACTGCCAATGTCCAGGAGTCACGCAGTGCAAGGGTGGCCAGGACGGTACTCACAATGCACTGCCAGCGTCCAGGAGTCGCGCAGTGCCGGGGTGGCCAGGACGGTACTCACAATGCACTGCCAGTGTCCAGGAGTCGCGCAGTGCCCAGGGGTCGCGCAGTGCCGGGGTGGCCAGGACGGTACTCACAATGCACTGCCAGTGTCCAGGAGTCGCGCAGTGCCGGGGTGGCTAGGACCGGGTTGTCACATCGGCAGGAGAGCTGCTGGCCGTTGTGGGACGGAGACGGCGTCAGCTCCAGCGTCGACATGGTGATGTTGCCCTGGTGAATTGTCTGGGAACAGTAAATACTGACGCGTTAGGCTGAATGCTCCAGCTGAGCGCGAGTATTTCATATGATAGGCCTTAGCACGCTAGCCGCTGAGTATGTCAATATGTAATTTAATTTCCTATCCGCACAAATGCTGTCTATATTTTTAATCTCAGATATGCTGTTTGGTTGGCAAATATACCTAAGCACCAGCATTTGTTCTCTAGGAACCAAGTTCAATCAGATGAGATGTTAACAAAAGACCCAAACTATCGAGAGAGAGTGACATTCCACAGTGCACTTTCAGCGCGAGTTGGGCGCCGCTGGATGGCTCTTTCTGCAGTAAGATGTTCATCTAAGGCGGAACACCAGCACTCTGCCGTTAGGAGACACGTTGTCCCGAAACTTTTACAGGAATCTACGGCGCCGTCACCGTGTCAGAAGTTTGTGCACTTTGCCGTAACGGCGACAGAGCGACGTGGTATATTGCCCATAGTATGCAGTACAACGACCGATACGTTCTGATTTCCTGAGGTTTACAAGCTGCAATTATAACACAAAACGGTCTGGGACTGTTCGAAGAGGTTCGACAGCACTGAAGCAGCGGACTGCGGAGCCAGTATAAGAGCTATCTAATCTAGTCACTTTCAAGAACACCAATGGTAGGTGCTCTGTACAGAACAGCGCTATTTTGAACCTGACAGGCCTGCTGAACGACGGTTTCTTCGTATGGAAGCTGAGGCTAAGTATGACGTCAACAGGTCAATGCCTAAACCCAAATACCGATGAAAGGAAGAATATGAAATAAGGATCTTGTAATGAAGAAATTGCGCAAAAATGGCTTCATTTTCAGCATAAAAGGTAAGAATATGTAACATATCACTAAAATCTTTGGTTGCACAAATTCAGCTCGGTCATTTTTAATCCTTTCAGCCAGGCCATCACATACTTTATCGCCTCTCCTGCGGAAAATGGGGCACGGCAATGACAATAACCTTACGTAACCGGATGTGTTGGTCACCTTCATAGGGCGAATTACCATGGTAATAGAGCGGTAACTTACCGTGCCGGGGGCGGTGGCCATCCGTGAGCTGCCCAGGAACCAGGTGATGGCGGCCGGAGGCCGGGAGCCGACACACTGACACACGAGCGGGTAGCGACGACCGGCCGACAGCGGCTCGCCCTTGCCCAGGATGGACACGCTCAGCGGCGCGACTGGAAACACACAGATACGGGATAGTGCGGGAACAGTTTGGGCATATAGGTATGCAATGCAATCATACACACTCAGTGAAGATCAATTTCAAAGATCACCACCCATCACCAAAGATGCACTGCAGCATTGATCTCTAGATGCCCTGGGTAGAGCATTGTCAGAATTGCCCCGGTCACGGATGGTAGGGTAGACCGGGGCAAGTCGCCCCGCCGAGGTAAAACGCCTCACCGATGTTTCTCGGAACTGGCAAGGTTCTGGGGAAACATCCTCTCTTCTATAAAACGTGCACTATATGATCATTATATGAGCAGACTGGAAAGAAATTGTGATAACTCTTTAGGGAGATATAACCAAAAATTTGTTTTTGGAGTGATTTTTATGTTTTGTAGTCAGATTATGCATCATGACGTTCTTTTATGGTCCACATCAGGTTAACGACTTTTATGTATTTTGAACAACTATTGTCTAACGCTTATAATGCTGGGTTGGTCCGTTTTAAATTATGTCTTGCTGGAGTGCAAGCGTTGTTTTCTGACCGAACTACGTGATGGGGTAAAACGCCCCAGTAGGTCGCGGGGCAAAAAGCCCCATGAGGCGTTTTACCTCATGTGTTGTTCCGACTAACCACTTCCTCATGTTCGGTAGCTGGCGAACAGTAAGTTTCTATGCAATTTTATGTACTTTTCTCAGCAAATTAATGGCAAAGGAAGAATTTTGTTAACATTTGCATTGCAATAATTTATTATTTGGCCTTATGAGGCGGGTGAAAAACGTGTACATACAATAGTGTCATAGCTGAACACCTGACAGGATGGAAGGTGCTAACTTCACTTCCGTGCCTCCCAAGGTCTAACGGGCCTCTCATATAAGATTTAGTCAACTAGCATGTTTAATCTTTAATCTAGAGTATGGGGCTTCTTGCCCCAGGCCGTGGGGCGTTTTGCCCTGGGGTTGGGGCAAAATGCCCCATTTGCAGTTGCTTCACAAATCACTTCCTAGCTGGGAGTCCGATCATAAGTGAATGAATTTGAGGGGTGGAATTTAAAGTAAAATGTCCAAAGAACGCATTGAGCACAAATTTGGCCTTCCAGGTGATGTAAGACAAAAGTTATGTCGCAAAATAAATTATCTGGGGCGTCTTGCCCCAGGCTACCCTAATGTAATTACAGTTGCTGTTGTTACAGTCAACACTCGTCCCATCGAGCTGGCCGGGAAGGATGCTGCCGTCGTCTGTTGTCTGAAGGCTGACGGCTGGCGAGACAGTGGGCACTATTCGAACAGCCGTACTTCAGTAACTGAAGCACCGCCCTTCAGGCCCTTGTTCAGGCTGGCTGGTCTCTGGGGTCATTGTTCAATCCGCTTGCGTACTTTCCTAATCTGAAGGTAGCATTTGAAGTCGCTGTCCTCTTACATAAAGTCCTAGCTACAGGTAGTCCTGTAGCTGTCGTAGACTATATATTCCGTGGTAATAGTGACGCTTCTAACGACCTCAGTCCGCTCACGTATTGTCCTAGCCCCCTTTCAAGAATGACATCAAAGGGTAGACATGACTGTGGTGATATAATGGTGATATTTACGTGCGAATGAGGTTGCAATTGGCAGAAATGTGTTTGGATAAAAAGTTTAAAATGTTTAGCAATGAGAAAAGACAATAAAGACAGCATAAATTGCGGACAATAAACCGATAGCGCAATTGCGCAACTTCTCCAAGCGACATCTACGCGGCAAGGAAGCTTATAGTCCTACTTCACCAGTGAACCAATGCCCTCGTGTATGGGCACTGGGCAGTGGGGTAAAGGAAATGACCCGGAAGATGTTTTTAGTCAAGAAGTACCGCCATGGTGTTTGTAGTTTTCAATTTGCAGAATATCTGAATCTTTGTGAGAGGGGAACAGCGCCTAGGCGCTGACGTTCTTTCGCGCGAAACATCCGGTTGGGTATTTGATCACTTACTCTGAGAGCTAGTAGCTGGCAGGGAGCCAGGACGGCAGTGCCCCTGGGGACGGCTCTCAGTTGAACCTAAGAAACAACCCCATCGTATGCGACTTTTTTCACTAACTTCTGATGAAACCGGGCTGGTGACACCCATGTGGACCGAAATACCAGCCATTTCATCGAATTACTTCAGCGTCTCTGGCAACAGACTGTTGCCAGACGGCGGAGTTATTGACGTGCTTTTGGACATTAAGGTAATGACGAGGATGATGCTGGTCTGGTGGTGACCGTCCTATTTTTATAGCACAGCTTTCTTGCTATTGGGAATGGCCTATGTGCCTACATATGTATGCCTGACGAGAGTGCAATCACGAGTGTCGGCTAGTCTTCGCTTGTCCGCGGCAAGTGCATAAGACCAAAGAGCACTAGCAGTTCGTTAAGTTATGCATTTGAAATCCTTATGAAGGGTCCACTGTGTATGGGCGTATGTGATTTATCTTATCGCACTTCATGTGTATGATATTTACCGCATACTTGTGCATATTTGTATATTTTTGGGATAGTATATGTATCAAGCTTGTCCCGGAGGCCTGTCCCTAGTTAATATGTGAAGTCTACACGTAAATTAGGGGCTGGACTATCCTGACCCCGCAACATTCACCGATGGAAGTTAGGTCGAACGTAGCCCCGGCTTACAAATAAAGCACCGGCTACAAAACACAGAGAATTGAAACAGATAAAGCAGTTTGCAAGTTACCGTTTACACCAGATATTTTTCAATGTATCCGTATCAGCTAATATCCCTAAACCCTGGCCACTGTTTTCCAACATCGACGTGCAGCGTAAATCAAGATGTATGGTTCAACAAGTCCGGCAATATCCTGACGCCATTGTGACCCTACGAACGTGCTGCCAAACATGTTTGTCCGGTCAGCTGGATGCCTCCAAAGGCTGTGACGTCATCACGGAGGGATGGGAGG
Organism: Amphibalanus amphitrite; assembly: GCF_019059575.1. Lineage (NCBI taxonomy): Eukaryota > Metazoa > Arthropoda > Thecostraca > Balanomorpha > Balanidae > Amphibalanus > Amphibalanus amphitrite. The sequence continues at coordinate 419,855 of NW_024881663.1, forward strand.
GGGGCTGGAGCAGTGCCTGACCAATAGAGCCACCGTTAGTTGACGTCAAAGTAGCGAAACGGCAAACAAGGAGTCACGACGAGGGCTGGTGAGATACTGGGAGCAGGAGATGGGTTACTGAGGGACAGAGGGAGAGAGATAAGAGAGAGAGAGAGAGAGAGAGAGAGAGAGAGAGAGAGAGAGAGAGAGAGAGAGAGAGAGAGAGAGAGAGAGAGAGAGAGGAGAGAGAGCGTGCTAAAGAGCTGCAGACGAGGGTAGAATGATAGCGACAGGAGAATGAAGCAATCGAAGACAGGGCGGTCAGAGCAGGGAGAGTTGATAGAGGAGAGAGGGCTGGAGCGAGGCGAGAGTCGACTGAGCGCAAAACGATGGACCTGGCGATGACTCAGACGGCGCGGCGAAGAAGGACGGTGGGACAGAGGACATGGGACGACAATGATGCAGAGTGTGAACCAGGATAGAGCGCGCGTGGATGATGAGAGAGTAAGGAATAACCCGCGCCCTGCTGGGGGTCCTGGATTTCCACGCCCTGCTGGGGGGGGGGTGTTTGAACACCCCCCCCCCTTGTACCTCGGCTCCTGGGCCACGTAGCGATACGCGGAAGGCGGCGTTCGAAAGAGCGTAAAAAATAATGACGAAATCACTTTGGTCAATTTTTTGGTCAGGTCAAAGGTCAGGTCACCAGGGGTCATTGAAGGCAAAATTTCGCCGATTTCCAGGTCAAATGTCGAAAATTTCCAAGAAGCCAACGCATAACTCGGGAACCAACAGAGCTACAGCGCCGCGGAAAAGCGCATTCGATAGCCCTATTAACGCCCTTTCTGAGTAATTCTCTCAGATTTGACCTAACGTCAACGGTTTTGCCTGCAGGGGGCAAAAACTGCAAAAATAGCCGATTTTTTCGAAAACAGTTTTTTCTGCAATAACTTTTGACCCAAGCATTGTACGAGCTTACGTTTACCGGCATCGTGTTCCTCTCGTCAAGACGCATCGAATGAACTATAACTTGACCTTGAAAGGTCAACTTGAAAATTTGACCTCAGGTCAAGGTCATGACCTGACCGGAAAGGGTCATGTTGCATATCAGTCGATCCGTATCGTCGAGCTGAACACATCTAAGGCGTTTTCATCGCTCTAGCATGCCTCTATCAAAAGTTATTTGCGAAAAACTGTTAGATACCATTCGTGACCTAAGATGACCTCAGGGCATAAACAAGGGTCACGGACACCATTTTCAAGTTCAGTGTGTCTAAACCACTTGTAATTCGGTGTTTGGGAGTGTTTATAACGTCTTTCATCCAAAAGAGGCGCATTTCAATTTTCTCCCATTGACTTATAATGGGGAGGTCGCAAAATTGACCTGACCTTAGGTCATCGATATCAAAATTCTGAGATATACATTTTGTACATGCTATTGCTCTTAGCAATCGCTGAAAGTTTCAAAGCGATCGGTCACTCGGTGTAGCTATGACAGACATTGAAAGTTTTTATGAGGTGAGGTCACTTCAAGTGACCTGGTGACCTGACCTTGAATGACCTTGGTCTGAAATTTTCACAACATGTGTAGAATTGATGTATGATAAGGTGTACCAAAAACGGCGGCGCTCCGCGCCGCCGTTTTTGAGATATTCGCGAAAAACCACAGGGGGGGGGGTGTTCAAACACCTCCCCCCAGCAGGGCGCGGGATAAAGATAGAACACGAATAGAGGAGGAGAGAGTGCTTGAGAACGATAGCAGAGCGCAGGCGGGCCAGAGCAGAGGACAGAGGAGGACTCTGAGACGGAGTGCAGGCGGGAGATGGCCCGCGGGGCAGAGTGTAGAGGATTCGATGCATAGTGCAGGCGGGGGGGGGGGGGGCTAGCAGAGAGCGGACGGTCGTGACTCGTTGCATAGCGCAGGGAACTCGAGGCAGAGCGCAGGCGGGCAGGACTCGGGGCAGAGCGCAGGCGTGGGGGGGGGGGGCTAGCAGAGCGCAGGGGACTCAGGGCAGAGCGCGGCGCGGTCCGCCGTGCGTGTGACGGGTCCCACGACTGGTCATTGTTCGGCGGCCCGTCTGTCGCGCCGACTGTCTGCGTGTGTCCGCACCCGTCCCGGCCAGAGATGGGCCAGCGAGAGCCGAGAGATGGGCCGACGAGAGCCGAGAGATGGGCTGGCGTGAGCCGAAACGCCCCCATCATAATGGGAGGTCCGTGTCACAGCCACCAAAGGAAATGTGGAAACGCCCGCTCGTCTTGAAAACGTAAATGAAACCAATGTACCGACGAAATATCTCACGGGATGCCATAACGTTGCAAATGAGACATCTTTCCACCTGATGGTTGAAATGAATAAAATACCGGTAGTGCCGTGATTTATTTTGTTAGCCCTCGCCGGCCGAGGGGGGGGGGGGCGGACGGGTGCCGCCTCCGCCCAAAGTTTTTTTCCGCGAAAGCTCCAAACACGCTGACGAGAAAGAGCTGAAACTTGGCATAAGTGACCTTTGATTCAAGTCAGATCTTTTGACACCAACGGCATTTTCAAGTCGGGTTAGGCCACTGACCTATGACGTCATAAGTGAACCTCTGCACGGTCTTCAGACGTCGCAACTTCGCAACGCCCTCACTGCCAGAGAAGCCTTTACAGGGAGATGAACCTTGCAGGACCTAGTATCCATTAGAAGTCTCATAACTTGTATATCTCAGATTTTTCCATAATGTCATATTAAGTCAGGTTATTTTTGTGACCTCACCATTACCTGTAAGTCAATGGGGAAAAATGAAAATTGCTCTTTTTGGCGCCGAGAACGATCTCAAAATATCTCATCCACACGGAACCGTGATTTTATACAACCTTGCAAGTTTTGATGCTTCAATTTTGCATTGTTGACCTTGTGTGACGTCATTTATGACGTGGTTTCAAGTGTAAAAGTGTAAAAGTGTATGTGTGGACTGTAAAAGACACTCCCATCCTTGCAACTAGCCCACCATGCTGTATGTATACTAATACGTAAAACATTTTTCCGCTTCCCCTTCGAGCTGCCAGCAAACATAGAGACAATTAGCTATGCTATGCGTAACCAATCTCAGCGCAAACCTCACAACCAAGTCCCTCCAGGAAAACACTGTAGCTGTACAAAAAGGGGCTATTGGTATATTCAGCCCAAATGAACACGACACAAACATACTAGCAAGTATACAAGTCTCAACCGAGACTGCCCTGCCAACGGGCCGCCACCCCTCCCCCCGCACGGCGCAATGGTGTCCCCACCCAAACTAGAAACCCTGTCGTGTGTGTCCTCCCCCGGAAAAAGTCCTGACTAGAAAAAAACCGGGGGACCTAGCTGGGGAAAAACCACATTTTGTGGAAAAAACCCATCTTTATTTAAGAGTGTGGTGCGTGTAAAAAAAGCCCCAAAAATGGTGGTGGGTGGGTGGGAAACGCAAAAACATTTCAGAGCGAGAACACTGCTGACTTGCGTCAGACCGGGCGGCTTAGAACAGAGTGACCGCGCAAATGCACTCAACCCCCGCGCCGTCACCGTCACGTGACACAAGTCGCTCCACCAATCAGATGAGGCCGCCGCCTTAGCGGCCTTGCCGCCCGAGGGCGCAGGCGGCCGCCCGCCTGCCGCCGAACGCTGCTCGCAGAGGCCGGCCCGGCTCCGGGGCCGCCCCAAAGAAGACGCTCGTTGTGTCGCGGAAAAACCGGTTATATCTTGTCATATATAACCGGGCGTATTTTCCGCTTCCCCTTCGAGCTGCCAGCAAACATAGAGACAATTAGCTATGCTATGCGTAACCAATCTCAGCGCAAACCTCACAACCAAGTCCCTCCAGGAAAACACTGTAGCTGTACAAAAAGGGGCTATTGGTATATTCAGCCCAAATGAACACGACACAAACATACTAGCAAGTATACAAGTCTCAACCGAGACTGCCCTGCCAACGGGCCGCCACCCCTCCCCCCGCACGGCGCAATGGTGTCCCCACCCATTCAATACATCCACCCAGACACCAATGCGCCATAATAAAACACCCACTTCCCGAGACCAGCAGACCTGGCGGCAGGCCGACACCCATAAAGAAGAAGAAGACCAGCACACCGAATGGGGGATACAAATTAACACAAAAGACCTACAGTCGCCGCCAGTGTCGAGACCAGTGGCGGAACCCACCCAAATACGTGCTTGGTTGAAGGAAGGTAATTATTTCCTCAACCTGGCCCGAAGCTTACCAGAAACGCCACGATCCCTTAAACCTGCCAACATGAATGTGAGCGATACAGCGGTCACCAATGAAGAGCAATATCATGGCATTTATACCGAAGCTCTCACAGGACTAACAACCAGTAGCATTAGCCACTACTGCGATGATAGCCTCCACCAAGTAAAGGCCCTCGATATACCCGCCGAAAAAAAAAACAACCATCCATGAGTTCTGAGACATCTGACAACAGAAGCTGTATTTTCCTTTACCTTGAACCCTATGCACATGCCTAACAGCGCGACCATTAATTTTCCCATAACTTTGGAAGGGGTTAGAACAGCATCAACGAAGGTCGTTGACAGCCGCCCAGCAAAAAAGGGGTGGGCTCTCAGCCCGCTCCAGGAATCAGGCTGTTGTAGGCGGGGACGCCCGCGGGCAGACTAGCGAGCTGCCCAGAGGCCGTGTAGAAGGGACCCCCCCGGGCAGACTAGCGGGCTGCCCCGAGGCCGTTGTAGAAGGGGACACCCCTCCCGGACAGACTAGCGAGCTGCCCCGGGGTCGTTGTAGAAGGGGACACCCTGGGGCAGACTAGCGAGCTGCCCCGAGGCCGTTGCAGGAGAGGACACCCCCGGGCAGACTAGCGAGCTGCCTCGGGGTCGTTGTAGAAGGGGATACCCCCGGGCAGACTAGCGAGCTGCCCCGGGGTCGTTGTAGAAGGGGACACCCCCCCCCCCCCGGGGCAGACTAGCGAGCTGCCTCGGGGTCGTTCTAGAAGGGGATACCCCCGGGCAGACTAGCGAGCTGCCCCGGGGTCGTTGTAGAAGGGGACACCCCCCCCCCCCCCGGGCAGACTAGCGAGCTGCCCCGGGGTCGTTGTAGAAGGGGACACCCCCCGGGCAGACTAGCGAGCTGCCCCGGGGTCGTTGTAGAAGGGGACACCCCCGGGCAGACTAGCGAGCTGCCCCGGGGTCGTTGTAGAAGGAGACACCCCCCGGGTAGACTAGCGAGCTTCACCCAGGACTTGCAGAATTGGGCATCCCAAGATTCTCCGAACGTCTAGGGCAATTACCCGACCTGAATACCAAAATACCCGCTTTTGAAATCTGATAGTATCCGCATCACCCGCCACGGGCAACAAGCTTGCCTTTCCGCGAAGCTCCGGATTGATCAGGGACCAAATGACCGGCATACAGACAGCCCCTACGCTGTAAACAGGCCAATATGGGTATAAAGGTTGCCGTTGCTTCCTAGCTCGACACGTTTAGGAGGTGCTTACTGCCTCAAAACGCCGAGCTGGCTCAATGTCACCCATAGAAGGTACAGTAACTCACTCACCAACCACCATAGGCAGGTCCTGAGTGACGTCAACTCTGATGCTGGCAAGGGGTACCAGTGCCCCAAACTTTGTTGATTTAGGTGGGAAACGACATCCAAATGAAAATCATTTTTCACTCGCCTCCATTTTTTAATAGCCCATTTTCCACTCCCAACTTTACCAACAAAAAGCATTTGCATGGATCGATAGCCATTTTACTTCCCACATACCAGCCTTGTATTAAATTTTGCTGTACATTCTTTTTCCACTCTTTAGGCCTTATCTGACCATCAATTTTCCACCCTTATCCCTTATTTGGTGAGTAATTTTCATAGACCCGGGAAACAGGTGGGCAGCGGGGGCGCTTGCCCCCCCCCCACCTGAGAGCCGAGGGGACGGCGCCCCCTCAACATTGAGGCAGCGAGAAAGGATTTTTCCTCCCTTTTCCGGACTTCCTCTTGTTTCCTTTATACACCTAAACATCAACACACGGCATTTTCCTTGCCATCTGAATGGTTTCTGCTGTTACAGTATCGATTTGACATCTGCCGTTGTCATCCCACTTTTGTTTGGGCCTGGCCTTGGCCATAAGTTTGGCAGGCCAGCTTTTATACTGGACCCTTTTGAGTCAACCTTGAGAAATACCTAACGTACAATGGTGGTAAAATCGTTGCTACAGGTATAACACAGGTTACCCACTCCGGGTGTAAGGGAGGGGTGTGGGGCAATGAGTGCACTTACGTGGCGTCCTTGGAAGGCCGGCATGGGATTAAAAGCTCAGCGACACTAAGGGCTTGTATGGTGTCTTCGGTTATCGTTAGCATCCTCAGAATCACCGGCGCAGGGCCCTCAGAGCCGCCGGTAAGGGGCCTTTAGAGGCACTGGTGTGGGAATGTCATGCAGGTGCCGGTGTGGGCGCTCAGAGGTGCCAGTATGATTCTCTCAGAGGCGCCGGTGAGGGTCCTACAGGCGTTGCTGTGGGCCCTCATAGACGCTGGTGTGGAGCTGTTACAGACGTGTGTGGGGCCTGAGCTGCTGACGCGAACCCTCTACAAGCCGGCGGGGGGCTCTCAGTGACCGGCAAGAGGCCCTTAGGCCAGCAGAAGAAGTTCTGTGGGGTCCTTAGAGACCGGCATGGTACTATCATACGCCGGTGGGGCCCTGAGAGTCACCGGACCGGTGTGGGGCCCTCAGAAGTCATCAGTGGGTGGCCTTTAGATGCGCCGGTGTAGGGTAGGGATTCGGGTCCTCGCTCTCAGAGTCGCCGATATAGGGCATTAATAGGCACTAGTGTAGGCACTCAGAGTTGGGGATGTGAAACCCACAGAGACACCGGTGTGGGCCCTCATAGGCGCCGACTAGGGCCCCCACCGTTGCCGTTATAGGGCCATCAGAAAAATAATTGTGGGACCATCACAGGCGGGAAATGCCCCTAGAACTGGGCCCTCATAGGCCGGTAAGAACTTTCAGAGGCTAGTAACGGGCCTTTGGAGACCACTGAGGGGCCCTTATAAAGGCCTAGGAGGCCCTCAGAATCCGGCGTGGGGCCCTTAAAGAGATCTTAGTGTGGCAAGTAGGGTCCATGAGGAGCTCTAACGAGCCCCATGGGGCCCTTCTATATGGCCATTGTTAACCCCCAGTGGTCAAATGGCGCCGCAGGGCCCCTCGGACCCGAGCGAGGCTCCCTTGAACCCAATGGGGAGGTGGGTTACGTGTCCCCTTAGACCCCTAGCTACGCCACCGTTTCATATGCATCATGTCAGGTATTTTATATGCTCACCCCCCCTCCCCCACCCCCCCCCCCCCACCTTGAAAATTGTTCCCGGCCCCCTAGGAATTTTCCTTTGACCACCCAAGCCAAAATACAATTTTGGGACACTGAGGGGAACTCCCAGTCCTATAACAACGATACTGACTTCCTTCATTTTAACTATTAATGATAGTACCTGACCTGTATTGTTCAATGTTCATTCGCTGTTTTGCAGGAGAAGGTCATCTCATATTTTATAGCGACAAGTATAGAAATAATTTGCTATGAAATAGACCGCTTTGAAAGATAGTTACAGACGATTTAACAACCCTCAGCAGCAGCAGCAAACCAAGGCTGAAACCACGTCTAACGTTAGAGTTGCTATAGATTCATTTTTTATCTTCGGGCTTCGCCTAACGATTTTATCACAATTTTATTACTATCATAGTATCTTACTTTCCACCAGCATTGCCCTCATGTCCCTATTGATGGAACCAAACCTCCCCTCAAAAATGCCGATATCGCCCATGCCCAAGCGTTCACAATCCACCCTATCGGGTCCCCTAGAACCTCCATTAACATATGTACCGGGCCCCGTACATGGAATAACGTACCTTTCAAAACCCCGGCCACCTTGGCCTATACCTGACGATGTCCCGTAAGACCTGCTAGGCAGCACCACTGGAGCAAGATGAGCTGGGCGGGGTCGGAACTCCCTCAGCTGACACAGGAGCTGTGAAGGAATCCTTCAGCGGCCAGAGAAGACTCTGGCAAAGCGGGCCGGCCCCGCCGAGTGTGCCGATCCGTCGCCGTTCAGAGTCGGATGCCAACCACCAAACCATGGAAGAAGAAGAAAAAAACAGATTGTGTCACAACCATTTTTAGCCGAAATCTCGTATCAAAAGGGGGTTATATATACCGGGGCCATTTATCTCACAATGCGTGTGATGACATATCGGAAGGATATGCATATTGCATACCAATATTACTATGATGATTGTCGCTTATGCATGCCTAGGCAATGCTCTATTGACCAACGACAAGAAAGGCGCCTCACTCTGGCAAAAAAAAAAACGATTTACAAACGCCACTACCATAAAAAAACGAAACACAGTTAACTCGTACCTCAATGCAGAGTGAGAGCCACACAATCATGGGCTACCCTAAAATTGCATCCTAGAAAATGGCATGTCTACCTACTGCAGCCTTTAAACATGGGTGTGAAAACTTCCTCTGGGTAATAGCCTGTAACTTACTATGCTATCGCTAATGCATCCCCAAACCATCTTACATAATTCCCCATCTAATCCATAATATCCTAGTCCACCGAGACTTATCACACCCAAACTGGGTTCCACTGTATCACCTCTGTACCTCTGTATCACCCACTAAACCTTTCATTCCAACCTATCAACACCAGATAACGATACCAACTTAGACCAATACCATCGCATTGGTTATCCTTAGCATGAACTCCATTTACCCTCTCAAGTGTCACCCGGTAGTTGGTACCCTTGTTATCAACAATCCCTAACCCACTAATGAAAACCCCGCTCGGACACGCTCAGACAGAGCCAACATCACCAGCAGCTCATTCTCCACGGGGTACGCCCACCTGGCACACCTTACGCCAGTAACCGTTCACCTGTATGGGAACCACAGTTCAACCAACACCAGGCACCACAAACGGCAATTCTACCAACTCTCTGCACAACCACCGGCCAACACCACGTGGCCACCAAACCCTACGCCGGCCAGGCCGTGCACTCTGAGCTGCTACACCGAGAAAGCATGAGCTGATTCCACTCACACGGAGTGTAGAATGGCAAAGTCCGGCGCTCCGTTCCAGGGAAGAAACAAAAAACAGTTACAGCTATGTTACACCTAGCAAATACCTACAGTCTACACCAAATCTCCCAAAATCTGAAAAACTCACCAAGCCTTTTTCTACCCGCAGTCCAAGTTTCGTTGTTTCATCTAACCTTCAAAGAACCTATAATACCGGGCGTTTGCCGACCCATTGCTCATCGACCCTCTTCTTACCGTGATAGCATAACATAAACACAAAAAACCAGACCTCATGCCGAAAATGAAAAAAAAAAATCAGACAGAAACAACAAACCAGTAAAAAATAAACATAAAAACCCCGAAAGGAAATAACATCCTCGTCAATCAATATAACATTGATATAAAACCGAACTCATACTCCCCTTGATGTCTTCCAGCTTCCACTGAACACGACCGCAGTAAAACGCAAAAACATTTCAGAGCGAGAACACTGCTGACTTGCGTCAGACCGGGCGGCTTAGAACAGAGTGACCGCGCAAATGCACTCAACCCCCGCGCCGTCACCGTCACGTGACACAAGTCGCTCCACCAATCAGATGAGGCCGCCGCCTTAGCGGCCTTGCCGCCCGAGGGCGCAGGCGGCCGCCCGCCTGCCGCCGAACGCTGCTCGCAGAGGCCGGCCCGGCTCCGGGGCCGCCCCAAAGAAGACGCTCGTTGTGTCGCGGAAAAACCGGTTATATCTTGTCATATATAACCGGGCGTATTTTGCGCGACACCAAAATTGTTGCTTCCTCCTCAATCTTTGCTTACGTGGTGCACAAAGAAATCAACCAAATCCGTCAAGCATGGTCATCCAGAAAATTGCAGAACAAGAAACTACTATTGAATTCACTTCAGCTGCTTGGGCTCAGATTGCATCTCTGTGTTGGTAAAACTACGAGCAAATACTTTCTCGCTTCATTTAATTTTCCATTTTGTTACACCGCTGACATGCTTCACTGCATCTGTTCTGACGGCTCGAAAAATGCTCATTTTGCACCGTACCGACTCAGTATAGCTACCTATGCATAATCATGCAGGAACGATTGAGTGTTCACTGTTCTTATACCTCGGCTAAGCTCAAAATCTTGCGCTCTATACCCACACTCTAGTCACAGTTCATGTAGCTATGTGCTCACCTCTATATTCACACCTCACAGCCCAAATATGTGATCTAATGTACTCATAACTCATGTCGATCATAACGTTTTCCTCAAATTTCATGTCGATCATGTTTCCTACTCACAGTTCATGTCGATCATGACGGAGCTGGTGGCCGGCGCCGTCAGGTTGGTGTTGGACGCCAGACAGGTGACCATCCGGTGGAGGTCCGATCTGTCCAGCGCCTCCACGCTGTACTGGCTGACCGTGTACTCGCCCTGAGGCTGGTACGGTACCGGTAGCACCGCGCCACCGGACCTCCAGGTCACCGCCGGACGCGGCGAGCCTGCGGGAGGGACCAGAACCATCACTGGAGATCCGGGGACAAGAGTTATCAATGAGCCTGTGGGTCTTTACTAGATGCACACGAAAATGGAAGAATGGCATGATAATTGAGAGGTCACTGTAGGTAATTCCAGGTCAACCGGGGACCAGATTTCCTGGACTTTCAGGTCCAGGAATAACCGAACATCGAACCGAAAACTATCACAGACGCTGTTGCACTGCTGTGGAAAGAATCCATACTGCTGGAGTATCTGACATGGTGGGAGGGGGGAGGGGGACAATAAGGTCGCCATTCACCTTCCACCTTCCAGGTGACCCAAGTGGGCTACTTTTCTTTTGCACTGCCTCCATTGACGCCATGGATCTGAGTCCGCCTTTTTCCCTTAATTACCGCAGCAGACTGGATGTCACTCGCCTCCCTTGACGAGACAGATCGCAGGTCGATTACCTCCCTTGGCGAGGTAGGTCGGAGGCCACTTATGTCACTTGGCGCTGCAAGTGGGATTCACTTATCTCCCTTCGTGACGCGGCAAGTGGAGGCTGTACTTACCTCCCTTGACGCGGCAGATCAGCTCCAGACGATCTCCCTCGCTGAACGGACCGGCCACCGTGTGAAGAATGCGTCCCCGAGGGTTCACGATCCGCACATACTCGGGAGCCGCTGCAAAAGAGAGTGAGTGACGTGAGGTAGAGCTTCTCCGTTCGCATTTCCGTTCAGTAGCATCCAAAGTCCAATGGACATAATAAGTACGCGTACTTATAAATGGAAAACATAGCTATATAGAAAAGGAAACTAATGGAATTATGACATGACGCGAAAGAGGAGAGCTGTTAAAAACCGGTTGTAAGCATGAAACTGACTCATGAGATAAGACGCCTTCACGCTCACATGCTTTACGAGCGAGAACTACCACTTCGAAGAGTTTGACGTCCTCCCATCACTTGATTTATTGCTTTTATCCCATCTAAACTGGTGATGAAGTGTATGTAAGCAAGGCCAATGTTGTCCACGGTGCATCATGCGCAGATCAACCACGTCCCTGCGGGAAAAGCGGACACCATGTCCATACCTGAGCCCAGGTACAGGTACGGCTGAGAAAAATCCAATGTGCAGAGCGAATTGAAGTCCTGACACATCTCACTGCAGGTCGCCAGTGATTTGACACCGAAGAATATCTGGCTAATTACGCATAAATAAACGCTCAGGCTGGGACAGCGTCTGTGGCCAAGCGCTAAAACGCACAGCTTTCATCATAAACTGCGCTCGAAGACCACTGCATATATCCCTTGCAAAGTGGTGATGAATTTTGCTACAGTTCAAATATCCTTAATGAGTTGTGATAACTAATCACGAGCTTGATGCTTCAGGCTTTCGGAAAAAAAGAGAAACGGTCTCGGCCTCATCAAACATAACAGTTTTAACAAAACGTTTTAATGAAAGTAGGTGTTAGGAAACTAGCCGGGAACTACCGAGTGCTTCTGAAGGACATTGCACGTAAGTACATACTTGAACTTGTCGCTAATGACAGCTAAGCACACCTGGGACTGTGTCTGGGATTACACCGGATTACGTTTGCGTCAAACCAGGGGACAGCCACTTGTGACGCTTTGAGCGAAGGGTCGTCAAAGGATTGCTGATGAAAGGCTACTGTCCATTGACATTTATAGTTGGTGAGCGGAGAGCACCTGCTGAAGAGAAGAAAGAAAAGAAAAAAAGAAAAGAGAAAGGAAGAAAGAAAGAAAGAAGGAAAAAAGAGAGGGAGAAAGAGAGAGAGAGAGAGAGAGAGAGAGAGAGAGAGAGAGAGAGAGAGAGAGAGAGAGAGAGAGAGAGAGAGAGAGAGAGAGAGAGAGAGAGAGAGAGAGAGAGAGAGAGAGAGAGAGATAGAGAGAAAGAGAGAGAGAGAGAGAGGGTAAGAGGAGGAGGAGGAGGAGGTGAAGAAAAGGTGAGATAAGAGTGAGTGAGAATAAGGAGCAGATGAGCAGTAGCACCATGTAATTTCGTCAGCTCACTCACTGATAACGGTCAGGTTGACCAGGGCGTTCCGGGTGCGCGAGTGCTGGAAGTCGACCCTGCACTTGTAGATGGCCTGGTCGGCGGGACCGAGGTCCCTCAGGGTGAGCACGGCGGGCCGCCGGCCGGGCACAAAGTCCACCCGAGAGCCGAACACGGACGTGTTGTGCCACCGTCGGTTTGACTCATCCCGATTCCGAAAATCGTAACTGAAACAGAATGAAGACGTGAACACAGACATGTGAGGAAATTTAATGAGGTTTCATATTCAGGTTGTTTGTGGTAAATTAGGCCTTTAGATCACACTTTTTGTAAGCAACGTATCATTTCGGCTCGCGTTATCGCCAAGCCCAGCGTTGAAATCGCTCTACTAACTGCCTCTCACTTCTCAGTTCTGAAGAGATTAGGCAGAAGCGTTTCACTGCACAGGCTAGAGGAAGATAGTCAATTCAAGGGCTGACAGAAGCCCGTTATTTTTTGGTGCATCCAAATAGAAGAAAAAAAAGGAAAAACATGTTGAGCTTGCTCACATGCGTTCCGTTAGTATTGCACAAAGCACCTATTCTATAGATTGAAGGAAAGCCGATCAAATAGCCACCTAGCGCAATGAAAAATTAAGGAATCTATTGCCTATTGGTCATCTTATTGATCATATTCAAAAATTTCCAGAGACTTATGACTTACAACTTATTGTGATCTCCTTGGCATATTCTTATAATCGGCTGTGCTGTCTGTTCGATATAGTTTGCCAATGACAAACAAATTATACCTTTTTTGTATTCTTTGCAACATTATATATTCACAGTTACATTCTAAATTACATTTAATATATCAAGTTTTTGTAAATTACAAATTGCACTATTTGCATGGTAGATACAAAAGGATTTTCGACAAATACGTATTTGGTAGGATATGTTTATATGCATAAGGTTCTGAGAAAGAAAATCTGCAAAATCCAGATGCTTCTAAATGCACACTTCTTGCATTTCTACTGCACGAAGATACACTGAATCTAATTGACGACACTAACGAATCTTAAGTGCTCCATCCACACCGCATTTTTGCTGAGTGCTTTTTCGCATTAGTGAAGGTTCGGTGATCGATAGTAGGCACTCCAGCCTAGTCTTCGTCAGAGTTCCTCCAGCCAAGATAAATATAGCTGGTGAGCACTGAGCACTCCCCGGTCCTGGGGTCGGATCACCGCTGACCAGAGAAATTAGTAGAAAACCGTGTGAGGAGGTAAAACCGATCCCGGAACCTCTGTGGCATACGTAAATACTTGAACAGCTGCTTGGGCATTGGGTAAATAACTGCATCCGGAATTCAGTAATGACGGTTCCGCAGAAAGGCGCTATCTAGCCAAAAATTACGATTTTCATCCATTTCATGTTGATGCTCTGCGACACGTTTTAATAACCCCAAGTTACGGGTGACAACACCAGCACAATAACACGCTAAAAGGTTATTTGGTTTCTCTCGGTGGCTCCTTGGGAAGCTGCCATTAATTTTGTCTCTCTGCGCAAAATTAGACGCGAGACAAACGGTCCCCGGGGGCTGGTGGCGCGAGCGACTAGAGTGCGGCTCCTCGGCCCGCCCGATATAGCCAATGACATGGCCGTTACGAGCCAAGTTTGCCCATCGATGGTCGCCACGGCCACTCTAACATGGAACGGGCCATCCCACGGGTCGCGGCCGTTAGAGGAGGGACAGGTCCGCAGTTGTTTCAGCACATGTTGCTGTCATCCTCAGCGCCATTAGCAGAACGGAATGGCGAGCTCTCCTGTTAGCTAGTCGGAGTTATCAAATAAAATTGGATTGATAATACATGTATTATTTATGTTAGGAGTTTACGTTACGTCTCACCAAAGGGCGCATGAATATTTCCATTGAAGCGTAGCTAGGCAAAATGAAAATATGACTTAGGAGACATTCCCGTCGAATTCGCCCAGAGATAAAGGTTCAGAAGACAGATTGCTATTAGCTATCGACATCGACCAAGTGTCCTCCCTCTCGATCAAGTTGACCGAGCGAGCACGGCCGGCGGCGAGGGCCTCCGCGACTATCAGGGTCCGCGGAGCCCCGGCCGAGACCGGTCTCCGGCGCCGGCCCCGACTGACCTCCGACGACGGACGATGCTGCGCTCGACAGCCACGGCGGCGCTGCCACAAAAAGGCCAAAGGGAGAAAATCGACGGTGGAAATTGGGCGGTTAGAGCGAGCGTTTATAGCTCGAAATAAACTTTAAAATGTCACTGGAGCGTGTTTCGAATATGACAGTTCGTAGACAGGCTGACCTAAGAAGAAGCCGAAATAAATGAAAAACAGCGTGAAAAGAAAATGTGGGCATAAAATTTGGCATCAATATTTCGTTAAAAGAAAATCAGTTACAACCCAGGTCCGCACTGGTTTTCATAGCCGCTAATATACAGGGGGGGTCGATCGCACCCCGCTCGTCCCCTGATCGAGATGGAGCTTCGCGAAAAAAAACGTATTTCTGTGACCCTCATCCGCGATTTTACCGAGTTGTTCGTGAAATATCTTGAAGAGAGAGAAAAAAACGTGAAAAGTACGACCCATGCAAGTGCGAGTATGAAGCCTCACATAATTAATCCAAGAACGGATTTAATCAATTTTTTTAAACATTTCTTTGTAAGGCGGAAATTCGAAGTACTTACAAGTTATCGTCAAATTAAAATTCTAATTTGTAAATGGGCAATATCATTTAAGAGAGCACCGGCAGAATGTCTGCTATATTCTTCTTCTTTTTCTTTTGTGTGTGTGTGTGTTTTTTTTGGGGGGGCGACAGTAAATGCTACTGCATTTCTAGCAGACGAGAAATGGTTTCGTCTGTCCGCTAATACCCCGCCGCCATTAGCACAGGTACGCGGAGCACAGGAGCACCTTGTGATTAGCCGCGCGAATGCGTCTCTCAGCAGGCATACACTGCAGTTTGCCGTGCAGTGTGACGGTAATGCAGACACTGTTACCGCGGCGGCTGTCGACGTATTCAGGCGGAATGTGTAATGCGTCCGGCCGCGGCTCCGGGACGGTCCGGATAAGCTCCGGGTCGGTCCGGATAAGCTCCGGGACGGTCCGGATAAACTGCCCCACAGAGTGACGCCGCCTAACGACTGCTATTATCGCGTCTTCCCAGGGGAACGGCAGCCAGAACACCCGTCCGCGGTTTAATGACGGCTGAAAGTGCCGGCGCACATCGCGGCAACGCATTACCCACTAATGCGCGTCCCTCTAGTGCTTCTGCAGAGGTGAGCCGCCCAGTAACAGGATGATGTCAATTCACTTGATTTACGGGGAGGCGTGAATTTATCCCACCGTATAGAGGAGACACTATTTCCAAACAATAGCGGGTCCGATAGCTTGGAATCACGCCACTGTGTTCTGGTATTTTTGGCGCATGCAGTTTCCTTGCATGCATGTTGTTGAAAATTAAAGGACGTTCTTTGCAGAGCAACAAAGCTTCAATAAATAGCAAACCATTATCACAATTCCACTAAAACAGTTATCGCTTTTCACGATAACTACGATAAAAAAACCCAGACGCAAGTCTGACAAAACGTGACAATAATTGTGGCTAATGACCAAATGTCATTAGCAAGAGGCCGAAGAGCTGCTTCCTGTACTATTTAAATGACAAAAACATACTGCACTTGCAAATCTAATCGTCTTACCGCTCTAGCCAATGTCCTTAGAAACAATGAAGGTCACAGCAAAAAGATACAACGAACACACTCTTCTGCATTGGTTTTTGGGGAGCTATTTTAGACTTATCGTGCAATAAATATCTTCCCTGATTTCGCCAGCTGACGACTGACATGACATTTAAAATGAATTTGGCAGTCGGCAGACCCCAAATCTCCCGCCGTGTCAGCCAACTTCACGAGGAAAACTTACCGCCGCTCTCTGCGTCCGTCGATAGCCGCGCCTTTCAGTGCCAAGTGTCGGACATTTGTTTACCTTTGTCGCCGATCGTCGGATTTATTTTTCGGCACGGTGCTGATCACTTCCAAGCTTTTCATCGCTCGCGCAGTGAATGGATCAAGTTTGGCTCTTTGGACCGGAGCTGCTCTCGTTAAAGCCAGAATCACTGGGATCGTTTGCGAAATGGAGCCTCTATGCAGCGTACTCCCTGAGTCGGATGAACCTAAGGAGCCGGTTTATAGCTGGACGTAAAGCCTAAGCGGTCCTATCCCACTGTCTAGTGTCTACTAGATAGTGCGCAGAGCAGCAACAAGGGGCTTGCGTTATCAACAACTTTCACGCCAGCCTCATTTCACTCAGCATATGCTTCAGTGTTGGTGTCAGTCGGTCAGAAATCAAAACTACTGAAGAACGACCATAAGCGACGAGTCACTAGCGACGAGCAACACACGGCGGTCGAAAGCTGCACACAGAAAAATATTGACACCGTTAGCGGTGTAATTGCACAGTACATATCTGAGCACTTGAGGAAAGTTAATTTAGTCCCTTTCCCGCTTAAATTACTCGCGCTTCTAAATGAACACCAGGAAGAAGGTAATAGAACACTGTTAGGAGGGTTGGGTGTTTTACTAAATGTAGCAAAACACCCAACCCTCCTAACAGTGTTCTATTACCTTCTTCCTGGTGTTCATTTAGAAGCGCGAGTAATTTAAGCGGGGAAGGGACTAAATTAACTTTCCTCAAGTGCTCAGATATGTACTGTGCAATTACACCGCTAACGGTGTTAATATTTTTATGTGTGTGGCTATTCACAATCGATAATGAAGTCGTGTCCTGAGTTAGGTCTAATCATATACTTTTTATACCGGTATGCGTTCCGGTCTTTGGTCTAACGCAGGGCTGCAGCATCCTAAGCACCATCTTATTTCCATACCATAACTGTCCCAGTCCGTTTCCACTGCATCTGCTGCCCGAACCATGCGGCACAGTGCAGCTCTTCAGGCGGCGACCATACTGGTCATCTAGCGGCAGCGAATGAAACTAAAATTGACACCACCGCTGAATCGAGATCTGTGCCTACAACATTCATTCAAATGTGCACCGGAGGGATTTTGCACCTAAACCATAGATTATCTTAACGATTCTTTAGGAGTCCTAGACTCCTAAAAGACTGGACGACACTGGACAGCAATGGACGCTACTTGAGGTCTGAACACGGGATACAAGTTAGCGTAAGAGTGGGACTTCGGGATATGTTACCTATAAACAGAGACGTCCGGACACGTTTCCTTTAGACTGGGACAACCAGCCGCGTTACCGTACCTGTAGACGGGCGCGTCGGATCCGTCTCTGTACCAGAGTACGATCCGAGTGTTGCGTTACCGTACCTGTAGACGGGCGCGTCGGATCCGTCTCTGTACCAGAGTACGATCAGAGGGGCGTGTTAACGTACCTGTAGACGGGCGCGTCGGATCCGTCTCTGTACCAGAGTACGATCAGAGTGGTATCATCCGGCGGGGGGACCGTGTCGCAGGGCAGACTGGCCTCGTGACCCTCCAGGCCGAGGATGTCGGTAGCAGAGGCTGCAATCAGACACAACAATAACTGTCAGCTGACAGCAGTCTAAGCCGCGGTAACTGTCAGATGACAGAAGTTACATACACACCGTGGCCACTGCCAGCTGGCAGTGGCAAGGATAGACCACGGCAGCTCTCAGTTGACACTCGACAGCTGTCACATATCAAGGCAGCTAGCTGTCAGTTGACAACAGTGGCACACAACTGTCAGATGACAGCAGCAGTGACAAATCGCAGAAACTGTCAGCTAGCAGCATTCACACACCGCGGTACTTCTTGTCAATCAGGAAAACTGTCAGCTGGCAGCAGAAGTCACATATTACGGCAGCTGTCAGCTGGTGCAGCAGCTGTCACACAGACTGTCAATAGCACAGCAGTCCGTCACACACTATTCGGACACAATTGTCCGCTGTCCAAATGTTGGACGCGGAGCAAGGTAGTTCGCCCGGGGCTCAGGCAATAAGGCCCAGCGGGTGTCGTCGCTGCACATATTTGGAGCCGACGCAACGGCCGACGGTTGTGAGCACAGATGTAATATTGGCCCAATGTTGGCATATGGCTTCTGTTTTCATAGGCTGAGCCAGCGGTTTCTTATGGGAACGACAAAATGCAGCAGAATCGGTAAAATCGTGGTACAGTCTGCATGTGATATTTGCAAGCATATGAGCCCCCTGTTTTCCTGACTCATGTAGGGAATGAGAGTGAAAAGCGGCTTAAAGCCCTTGCGAAATTTAGAGTAAAAAATTGATATAATATTCATGTGTATCCATTTTTTAGAGCTGCTAGGATATTTAACAAATCATGTTGTAATAAGTACGGTTGTAATAAGAAGCGTGCTCCTTTATATGTCGATACGAATGATAAAAAAGAAAATACCTATCCTGGGAAAATATACAGAAAATATCCTGGGTGACTGGAAGTGAAGTGCAGCCATTCCCAATTTCCGTTCCTCGATGGCGCGCTGGGTTTGACCAGGGCACGTCCGCAGCACCTCTGATAGTTCAACTTTAACCTGGGCCAGACACGGAGGGCTCCAACTTCCCAGCCCACTCGGCACACAGACCCGCTCTGCGGCGGATAGATCCCTGCTGGCTGCGGAAGTGTTTAACCTGGGCCAGACACGGAGGGCTCCAACTTCCCAGCCCACTCGGCACACAGACCCGCTCTGCGGCGGATAGATCCCTGCTGGCTGCGGAAGCGCCCCTCCCTCCCCAACCCTCCCGCACCGCTATCCAGCACGTACTCCCTGGACAAGTTTCCCGGACCGGTAGCAGCTCCGACGGGGATTAACTGGCCATTGGCGCCCGGCCGAGCGGGCCATGACCCAGCCAGATCGGCCGCAGCGCCGGCCGCCAGTCGGCTCAGCTGCAAAGCCAGAAAAGGTGCCAGCGCCGTCTCCGTCTGCCCATTTGCGGGCCATTGAGGTTCAGTTTGTGGCCGTGACAGTCTAGTCTGAAAATCGGAGTTTGGTGTCGGGTCAAGCCTCAAGGCCATCTCTGGGGACCCGGAAATTTAGTGAGTAAATGTCTGTTTAATTTTTTGTGGGTATCTGATTGGTTCTGAAACTCTTCCCAAAATGAAAACAGAAGTCATCAATTATTCCCATCTCAGACAACTCTAAAAAATACCTTCGTTAAGCAAACATTTATTTTCCGCTAATCAAAATTGGATCCAGATTCCAGTGAGAGCTCCTTGGTGTTCAAATGAAGCTTTTGAAACTAAATAGTGTCAGATGTTCATAATATTTTTCAGGGACCGCGGATTCCGGGGGGCAGGGTGTGCAATTGCACACCCTGAAAATCCTGAGGGTGTGCAAACACCTTTATTTGCACACCCACAGTTCGTTGTGGGGGCCCATGCGGCCCTGGCGCTTGAGTGTCCCAAGCTGATTCTCGAGGGCCCCAGCGCGAGCCTGATGGTCCCGCACCGGTGCCTGAAGGCGTGAACAGGTTCTAGTGGTATCTCAGGGGTTATCTCAGAACCCCACCCACGCCATTTTTTAGCGCTCCCACCGGCTCTTGAGGCCCAGGCCGATGCCCGAGGGCCCCAAGTCGATGTCTAAAGGTCCCACGCCGGTGTCTGAGTACCTACATGGCTAGCTCAGGGATCCACGCGCCAGTTTCTGAGGGCCCTAACCGGCTCTTGAGGACCTCTTGCCCCCTGCCCTCCTTAACCCCTCTTTGGGCCGATGCCTAAGGGTCCTGCATCAGCACCTGAAAGCCCACAGAGTTATCTCAGGGCCCCATACCAGTTTTTGAAGGCCCTCACCGGCTCTTGAGGGGCCCCAGGCCGATATCCAAGGACCTCTGGCCAATGCCCGGGGGCGCAGGCCGATGCCCGAGGGCCCCAAGCCGTTACCCGAGGGCCTTACACAGCTATCTCAGGGTATAATGCCACTTTCCGAGGACCCTAACCGGCTCTTGAGGGCCCCAGGCCGATTCCTGAGATCCTCAGGCTGATGTGAGAGGGCCGACCGACTGAGGCGGCCCCTACGTCAGTTTCTAAGGGCGTCCACGACCGCCGTCTGGTCAAAGCTGATCTCTGAGGGCCCTACGCAGGTTTTTAAGTGCACTCAGCTCTTGTTTAGGGCCTCACACCGGCCTCTGAGATCGGATGGCTTATGCATGCCGTAGAGGAGCCCTTACCGGCTCCTAAGGGCTCCGTGCTGATAGTTGAGGGCCCCATGCCAATACTCGAGAGTCACATTCAGTAATCCCAGCGCACTACACCAGTTTGAGGAACGCTGTTCGGCCAAGGCTGACCTCCGAGGAAAAGCCCTTTGCAAGCCTCGGAGTGCCCTCACTTTCTTTTTTAGGATCTCACACCAACCTCTGAAGTCGCAGGGCTAAAGGATGCTTCTGATAACCCTCACTAGCTCGGACCCAAATCGATGCATGATGACCCGACAGAAGTGCCTGAGTAGCCCAAACAGTAATCTCAGGGCTCACACCAGTTTCTGAGGGCCTACACGAACGCTTTTTGGCCAAGGTCGATGTCTCGGGGCCCTATTCAGGCATCGAGGCTACTCGGGCGCCAAGAGACGGTGGGGGACCTCCAGGCGAGCTTGCTTGGTAGTAGTTGGTACCCCATGGAGCCGGCGAACGGTGTCAAAGAGCCCGGTGTGGGGGCCCAAGAAGCGGCGTGGGCATCCATATTTCTATGTACATGAGGTATTCCAGAGGCCGTTATGGGACCTTCAAAGACCGTGTGCGGTGCGCCGGTGACCCTTAGAATTGCCGGCGTTGGGTCTCAGGAGCTGGCGTGCGGCCTTTATGGGGCCCAAAAGCCAGCGTGTGGGCCGTAGAGCAATGGGGAAACTAAGGGGGCCGGAGGCCAGACCCCCATAGGTCATAGGGGCCAAATCGATGGGCCCAAACACCCCGCCGGCCGTGTTTTATTTTTAAACTAATTCATGTAATCCATGATAAAAAGAAGTGTACCAACATCAACTGTGCAAAAGGGCTCTCTGAGGCCCGTAGGGGCCCTTGAAGGTCACTGTAAGCCTTTAGGGGCCTGTTTGGGAAAATCGGAGATCGATTTGGATCACGTTGCATGCATGCATGTGCATTTATTCTGCTAATGCATCTCCTGACCGTAAGATGCTCGCTCAGTCATCTTACGACCGTCAATTTTGAAGGTTTTCCCGCCCCGCTTCCTTAGAACCGGCTTATTCCGGAGCAGTGGCGGCGCTGACTTTTTGGAAGGGGCCCGGCGTGAGATGGGAGCCCAATCGCCACATCTTGCACACCCTACGAGAATTTGAATCCGCGGTCCCTGATATTTTTCATATTGTTTTGAAACAGACGTTTTCAAATGAAGCACTTGACGTTCATGGCTGAAAAGGGAAACTCGACTCTGATCAACATTCAGTTGTCAGCCCAGGTCCATTCAAGCAATACGTTTTGCTCTGCTGCATATAACTGATTTCTGTGAATATAACTATAAATGCTGAGTTACAGCAAGCCGGTTACACTTACGTTTGACTTCCAAAACTTTTTTTATAACGCTCACTTTAAGTCTTCACAGGTAGACTCGGCTCGGCTCTTGTCCAACATATTTCCGAGCACTTTAGGGATTGGCTCAGATTGTAGCGGAGATGTGAGGTGTCACGTTAACCTCAGTTAACAATTTCCCAGCCGTGGGCAGAACAGCAGTGACTTGTTTATTTGGAGCTGGGTTCTGGAACTTCTGGAATAAGCCGACGAGTGGTCCAGCTCGAGAACAAAACGCCTAAGTTGTGGCATCTCTCCTGTGAATTTCGTAAGCAGCCAGCCTTTCCAAACAAAATCTATGTTAATGATTGATTGCACAGGTCAGACATCTGCTTAGGCGCGAAGTGCTCGATATGTGTCCAACAAAGAAGCACGTCTTAAAAAATGGTTATATTGATGTTTCTAAAAGCAACCATTGCTCCACTGGAGCCGGGAAGCCCTTGAAATTTTTCAGTTATAAAAATTAGTTTGTTACTATCTGTTTTTATCTGTATTCGTTGTTCAATTACTAAAACGAGCGAGCGAGATAGTGAGCCCATGAGCCCATGAGTGAGCCCTGCACGTGCGGAAGGGCGAGAGGGTACTTCCAACGGGCTTGCGCAAAGCACCCTTCTAACCGGTCGCTAGCGGTGTACCAAATTTGAACGCAATCGGCCCAGCCGTTCCTGAGATCTGGAAGCGGCATTCTGCACGTGCGCACGTGCAAACGGGGTCCAAACTGACTTTTGCACGGCACCCTACTAACTGGTCCCCAACCGTGTACCAAATTTGAGCGCAATCGGCCCAGCCGTTCTCGAGATCTGGAAGCGCCCCCTGCACGTGCGCACGTGCAGTAGCACCTTAACCGCAACACATGGGAATGCATTGCCTGGTGGGTGCCTACCTGTATGCCAAGTTTCAGCAAAATCGCTCCAGTAATTACCGAGTTATTAAAATGGGAACAAATTTGACACCTCTTATTGTTGTATTTTGCACGTGCACTGGGGTTGACCCACATGCATCGAGAGTATCCTATTTTTGGTAGAAGGGATGCTGCTACCCTATAAAAATTACCGCAAGTCAATCGCCCAAGCGGCTGCTGAGATATGAGCCTCTCAAAATCACTACTTTTGCAAAACAGCTTGAACACCCTTGACTTTTCACGTGGCACGTGCCACGACAGTCACTGAGGTATATCAAAAGTAGTCAATTACAGGGTGGAAGGGATGGGGCTACCCAGCAAAAAAGACCGCAGGCCAATCGGTCCAGCGGTTGCTGAGATATAAGCCTCTCAAAAGCGTTACAGGCCGGGCCGGGCCGGGCCGGGCCGGGCCGCTCATACTGAGATTTTTCCGTTATATTGAAAAGACTCACTCCGCTCGCTGCGCTCGCTCGCTCGTAATTAGTTTGTTGCTATCTGTTATGGTTTTGTCTGTATCCGCTGTTATTTGCTGATGAAGATTAAACTGTGGAAACGATTCCTCGTAAACTTGTGAAGTGCGAATACTAGCCTGGAAATTCCATGAAACAAACAGCGTTTACAATTTCAGTTGACAAGACGATCAGCTCCTTGGACCTAGGCAGACCTCTCATTTAGGCCATTCATTATATCACAGAGCTTGCGCAGGATCGGGCGGGCGCCTTTGATGGCCGGGCGCTGCTGCAGGTCCGTCTCAGACACCGTCATGTAAACGGAGCTTCATGACCCGCACCTGCTGTGGATAACCGCCACAGCCGAGTCGTTAGCCCCGGCACTACTGGCCCAGCTGGGAGCGTGAGATGTTCTTACAGATGGGTCTGGCAACTGTTGGAGCTGGTTGATGGCTGCAGTAGGTGGTGGAAGTCGGTAGAAATTGGTACATACAAGCCGGTGGGTCTGGCAGCTGAATGAGCTTGCGGGCGACTTGAGTGGCTGGTGGGCGTCGGCGAGTGTGGTATCCAGTGAATGTGCCACAGCTGTTCGTTGTGGGGTACTGTGTTAGCTGTATACCGGGTGGCCCAGAAAAAACGTTCCCAATTTTAAATCAATATTTCTCAGAAAGTGATAAAGATACAACATTGAAACTTCCAATAGTCAATGCGACATATATTTCCAGTGAATGGTATGATTTTTATGTTATTCGGTCAATCACTTTTTAAACGGTTCGTGTTTCAAGCATGCCATGTAAAAATCACTTTTTTGCTCTGATGTTTACCAAAAATGTGAGTGAACGGGCCACTTCCATCTCGGCACCACGACCTACAGCCATGACTGCTACTGGCAACTAGTCTCATTGGTGGTTCAGGCCTCAGGTTGACACATTCCCTCTAGCTTTTTTCCTTATTCGGTCGATTTACTATATGATCTTCTTAAAGGGAGGGCGATCAGCAGTAACCCATGCACCGTGCCACTCCTTCGCCTCGAAACAGGACTTGTGTTGAAACGAATGGCATCCATTAACACAACTTTGGCGTAGTATTTGAATATTTGGCACATAAGTGTGACAAAAATATATAAAATAGCAACACACGTGCTGGTATCATTCAAGCCGTTCTTTTTTTGTATTTTTTCTAACATGGTACGTCTAAGCCAATCATTACTTCCGTTCAACAACGGCAAAAAAAGCAAAAACGTCTTACTTGATTCAACATAAGATTGCTGGCTTGAAAATGATGGTACAGTGTTATAATTTGGCATACCAATGCGCAAAGAAGTGACGCAAACGTGATGAAAATTTTGGCTCGGTATTTGCACTCGAATTTGAGATATAGGCCTCCAAAGTTCGGAACGTTTTTTTTGGGCCACCCGGAAGCTGGTGCAAATGGTAGTATGCTGCTGGAACCGATGGTAGATAATCAAGTAGATAATCACGGCTGTTGGTGGTGGTTTGCGAAGTCGATGAGCTAGACGAGCCGACGTGGCAGGCCAGCTGGGGTGCAGTTCCAGTCGGAGCCCCTTCCCCCTCTTCTCCTCAGCGGTAGCCCCTTCCCCCTCCTCTCCTCAGCTATCCGCCAGAATTGATACCCTTCCCCTCCTCTACTCATCTATCCATTCCGAATTGATACTCCTCCTCACCCCCACTCCTCAATCCATCCCAAACTGATATCCCTCCCCAATCCTTTTTCATCTATCCATCCCGAATTGATACCCTTCCCCAAACCTCCCTCAGCATCCATCCCCCAGAATTGATACCCTCTCCCCTCTCCCCTCAGCTATCCATCCCGAATTGATCGGCGGCTGCCGTACGGCCGCCGGTGATGGATCTCCCACGCTGACGTCGTTGGGTATGCACGGCACCGCCGTCTGGCCTCCGGGACGCTTCTTTTGCACGGGTCCACCATTATTGGCAGTGCCATGTCTGTCAGTGACGGGGGACGGGTGGGGGGAGGGGGGGGGGGTAATGGAGACGGGCCGGATGTCACGCGGAGGTAGCCTGTAAGTACGTGCAGTGCTCAGTGGGGGTCTCTCTCCAGCCTGTCGCGCGAAGATGGCCTATATGCAGTGCTCCGCGGGGTGTTTGATGCGCCCAGCTATGATGACAGACGTAGATAGGTATCTGTATACAGAAATGTGTGTCAGACAATGAATAGCGGTGATGAGAGAATCAGACCGAACTTGGCCGAAAAGCAGGGCGTTAAGTTTGTGCCTCGACGTAAAATGCTTCCATAGACACCCCGTTCGTGCCACTATAACTTATGCGACTGCTACCATAAAAGCTAAGAATATGCTTCAGTAGAAATTAGAAGCTTGGTCTTGTGCTAATCACACCTGCCTTTTTTGTCTTAGCAACTTGAGCTGATACTGGAAATTGCATGCTGTGTGCTGCTTCCTGTAGTTGCGTTGATGGAAAGCATATCGGGACCGGAAAGTTTTTTTTTTTATAATCAGTTGTCAGTTGTCAGTTAATCAGTTTTTTATATGATCGTAGTCCTATTACATACCGATATGTAGTCACCAATCATCATATGATCATGTTCTTAGTCGGATATATCACACTAAGAACATGGCTATTCTAGTCTTTCGTATTATGTAATTACTTGCTTTAGGCTAACGCAGTCAAGAAACAAATTCTCTCAGCGCGCGGCGTGCCGGTACAAATATTCAGCGCTCTGGCGATTTTCCAACTGAGACGTTCTGATACATTGTATGCTAATAAGCAATTTAAGTAATGTATATGCAGCAGGTTTTTTAGGCATTCAACCTCGACTATGACCTTGACCGACTGACTCGGCCTTCTGCACCGTTCCGTAGAAAGGTAGGGATTGTAGTCTCCTTTCAGGGCTGTAGCCCGGGGTTTGACGGAAAACTGTAGCCTAGGGCACCTCTACAGGCCCGAGGTCACGGCCGGTGACCCGGGATTCCCTGGGGCGGTCCGTGCGCCGCACCAGGTCGATGCTCGTCTCCTGCGAGACCCGAATGTCCTGTTATGTCTGGTCTCGTGTCGTCCAGCGTCTCCCGGGCACCCAATTAACCCGGCAGCGTGCTCCCGGATCAGTGGCTATGACCAGAGGGAGGTGCCCGGTCCCAGCAATGGGAACAGGTGGTCTGGTCTGGAGAACGAGGTGACCTGCTCTGGTGGTAGTATGCCGTTGCTTGAGCCTTGTAGTCTTCTCAGACCTGATTTTCAATAACTGAAAATCAGTAGCGGCGGAACACCTTCAATTAACCCGCGCCCCGTAGGGCTATCGGCGGACCCTACCACCCGTAGGGGAGGGGCCGTTTCGCCCCCCCCCCTAAGATCTCGGAAATTTACCGGCCGATTTTCAAAATTCAAACGATGTTCGATAGCCCCACCGGGGAACTACCTTGTGACCAAATTTCATTGACCTAGGTCAAACTGATGACGTCACAGGTCAGGTCAAAGGTCGGATTTTCACCGTTCACAGGCATTTCAAGAAATGTGTTGTGAAATGGAGTAAATTGGTAATTTATTGAAAACCATCGATGGTACATTGTTCGTCAAACACATACTTTACTATCTGAGGTCACTGATACCAGGTCAGGTCACAGCGAGGTCAGGTCACCGGGGGGTCACAATATGAGAGTGTCGTGTGATACATGTTTTATGGTCCATTTTACATGACAAATGCGATTATGTGGGTTAGGCAGCCTTTGTGGCCAGCCCGGGTCACATTTTGGTGAAGGTCAGGTCAAGGTCAGGTCAAATTGGGTCAAATTTCAAAGTTGATATTTTTGCATAAAATGGGTATCGATTCGATGCAGCTCGTCACGGGGAGTCTAATGGCGGTCTTTGTTTTGCTCTACGAGGTCTAGAATTGCCAAAAATTGAGTTTGAAAATTTGATGTCATCATTTTTGAACAGTTTTTTCGCTATAAATTGGCCAAAAAGGAAGGTATCGATCTGAAATTTGGTATGTAGATAGAAGATGGTAGTTACTATCACATGTATTCTGGTTTTCACGAAACTCAAAAAACTTTTTGGATTTTTTGGCTAATATATAAAAAAAATGCTTTTGTGATTTTTTGGGGTCAAAACCAAAAAATCTCAAAAATCCGAGATAGCAGTTTTGTAGGTCTGTCAATTTTACACCTTTTATGTTTTGATCATTTTTCTGTATCTTCAAAGCTGTAGGCCTGACAGGTCTTCTCGCGAAGGTCTTTTTCGGTCGAAAATGACAGAACATGACGTCATTCTGACGTCATTTGTGGCCAACCTATCATAGCCTCTGGAAAAATGTTTGGTCACAAGGTGTAAAATTGATGCCCGGAGGGGTCCTGAAAGTTTGGTGGCGATATCTCCAGCCGTTTAGGAGATATCGACGGAAAAGCACAGGGAGGGGCCGTTTCGCCCCCCCCTACGGGGCGCGGGTTTTAAGGGGGAGGGGGCACTGCCGACTTTTGCTCCCATTCTTTCCATGTAACGCCCATAGGACTGATGTTAAAATGCTCAAATCAAAGGGGGCACGGTGCCCCAATGCCCTCCCCGTTCCACCGCCTATGCAGAAAATGCAAGCTGGATAGAAATGAAGGAACTCCTCCAGTTCACCTTCCATCCACAAGTTTTGAGTGCAATTGTTTCGGTGATCGCCTACGCGGATATTGCGAAAATATTGGAAGAAAAATGTGCAGACACTCTGTCTACTGACGCATTATTGCTGAGAAAAACAAGTTTTCAGTTTCCGTTCAGTTTTCTGTGTCGGCACAAACAGTAAACACCTATACCGGTTTCCATAGTTTCACGTTTAGAAGCTTTCCTGCTCAATTCCTCTTTTTCAAACGGAGAAGTAACGCTCTGAGCAGAAGATTTCAGTGTTGAGAGACGTGTTTGACATTTTAGAAGTTTAGCGGTCAATGGTAGGTAAATTACCCTTCCTAATAGTGGTATGTACACCTAAAATTGTCTGTCGCACGCCAGCAAGAGGAGATGACTAACAATACGTGGTTTAATTTGAATATACCATCACAACATAAGCCCACTTTTTGCGACGTCAATTTCCGTCTTTCGGATTCAAACGAGAGGGCTATGCATACCTATCTTTGATGTAGCAAAAAGTATGGAAAACTCAATTTCCCGCTTTGACGTTCTTGTATAGCTCGCTGGTGAATACTGAATACAGGAACATCTGTAACTGCCAGGGGCGAGGCGGAGAACAATAATGGTTGTTTGTGTCGTCACCCGAGGACTTACGGCTTGGCAAAAGAGTTCTCCCATTTCCAGGTAGCCTTACATAACTAGGCTTATTTACTGTACTGCATGACCAACTCCAACTCGTTATTACCCTTTCAATTGGCACCTTTATTTCTTTTCACTTTATTGCATGACCACAGGAAGCCGTTGCCTAATACCATGAAGGCGAGATGAGAATATGTCAACCAGAAGAAAGAATGAAAAAACACCGATCAGCAATAACAGACAAATACCCAGAATCACAAACATCATACCCAGCTAACACAGGGAAAATGTACTGTTATAAACTTAAAAATCACTTTTGAGGCCGATGCATTGTATTTAAAGATATGCCTCTTCAAAATTAACCCTCGCACGACCAGGCCATTTCTCATAACACGAACGACCAGGGGGGGGGGGGTTGTTACGACCCCCCCCCTGGCGTTTCGAAACGGAAGGTCGTAGAGCTTAGCGGAAAAAACCAACGGATTGCTCTCAACGAGATCTCGCGATTGGTGGTATATTTTTTGGTCCTAGGTCAACATGTGACCTACTTATGACCGGTCAAAGGTCAAATTTTCCGAAAAAATCAAACTTTTCAACTTTCCGCGGCGATTGCGGCAAAACGGTGGGAGATATCGACTTGAAACCTTCACTATCGTGTTCCTTGATCAATTCTCTATCGTTTGGTATGTATTTCGTTTCCCTAGCTCTAAAAATGGCGCGTTGGGAGCGCCGGAAGTCGGCAAGGTCACAGTCGGCGGCAGAAATTCGAAAAATCAAAATTTAAATTTTTGAAATCTGATTGTATTTTTGGATTTGGGAGGTCCATTTGCTCCCTATAGAAGCTAATATTGCTGCATATTCCCATTGAGGTGACAAGAATTAGCAAAATAGTGGTTCGGGCGCTTTTCAAAAATAGTACCGGACGCTGTTCCTCTTGTGACGTCATAGCTCCGTGACCTGACCTGACCCGGTCAATTTTCTTGCACCACACGATAGCCAATGCTTGCCCCAACATGCATGGGAAGTTTCATCATGATCCATCAAAGAATGTGGGTACCTATCACCGGCAGAAAACCTAGGGATTCGGCGCACACGTTTGGTAACTGTCGGCCGGAGGCTGTACCTCTTATGACGTCATAACTCCGTGACCTGACATGACCCGATCAATTTTTTTCGGCAAAAGATGCGCAAAGGTTGCCCCAGAGGGTATTGAAAATTTCAGCCCGCTACGACAAGCCGTTTAGCGTGCACTTCGAAAAAACCTCAGGCGGGGGGTTGATACAACCCCCCCCTAGGCGTTCTAGGGTTAAAACATTCAACACAATGCCTACATTTTTGACCACACACAACACATTTTCATGTTTGTCCCAAGATACCTATAAGAAACAGGTAGGTCGGATGTTTTAAGTAAAGCCCTGTTGACGTCACTGACATTTCTTATTAGGAGAATTTCGCCTATAAGGAAAATATTCTACATACGAAAATTTGTATCTATTAAGCGAAAAATAAAATCTTTCAATTTCATTATGAAACTTATATTAATTTAATTACAAAACTTGAAATCCTTCGAGTGTTTGTCCCAACCCCCTGCTATACCTTTGGTCACGTGACTGAAATGATCAACTTTGCGTTTTGCAATGTTGTGACTTAAGCAGAAGTAATAAATGTTAGAGGTGTATTATTTATGATGTTTTAGGCAGAAATCGTGTAAATATATCCTTGAATTATATATAATCTGTTGAAAAGAAGTCACGTGATGCTACCAGATTGTGCTCGGACAGCATCTTCTTTAACTCCGATTTTGAGTACTTTGTACCTCCATAGAGGCCTAATAACGGACGTTTTCAGTTATAAAATGAAGCACTGAATCTAATAAGGGCAAAATCTAATCATTTATTGCCCTTCAGGCTGGGCTATCCAGGTATGAACTTTGGCCAGTTTGTGTGTAAAGACTACGGTGAAGGGAAAACTTCACGCCCAGCTGACGTCACAGACCTCGGCTACCAAATCGTGTCCGGTGGGGGCCGGTTTGTCCTACATTTTGAAATTAAATAAAACACGCGCTGCACGAACTCGTTAGCCTCGGGCGCCACCGTATCAACAACACCCGGCTATTACCTATAATACATGTATGCTTTGTTCGTAACATGTACCTAATATTAAACAGCGACCCTTGGCAAGAATATTCAGGAAAACCTGTAAAGACCCACCTCCAGCGTTATTCACCAACAAAAAATAGTGTTCATTGAGCACGAGCGAGCGCTGCCGATGCTATCAAACCGTAATTTGCAACTCTACACATTTTAGAAATAGCGTAACGAATGCTCGCCAATGTTGCACGTTTTATACCGTAAATTCTTCCAATCCAATCTTGAACAATGAAGGCAACTGATGTTGCTAAACGTACATGTAGTGCATACTCGAATGCTTTATTGTGCATGACAGCCAATTTTAAAGCAGTGCAGAGCTATTTGATTTCGTATGCATAAGGTCTCCCGTTGGAATCAAGCGGCGATTTATCAGGCGGCTGTTTCAGCCGGACACACTCGAATAGCTTTTCACTGGCTGTCCGAGGTCTAAATGTGACCAATCATTAAAAACCAGTATAACGCCTTTTGGGGCGATTAACGGAGCGAGCGAGAGGGTGGGCCTTGCACGTGCGAAATTGCGAGGGGGTACCTCCAACTGACTTGTGCACAGCACTCTACTAACTGGTCTCTAGCGACGTGCCAAATTTGGGCACAATCGGCCCAGCCGTTCTCGAGATCTGGAAGCGGCACCCTGCACGTGCGCACGTGCAAAATGGGTCCCAACTGACTTGTGCACGGCACCCTACTAACCGGTCCCTAACTGTGTACCAAATTTGAGCGCAATCGGTCGAGCCGTTCTCGAGATCTGGAAACGACCCCTGCACGTGCGCACGTGCAGCAGTACCCCAACTCTGGCACATGGATATGCAGTGCCTAGTGGGTGCCTACCTACATGCCAACTTTCAGCGCAATCGGTCAAGTAGTTACCGAGATATTGCAACAATTACAAAACGGACACCTCTTCGTTTTGCACGTGGCACGTGCATAAGGGGTCACCCACATGCATCAGGAATAGTCCAATACTTGGTAGAAGGAATGAAGCTACCCTACAAAAATTACCGCGTGTAAATCGGTCAAGTGGTTGCTGAGATATAAGCCTCGCAAAAGCGTGACCACGGCCGGCCGGCCGGCCGGCCGGCCGCTCATACTCAGAAATTTCCGTTAATCTAAGGAAAGACTACGCTCGCTTCGCTCGCTCCGTAACCAATAGTCGGAATGAATATGCTCAGATGCTGTCACGAAATTTCCACAGGGAATGCATATAAAAAACGTGTTTTGATAGTGATAATGCAACATGAACTGCGACTGATGCCGACGGATTGCCATGACCGGGGTTCTGAGTTCTTACGGATGCTGAAATATCGGAGTGCGCTGTTATTTTCAGTGCCAAGATTATGGTAGCATTTCATTAATCTTTTTTTTTCTCGCTTCAGAGAGGATCGACTCATTATTTGTAGATTGAGTCCATCTAGCAGCTTAGCCTGCACCGGTATGCCTATACCACCCATTATCGCCTGCAGTATTCGGACCAAAGGTCTATTGCCTTGACTCTGATATTTAGACCGAGCTTGACACTGCAGACTATAATGGTTAAGCACTCCGCTCAATCACAGTTTGCCCCCGAACTGATTTTCTGTCGTTCTGTCCCGACAGATTCAGGAAGGTCTTCGTATCTATCGAGCAGGAACTAATGCACAATCCAAGGAGTTCTGCCTGTAGAGCTACGCTCCAGACGTTTTTACGCCTTGTTGTCCTGAATCGAGGCCTTGCAGACAGCCCACAATAGGGTTGGGCTAACTACTTCGTTTCATTTGGTCCTCCGGGAGCAATTTCATGCCTATCGAAAAGGCATGTGCCGAATGAAAACAATTAAACGAAGATACATTTTTCTCGTAGGTTCGCGCTTGCAAAGACAGTAGTGTGGTCCCGGGTCTATGTATTGGCTTTCCCACACTGTCTTTGGGTGAGGGAAAAAGCCCATAGCCGATCACAAACAATCAAATGATAAAGCTTTTCACAGAGCACAAGTATATCTAACACAGTTGCTGGCTACATACATATGCCAAAACTGGTGGCGGTGGGGCGGACGGTGGATGTCGCGCCAAATCGAACCGTGCGCTCAGGTGACACGCGCGCAGTGAAATGGCCGGGCGCAGCCGGCTACCACTATAGGGTCACATTGTAGATGGCGCTGGGCTCGCGCTCGCCCGCGAGAAAGGTCATTTGTGCTCGTGCGCGCAAAAATGCTGCATTTTCCAGTTTACCGGAAGCCTGGAGATGAAGGTATCTGATATGAATATCAAGTCCCTCTGAAAGAATAGAATGTTAAATGGAAGATCAGTTGCATGTGCCTGTTACCGACGCGTAAATTTGAAAGAAAATGTGGCTTCCTAGTAACACATTATGGAAGGACTCCTCGGAAACTTGGGTAATTGTAAGGTTCTGCTCTGAACAATGATGAGACCAGATGCCTTTGATCGGAAACGGGAGCCCATTAACGTCACACATGCCGCCGAATTTTACCAGCTCCTTTGAACTTCGAACTTTGGGCGAGGTCTTTCCGATGACAGTTAGGTTTACTCAGCTGCTCAAGAGATTCGGCCTCTAGCGCCCCAAATCGTGCGTGGATAGCCGGATCCACAAAGGTCACGCACCGCATCAACGCTGCCCTCATGGTCGGGCTGAGATAGATAGAATCGGCGGAAGCTTTTATATCTAGCCTCATATTCATCTGTAAATATATAAAATAATCAATCGATGTGGCTTCCATCGCTGAACTCAGCACACTTCACGGAACGAACGCATTGCCGATCTCCGATGGCTGAACTCGGTGCAGAAGCGGGATGATTCCAGCGTTCCAGACTCGCGGTCTCCGGTCATGGCTATGGGAGCAGACCCGGTCCTGGGCGGCCCTCTAACTCGTGTCACGGACCAGCTGCGGCTGTGTCTGGCACTGTTCGCCGCTCTTCATGAGCCTGCACCGGTCGTCGGCTCCATATAACAGACCGTGTATCGGTCTGGTTTGGTCCCTCCCCACACCAGACGGCTGCACCATTGACTGAGCCCGGCGGCCAGACCACGCCTTGCAGGCCCCGGGTCGTCAACCACACGGCAGAACAACGGCAGAAAATATCTGTCTGTTAGAAAATCGGCTTGGGAGATGACCTTCCAGATATTAGCACCTACCGCAGTCACTCGAATGCGGGAGGACGAATGGAGAAAAAAAAACTGCAACACTTTATGTTGATCATCAAGGTGTATATCTTTTTTAAGCGCAAGAAGCACCAAGCGCCTGAGCACCTGAGCACGGAATCCAGCCTTGATCTCAACAAAACGCACGCCCCCCCCCCCCCCCCGCCTTCCCATATTCCTCGACAGGCACCCGCTGCCATGGGTGACAGAGTGTCCCGCCCGTCGCCCTGCAGTTCCGCTCGATGGAGTACGTCGGTAGGCCACGCCGCGGAGCCGAACTGAAGCCGCTCTCGTGAAAGGTGCCAACGGCGACGGCGGCTCTGAATTATTGGCGCATCGACGGACGGAACAGCATAACTCACGTCGGCGTCTTTGACCTCGTCAGCTGCCCGAGCACTGAGCCCTGATAGTGTTTGTGTTCGGATTGAAGGCGGGTTTTTATTCTGCAGCACAAAGCCAGATATGAAAGCGGATTTCGGAATTATTGTGGCTGGTAGAAAATACACGGAGGATAAAGCTGCAGTTGCCAGTATAAATAATGCTGTCGTAATGCCAGTTGCCAATCATACGATATTGTCCACTCGACGCATATGTGAGAAAATATCTGCCAGACATAACCCTATTTAGAACTATTGCGTCACTAACGTATAGAAGCAAGGGAAATTAGATTATGATGCCTTATGAGTTTGGCTGAGCACGATTCACGGAATCACTGTGTCCACTCCGCGATATTCAACGTTGGTGTTTGCCGTGCACTTTATGTGCAACTGAGGAGAGTCAGCATTCAGTGTCAGCAGCGATGGAATAATCAGGCTAATGGTGCCAACGGTGGGGATGTCATCTGTTATTGTGTTTTACTTGCTGAATTCTAATTTATCAGCCCGGTATATTTTTTGTGGAGGCATATGATTGGGTGTTGTGTGCATTGTGAGGTGACAGTAATAAAAAACAATCAGTCATGAGTCAGGGTTTGATTATTCTGTATAGAACAGTGGTATCAAACGTCTGCATCGAATAGCCACTGACTCGATCCGAATTATTCTGCCTTCCTAATAATAGCATCACAATAACGTGACTTTAGACGGCAATATGAGTCTCAAACGGCCAAACAATATGGTCAGAAGCCCTACATGGTTTTGAGCGGCCCGAGCTCAGCGAGAGGCGCTAGTGTAGGTATCTTTTCTTTTTGTATTTTGCTTAATATCAATGACTTTGAGGTCAGAGACAACGAATTCAATTATATTCATCTAGGATCAGCAGACGGGAGCAGTCGGTAGCTCTGCGGAAATGTTCAGCCGTCGCCAAGAGCTGCCATACAGCGACCGAGACCAGCCACAGCGAGCAGCACAGCCGTCAGGGCGCCCGCCGCTCGGTGCTAGGTTGAATAATTGTATAATTTGCATGCTAATGCGGGGTGGGGCGCCACTCAAGAGGGTCGCTCCCCAGACAGCTTTATAGACGCACTGTCCATAGCGCTGATGCAAAGCGGCAGCCGTAAAAGGGACGGCCCCAGTCATGGCCCCTGGCCACAAAGCGACCTCACGCTACTGCCGGCGTTTTGAGGTCAGAGGAGAACGCTGAATGCCAATCTGCTGATAGCTGTCATAAAACATTTACAAAAATTCCGTCTACCAACTAACCATGATTACATTACTCGACATAGGCAGTAGACTTTCAATATTGCCCCGGGCAGTGGACATAACAGAGCAAAGCTTCCCTGACCGAAAAGCTCAATGCTGTGTTCTGTGTGCCATTCTGCTGTGGTCCAGAGTCAGCCTGAAGTTCCTCTTTGCATGTCCAGTGACACTGAAATAACCATCGGAATCAGCGTAGATGGGATTTGGACGATGGCCAGCAACAGATTAGGCAAATGTCACCGTAAAAATAATTAACCTTACACCACCGGTTAGGTGTTAATAAGACATTATAAACATCAAACTTATTACCTTCGGATGTTTAAGTGTCATTTATAGCTGTGGTTAATCGCCCTTCGCATGACGTCATACGCAGGCGAACTCCACCATGTAGGGGCGTCGACGCGTAAGGAAAACTGGTCCGACTTTTTCTCGGGGGGCCCCCACCGGTGGGGGGGGGGCCCAGGTATCGCGAGGGCCCCGCGAGGCGCAGCAGGCCCCCGCGAGCCGCAGCGGGGGGCCCCCGTTGCCGCAGCAGGGGCACCATGGCCACAGCAGGCCCCCGCGGCCGCAGAAGGGGACCCCGCGGGCCGCAGCAGGGTCCCGCGGTGTCTAGCAGCGCCCCAGAGGCGCAGCAGGGCCCCCGCGGTCTCTAGCAGGGCCCCCCGAGCCGCAGTAGGGCCCCCGCGGTCTGCAGCAGGGGCCCCCGCGAGCCACAGCAGGGCACCGCCTAGTCGAAAAAGTGGTCCGACTAGTCGGAAAAGTCGGACCGGTGTCGACGCCCCTGACCATGTATGTAGTTCAGAAGAGCCCACACCCGAGGCATATCCATTCCTCAGCAGCCTGTCAGCTGATATGTCACATATGTCCTCGAACATGCCTTCGGCTACAGATGTGCAGCAGCAAAATCATGGCATCGGCACCACCCGACGTGGACCCAGAGCGAGATTTCGCGACGGCCGGTAAGAAGCAAATGGAAATGATGAAAAATGATCTCCACGGTGAGCACTTGTGATTATACCACTGTCATCAGAACACGAGTTGCATGATTTTATATAATTTTGTTCTTGCATTATGGTGAGTTCGAATCGGATTAACTGAGCTAACTCCTAGGTATGTATGCCACTGAATGTCGAGTGCACCCTGAAACTACAGCATAGACATAGCCACTGTTATATGGAATACGAAAATGAGCTCAGCGGGACGTTTTATTTCGAACCATGCGTAGCTTTGACTGACCCAGTGACATTCTTGTCAAAATAATCACAGCGTCTATTTTCTTTCATCATGGAACTATTTTGACTACATTCTGCGTACTGTGTAGTGCAAATAACTAATTGCCTCCAAGCTAAGTAGTGAAATGGATGGTGGAATCACCACCAATTAAGAGTGAATTCTAAGAAAATACTTCGCTGGTTCAGAACAAAAAAAAAAATGTATACGTTCATATTGCACATAAACGAAACTCAACTTTTCAATCTGCACGGAGTACACCGAGGAATTGGAGGCAAATATCTATCAACTTAATGAGACATGAATATAAAACAAATTATACGTAACAGTGTAACACATAACAACAAATATCTACTATAGTTTTATTATGTTGCCCATACCTACACTGTTTGTCCAATGAAGGCCAAAGTCCAAATGCACCAGCGTCCTGCAAATTGCAATAAGATAGTAAGCTTCCGGTTCATAACTCCGAGAGCGTCAACTATTTTCCGTTGCTTTGAGCTGAGAGCATAAAACTTGCCGGGTGTGCAAATTGCCGCTGACGCGTACTTATCGAAAAGCACTCAGCCGACGTCATTGGACGGTGGCGTCACTGGCTGGCGGCAGATTATTGTATTCGGAGCGTTAATCACAAGTTTGGACAAAGTCCCGGCTGACGGTTTCTGAGAGCGGCGATAGATCGGCTGAAACAGCTGGGCCACAACTCACGTCAGTGCCAATAGCTGCGCCTCGGGAGCTGAGAGCTGCGGGCACAATTCAAGTCAGCGACTCGGCGCCGCGGGAGCTGAGAGCTGCAAGCACAACTCACGTCAGTGACTAGCTGTGTCTCGGAATCTGAGAGCTGCGGGCAAAACTCACGTCAGTGACTGGCTGCACCTCGGGAGCTGAGAGCTGCGGGCACAACTCACGTCAGAGACTCGGCGTCTCGGAGTTGGGAGCTGTGCGCCTCGGGAGCTGGAAGCTGTGCGACTTGAGAGCTGAGAGCTGTTAGCACAACTCACGTCAGCGAGTAGCTGCGCTTCGAGGCTGGGAGCTATGCGGCTCAGGAGCTGTGAGCTGTGGGCATCAGAAGCTGGAAGCTGTGCGCCTCAGGAGCTAAATACTGTGCACCTCGGGAAATAGGCACAAGGCAGTGCCCACTGTGCACTGTGCAGTGTGCAATGTCCATCCGTAAGCTGGTAGGCCTGCACTTGAAAGCTATATAGGAACTGCACACTGCACAAATTTATACGGACGGTGTGCACGTGGCGGGCGCATCTTTGCGGAATTTTGGCCGCGGCCGGCGCCCAACGAAGAGCACGCGCCAGGCACGTAGCTAGGATTTGGCCAAGGGAGGGGCGGAGGAATCCCGGGGGCCTCCTTTCTACAGAGGGCCTCCTCCCTAAAGGGGCCTCCTTTCTACAGAGGGTCTCATGCCTACATAATTACATACAACATAATGCATTCACTTTTGTTCAGCTTTCATATGGCCGGCGCACTGGTATGTTTCTTACCGCTGCAGCGGTAAGAAACATACGCATATCACAAGTCACCGAGTGGCATTGTAACTTGCAAAAAAAAAACTCAGGCGCCGGCGGCGCCGGCGGTGGAGGCCGGACCGCACCAGGAGGGGGAGGATCTGCGAGGAATGGGTGGATACTGGATGACGGTCAGAGACGTCAGAGTAACACTTGGTGTATTATCATATATCGTTCAAGCGCTTAACCGTATTCCGGGCGGGCTCTGAAAGACTCTGAATCAGGCGGGGGCCTTTTTGGCCCGCGTCAGAACTCGAAAAGCACGAATCGTAGCGACAAACGGCAACGGCGTTTGATAGTTCGTTGAACGACTTACAACTTTTGTAAACAACTTTTTTGGGTCAGGTCAATATTGAGGTCGCCAGAGGTCATAACAAATAACATGGTTTATAATGACCTACATAGATAGGTCAACTTCAAAATCTGACCTAGGAAGGTCACGCCGGGTACCATTCGACGCGTCATGACCAGGCGAACAGTTTGGTACACTAACAACTATTTAGCCCCATCATGTCGTGATTTATTGGCTAAAAACTGTTGATGACCTCGCCTCACCTCAGATGATCCTTCCCGGTGCCCCTGTCAGTAAATGCCACCTGGGTGCTTACAGATCAGATAATCTGACTTAATTCAGAAAGAATTGGGTGGTTTTGACTCGTTTTCTCGAAGCAGGGCACAGTTCATTATATTTTCCAATAGGCTTGTCACGATTATGACATGACTGACGTCTGCAAGATTGAAACTATACGGTTATCAATTCTTTCTGTGTGCATGATGTCACGTTTACTTGCTGTAAGTAAAACATGGTTTCGTTAGTAAATTTTCCTAGGTCCAGGTGGTTTGCTTCATTTACGCCGTAGATGAAACAAACAATCAATGGATATATATTTATTTCCCGGTCAAATAAATTATTATGAGTTGTGCGAAGCATGGCTATGGGAATATCACCACGATCTGATAAATGGTTTGGGTAATTGCATCCATCGTAAAAATACCAACACAGCCACAGGCATATAAAAACTCAACAGTAGCCCACCAGTTGCGCAGACTGTGGCAGTTGTAAATGGTGATGTAGACATTGCCGCGATGTGGAAGAATCACTTTTCTGATATTCTGAACAGTGTTCGTGCTGATGATGCCAAGGAGGATGTTTTGGAACGGCTGCGTGCTGACAATCCAGCAATAGATTCTTTTACGGTGCAAGAAGTGCTGGGAGCTATTAATGAGTTAAGCGTTGGTCGCTCACCTGGCTGTGATGAACTGTATGCTGAGCACTTTAGAACTGCTGGAATCTCATGTGCCACTCACCTCTCACTCTGTTTTTCCATGATGATGAGGCACAATTGCTTGCCTCACTCTTTGACCAATGTCGTTCTGTGCCCTATTGTTAACCCGCGCACCGACGGGGGGGGGGGGCGGATATCCGCCCCCCCTGAGGTTTTTCGCGAATAGCGGGAAAACCGCGGCGCGTAGCGCCGCGAAATTTGGTATGACTATTCCCTTATCAATTTTACACATGGTGTGCAAGTTTGAACTTCCTACCTTTTAAGGTCAGGTCACCAGGTCACTTTGAATGACCCAACCTCAAGTCACTTTTTTGCAAATTTGTCACCGTGCCACAGCTACAGTAGATGTCGGAGGCCTTTGAAAGTCGCAGGATATTATTAGGTCATTAGTAGCTACAATTTGTATATCTCGGAATTTTGATATCGGTGACCTAAGGTCAGGTCAATTTCGCGACCTCCCCATTATAAGTCAATGGGGGAAAAATCAACTCCCTGTTTTTACCACTAAAACGGGTCGGAATGGCCCCATATACTTTACATGACTTCATATACGATCAACCTTCACTACCTTGAGGTCTGTTTTGCTGTTGGGCAGCTGTGAGGTCATGTGACGTCATCAAAGGTCACCAAAGGGTTTTGGCCAATAACTCCGTACAGGAACAAGATACAGACGCGTGGATGGTCTCATTGTGTTCAGCTCGTCAATACGCATCGAATGATATACATGATGACCTCGAGGTCACGTGACCTGAGGTCAACCTTTGACCTTGACCTTTCGAGGTCAACATATATATCGTTCGATGCGGATTGACGAGCTGAACACAATGATGCCCTTAGTTTGTTCCTATCTTGACTAATTCGAAAGTTATTCGAGAAAAACTCTCTCCATATCTAGCGCCGCCATTTTGACTTTTTCGACCCCTGTGACGTCATCTTTGACCTGACCTGAAAATGACCTTAGTAAAAATTGT
Source organism: Amphibalanus amphitrite (assembly GCF_019059575.1). Lineage (NCBI taxonomy): Eukaryota > Metazoa > Arthropoda > Thecostraca > Balanomorpha > Balanidae > Amphibalanus > Amphibalanus amphitrite. The sequence goes on from NW_024881663.1 coordinate 460,412, forward strand.
AGATCTTGGCCGTGCGTATCCGATGCCTTTTACCGCTTGTCGCTATCTTGCTTCGTTCTCGAGATCTCAGGGGGGGCGGTCATCCGCCCCCCCCCCCCCGTCGGTGCGAAGTTGGCGCAGACCCCGTCGGTGCGCGGGTTAAAGATAAAACAGGTGACGTAACTGACAAAGACAACTATAGACCGATTGCCTTAGCTACAGTGTGTTCTAAAATCCTAGAAAAAAATGATTCTGAAGCGGTGCAGGCTTGGTTTGGTTACGAGTGACCATCAGTTCGGTTTTAAGGATGGACACTCCACTGATATGGCTGTTTTTGCTTTCAAAGAAATTGTTGATCATTATCTTCGAAACAGTAGTCCTGTTTTTGTTTGTTTTCTTGATGCTCGAAAGGCTTTTGACCGGGTTAACCATTGGACCTTGTTTGATAAACTCTTGTGTCGAGGTGTTGATGCCACTATTGTACAACTATTAGCTTCGTGGTATAGTTCGCAAACTTTTCGTGTGATGTGGGGCACCTGTTTGTCGGAAGGCTTCCATGTGTCCAATGGCGTCAGGCAGGGTGGTATCTTATCCCCATATCTTTTCAACGTGTACATTGATGATCTGTCTAAAAATTAGACAGTAGTGGTGCTGGTTGTCATTATTTGGGCAGTGTTAATCACCTTTGTTATGCAGATGACATGGTACTGCTATCGCCAACGCCTCAAGGACTGCAAAAATTGCTTGACATTTGTGCTAGATATGCCGATGCACATGATATTGTTTTCAATGTTAAAAAGACGGTATGCATGGCTATTCTGCCCAATTTGTTAAAAAATATGTCTTTACCAGATATAGTCTTGAATGGTACTGTGCTTACATATGTGAATAGGTATAAATATCTTGGCTTTGAAGTGAGCAATGTTCCAACAAAATCTGATGATCTGGAGGTGCAGCACCAGTATCGCCTTCTGTGTTGTCGAGCCAATTCGCTGATCAGAAAGTTCTCTCTCTGTACATATCAGGTGAAGAGGTATTTGTATTCCATGTATTGCTCGAATGTTTCTGGTGTTCATCTCTGGCATTCTCATCGTGCTGCTGTTCTGCGTAAATTCATAGTTTGTTTCAATAACGCTGCTAGAATGTTCTTTGGTTATGACCGCTTTAGTAGTGCCTCATCTATGTATGTGAATGAGCGCATTGATAACTTCTGGGCTATGTACCGGAAAGCTGTTTTCGGCTTCATGACTCGTATCGGACAATCACGCAATGGCATCATCGCATCCCTATTTCATGGGGATCTTCGCTTTTTGTCGTCAATTCGACAGACTTGGTCCACTGCATTGTTTGCAAATAGCTGATTGTATATAGCATATAGCCGATCACTGATCAGTGATCTTTTACTTACATGTACCTTTTTTATTGGACCTCGAGTCTGCAAATATAGAAATCTCATAAATCTCATCTCATAAATTCATAGTTTGTTTCAATAACGCTGCTAGAATGTTCTTTGGTTATGACCGCTTTAGTAGTGCCTCATCTATGTATGTGAATGAGCGCATTGATAACATCTGGGCTATGTACCGGAAAGCTGTTTTCGGCTTCATGACTCGTATCGGACAATCACGCAATGGCATCATCGCATCCCTATTTCATGGGGATCTTCGCTTTTTGTCGTCAATTCGACAGACTTGGTCCACTGCATTGTTTGCAAATAGCTGATTGTATATAGCATATAGCCGATCACTGATCAGTGATCTTTTACTTACATGTACCTTTTTTATTGGACCTCGAGTCTGCAAATATAGAAATCTCTCTCTCTCTCTCTCTCTCTCTCTCTCTCTCTCTCTCTCTCTCTCTCTCTCTCTCTCTCTCTCTCTCTCTCTCTCTCTCTCTCTCTCTCTCTCTCTCTCTCTCTCTCTCTCTCTCTCTCTCTCTCTCTCTCTCTCTCTCTCTCTCCCTCCCTCTCTCTCTCTCTCTCTCTCTCTCTCTCTCTCTCTCTCTCTCTCTCTCTCTCTCATTACAGAAATGGGCTGCTGTACGTTCATGCATTAACCCGCGCCCTGCCGGGTTAAACACCCCCCTGCAGTTTTCCGTGAAAATCAATATCTCAAAAACGGCGGCGCGGCACACTTTATCCTACATCATTTCTACATATGTTGTGAAAATTTCAGACCCTGGTCACTTAAGGTCAGATCACCAGGTCAGGTCAAATGACCTCACTACATAAAAAGTTTCAATGTCTGCCAAAGCTACACGGAGTGACCAAACGCTTTGAAACTTTCAGAGATGCAAATGCACAAGAGCGACAAAATGCACAAAATGTATGTCTTGGAATTTTGATATCGATAACATAAGGTCAGGTCAATTTTGCGACCTAAAATTGAAAGTCTCCTTTTTAGACGGAAGTCATTATAAACACTCTAAAACACTGAATTACTAGTATCTTTGACACACTGAACATGATAATGGCACCCGTTACCCCTTTTTATAACCCTGAGGTCATCTCAGGTCACCAATGGTATCTGAATGTTTTTTCGCGAATAACTTTTGATAGAGGTATGCTAGAGCCAGGGTTGTATACGACTCAATCAATAGCAATCAATTCAATCACGACAAATTTGGGAAACCAATCAAATCAATCAAGTCAGAGCAGTTTTCGGGAATTGATTCAATCGACTCAAACGCGACAATGAAAGGAATCAATCAACTCAATCAAACGACTCAAACCAACACATACATTAGGTTTTTTGCCCCACCAACTTGGAAAAGTGTCCATAGCAGTCTGGTGTACCTACCTACCTACCTTCCTACCTACCCACAGAAAAAAAAAACATAAAAATATTGTCATTTAAAATTATAAATTGCCATACCATTCAAAGTTTCTATGTAATAAGGATGGATACCTAGTGATGGACAGGTGGATCATGATATTGAGGTTCAATGGGTAGAATTGGAGCAGAAGTTTCATTTAATGGGTGCAAAATAACCCAGTAGTTGACTCGCCCCTTAACCCAAATCACCACCTTTCACCTAAAGGTTGTCAATTTAATTTTGGCCATATTCCAACTCCATTTACACTAAATATCAGATATTCCGGTTGAAAGTTGGCTGCTCGGATTTTGGCAGTGTTCGTGATTTGGACAATTTACCCTACACCACGTCTATTTTAATGGATAATATGCATCAATAACATATTAACCATAGGGAAATAGAAATAAATATCTTACCTGCATGTGACGGTTTCAGTTAGACAGAGACTGACGGGCAGCCTGAAAAATCTTTCCACACAATGTGCATTTGAGGCGTGGGATGTTGTCAGATTGGGAAGGAAGAGATTTGAAGTATTTAGCGGTCCACGACTCTGGACGTGGCATGTCAATGTTAGGTACCTATGTAAAGAATTCAAAACATTTAATTGCAATACCTACAATTTGAAACTGTTAGGACTGGGGGATAAGGATGAGGATTAAAAATATATTTAAAAGGAAATGGAGAGGACAGGGACTCTGGAACCACAGGATAAGATAAGGACAAAGGAAGTAGGAACAAAGAAAATTAAAACGCGGAAAACGGCACGGTGCGACTGTGAATAAAAGAAAACGTTTTGCCAATAAGTATGCTAAGCTTTTATAAATCCTTATTCTACGTGTTTTGATTTTTTTGTAAGATGACGTCATTGATTATCATGTACTATGGTAGATCATCATAAAATAAATCGGTTGTACAACACCAATTTCGTTTTAATTATTATTTCATTTGAAATAAAACCACTTAATAGGGGAGAGTGGGGTGGGTTGTATCAGTTTCTACTCCGAGACCCATAACCTCGTAACTATCCGTGATAAACTCATTATTTCCATACTATCCCCTTCCTTGATTCTTCTGCTTTTTTGTGCAAAGTAACTTTTCCGCTACCTCTACCAGTTTTTCTTCTACGGTCTCCCGAACAGAACAATGTTTTTGATACAACTTGCCCCATGGCTTGGGTGAGTTGTATCACATGGTGGGGTAATTTGTATCACTATTTCACATTTCAGGGAGTGTGCTCGCTACTGGTTTTGAACATAACAACAATATTAAATGGGGTTAATACAATGTATAGGTATGCTCAAAGGCTTCACTTTATTAGACCAAACTTAAGTCAATGCAATGCGAACGAAACATCAACAGACTAGACGCAAAAGTGGCCCGCTAAGAGCAAAGAAGCCAACACATTGTGCCGAAATGGAACGAGCATTGACTAGCTACCTACAAACGCGAGCCAGGGCTTAGCTTTCGCGATCAAAAGCAACATACCCATACATACATACACACATACATGTTACAACATACCCCACCCGGCTCTGATACAACATGTACCTAGCCGCCATCTTGGAAAAAATATCCTCGTGCTAAAAAAACAGCGGACAGCTGGAGAAATCCGTTTTCACTCACGCAGCCTTAGAACCTACCCTCACCACCGCTACGGAGATCTTTCAAATTCGTGCACATCTAAATGCCCAGAACACACTTTTTTTGCAACTCATTTTTTTAGAATGACATTAAAAAAACATAAAATCGGCTCTCACCTCGAGACGCGTCCACTCAGCCACAAGACAGAACAGGGAAAGATGGCGCCCGGAAAACCTCGTCGGCTGGTCGTGTCGCGAGCGCCATCCATTGGATAAGTTTGGCACAATTCGCCCTGATACAACTTGGACATGATACAACTCTCCCCGCTCTCCCCTAATATTCGGTAAAATATTTTAACCCATTAACGCCCGAGCATAGAAACAAGTATTCAGTCATAATGCTTTTTTGAATTTCGTGTCGAATTCGGGCGATTAGGAAACCCTGAAAAAATTAGGCCAAAATTCCAAAAACTTTTTGAGATACGATACCGACCCAAAATGAGCCACCGGGCGCCCGCTCCCAGCCGCCGCGCCGCCTCCGCGGCCGGCGCGGCGCGGGGCCGCCCCTCCCCGCGCCGATCGGTTGTCGTGCCACCTGACCAGCAGCACCTCCGACGTCCTGTCGAACCTCTGTTCGTAGCTGCCACGCCGTGACTTTGCCATCTCCTTCCTCTCGGTTACGGGACATTTGTCCAGTCTATTTTCCCTCACTGTACCCGTCGCGCGGACTCCGCGGTCCTTGAGATGCGCGAGGAGGCTTCTGGAGGTGAAAAGGTTGTCAAAAAACACCTAATGACCACCAGGATCCGACATCACGCTCAGCATGTCCATCACCACTCTCGTGCCCAGCGGCTGGTCACGCAGCTCAGGACGCTCTTCCTTTCCACAGTACAGGTCGAATTTGTAGCAGTATCCGTCACTGCCACAAACCGCCCAGAGCTTGTAGCCGAAACGAATCGGCTTTCCTCGTATGAACTGCTTCAAGCTGTTGTGACCGTAGTACCTCACAATCATCTTGTCAACAGCTAGCTTGGACTGAAAAATACCAAACTGCTGGAATGACTTGTTGATGATATCCAGAAGCGGACGCGCCTTGAAGCCACGGTCTTTTGCCTCTTGCTGTATATTGTTGTTCTGGACGTGAAGGTAAGACTTGATTTTCAGGTAATCCGATCTCGTCATCGCTTGCCGGACGATAGGACGGGCGAGGTCGTCGTCCTTCGACCAGTATATTCGCTCGCTGGGGAGCGGCTTGTAACCGGAATAAAGCAGTATTCCAATGAACGCCTTCAGCTCATGGTCGGACAGAGAGAAGAGCGTTGTTTTTTACATCTCTCGCATACCGAAGGGTTTCCAGCTGGATGGGATGGAACACTTCGTGTGTAAAGATTTTCTCAAAAATCTCCACAGCCGTACTCCCACTCAGCTCGCTGGCAATCTTCTCCCGAGCTTCTTTCGGTCCGTTAGAAGGCACCTGCCAGCCAGTGTATTCTGGTTGTTGTTTACGCCAGGTAGGAGCGCTTTGATCCGTGCGTCGTTTTTTCTTCGGCGGAGGGGTGTCGTCTTCAGTTGGTGGTGTCTCTGAAAATGAACTTCCACCTTGCCAGGCAAGTCTGCCACCTCGGCGACACCGGTGCATTCGTCGTTGCCCTCATCCTCGTCACTGTCGTCCAGCGGAATGCTCAACACATCGATATCACCATGGACAGAATCGAGATCGTTCATCACCATATCTACGGCTTCCTGTAGAGTCAAATACCGCTCCCGCGGCTTTGTGCTTGTTTCGGTTCCACAGATGGAAGACTACAATCTCAAAAGTGCACTAACTACCCTCTCGCGACAAACTGACCGGCGTACCCTCCCCGTCATTAGCCCGTAGCCGCCGCTATCCGGGAATCCCCGCGCCCGCCACCAGCTGTGCGCGGGCCTGACCACAGGACCGGTGAGTCCAAATTGGTCGCTCAAAATTTCGCGCGCGCCACGCACCGCCGGGGCGTAGTGAGCCTGTTATCGCCAACGGATTTAGCAAAAGTGGACCTTCCTCTGTATGATATAAGCTTGCTGTCTCATTACTTAGAACAATGACCGAAATTCAGCCGTTTCACTGCATTCGTGTCGTAATATCGAGAAATCGCTAACTTTAGGACCCCACCAAATAAAGTTCTAGGGGTTGTGGTCCTCAGTACCCAGAAAACCATCTACAGGTAACCTTTCTCATCAATCACCAGGGATTGACAGACCCCTCCGACGAAACCAGTCAACCGTGGCACCTTTCAAAGACACCGTCCATTTTTGATCCGCCGAGCGCTAATGGGTTAAGAAAAATGAAATATACTAAATATGTTATGCTTAGGCTCTCAGAAGAAAAGGATCAACAAACGTTCTGCTGCAATTTAACCCTAGAACGCCTAGGGGGGGGGGGGGGGTTGTATCAACCCCCCCCCCTGAGGTTTTTTCGAAGTGCACGCTAAACGGCTTGTCGTAGCGGGCTGAAATTTTCAATACCCTCTGGGGCAACCTTTGCGCATCTTTTGCCGAAAAAAAATTGATCGGGTCATGTCAGGTCACGGAGTTATGACGTCATAAGAGGTACAGCCTCCGGCCGACAGTTACCAAACGTGTGCGCCGAATCCCTAGGTTTTCTGCCGGTGATACCCACATTGTTTGATGGATCATGATGAAACTTCCCATGCATGTTGGGGCAAGCATTGGCTATCGTGTGATGCAAGCAAATTGACCTGGTCAGGTCAGGTCACGGAGCTATGACGTCACAAGAGGAACAGCGTCCGGTACTATTTTTGAAAAGCGCCCGAACCACTATTTTGCTAATTCTTGTCACCTCAATGGGAATATGCAGCAATATTAGCTTCTATAGGGAGCAAATGGACCTCCCAAATCCAAAAATACAATCAGATTTCAAAAATTTAAATTTTGATTTTTCGAATTTCTGCCGCCGACTGTGACCTTGCCGACTTCCGGCGCTCCCAACGCGCCATTTTTAGAGCTGGGGAAACGAAATACATACCAAACGATAGAGAATTGATCAAGGAACACGATAGTGAAGGTTTCAAGTCGATATCTCCCACCGTTTTGCCGCAATCGCCGCGGAAAGTTGAAAAAGTTTGATTTTTTTCGGAAAATTTGACCTTTGACCGGTCATAAGTAGGTCAAATGTTGACCTAGGACCAAAAAATATACCACCAATCGCGAGATCTCGTTGAGAGCAATCCGTTGGTTTTTTCCGCTAAGCTCTACGACCTTCCGTTTCGAAACGCCAGGGGGGGTCGTAACAACCCCCCCCCCCCCTGGTCGTTCGTGTTATGAGAAATGGCCTGGTCGTGCGAGGGTTAAACAATGCAGCAAATTAGCTATTAATTGGCATACGTAAACGTAATTAGCGAGACGAAAACGGCGCTTTTGTTTCAGTTATTTTTGTAGGGGTTTCAGATATTTATAGAGTTCAGTGGGTTGTTTCTGAGGAGATGTGGAGATGTGAATTATTAATTAATCACACTTTATTAGTATATAGGGCCTTGCACTTTATCATCTGGATTAAAAAAAAAAACGTTTCCTGCTGAGTGCAGAAAGGTAGGTAGGTGCATCGCCAGGTTCTATCACCAGGATTGGAGCAGTTATGAGTTATTGCAGTTGAAAGTCAAAGTTGGCTGTTCATGTTAAGGCCCTGTTCTTTATTTGGCCATCTACCCCATATTGCAGTTGTGATGACAATTGACAAGCAGTTTTCAGTGTAGTTTTGTGCAGGGCTGCGGAGTCGGAGTCGGAGTCGGAGTCGGAGTCGGTCGGAGTCGACAGTTGTGACCGGAGTCGGAGTCGGAGTCGGAGTCGATTTTAGAAACCCGAGCCGGAGTCGGAGTCGGAGTCACCGAAAATCTGTCGACTCCGCAGCCCTGCTAGGTCTGCGGAGTCGGAGTCGGGAGTTGGAGTCGGTCGGAGTCGACAATTCTGCCCGGATTCGGAGTCGGAGTCGGAGCTGGTTTTTGAAAGCCGGAGTCGGAGTCGGAGTCGGAGTCGCCGAAAATCAATCGACTCCGCAGCCCTGGTTTTGTGATCTTTGATGTCATCAGTTGGTGTCATTATTTTTCATCAACTAAAACTTATTTGAACTTTCCATTCAATCGACTCAATCATACCAGTCACTTTAATTTTCGGGAATCAAATCAGTCAACCAGTCGCTAAAGTCAAACGAGTCAGTCAACCAGTCATCTCGAAAAGTCAATCGACTCAATCCAATCAACTCAAAATATGCGTTGAAACAAATCAATCAATTCAATCGACTTGATTGGTATACAACCCTGGCTAGAGCGATGAAAACAGCTTAGTTGTGTTTGGCTCGACGATACGGATGAACTGATATGGAACTTAGCCCTTATCGGTCAGGTCATGACCTTGACCTGAGGCCAAATTTTCAAGTTGACCTTTCAAGGTCAATTGATAGTTCATTCCACACGTCTTGACGAGAGGAACACGATGCTGGTAAAGGGAAGTTCATGCAAATTTTGAGACAAAAGTTATTGCCGAAAACTGGTTTCCGAAAATATCGGCTATTTTGGCAGTTTTTGCCCCCTGCAGGTAAAACCGTTGACGGCAAAACCGTTGACGGCAAAACCGTTGACGGCACGCGGCATGATTTCTCTGAGCGCATTTATAGGTACAACTAATTTGTCTACATAGGATAGGGTCTTCTGTTTACAGAGGACCTCCTCCTTACCGAGCCCCTGTCCCTTCCTACAGTGGGCGGCGACGCGGTTGGGAGTCTTTTCTGTACAGTTTCCTGAGTTCTCAGTTCTCACTATAGTGAGAACTGAAAACTCTCTATGGAGAGTACCTAGCAGGGACCAGAAGCCAGAAGGTTATTTGCTTACAGTGGGCCTCCACTCTATGTACTTAATATACGACGGCCGACGCTGTCTTTGACTACCGGGGTCCTCCTCATGCCCACAGTGGGCCTCTTATCTACAGAGGGCTTCCTCTCTACAGATTGCCTCTTATCTACAGAGGGCCTCCTTTACAGAGGGCCTCCTCTCTAGTCTCTACAGGAACCTCCTCTCTACAGAGGGCTTCCTATCTACATATATACGGACTCCTCTCTTTAAAGAGTCTCGTCTCTACAGGGTGTCCGGAAAGTCCTGGCGCTTCTTTTGGACGCCGTGTAACGCGCGCTGTGATTATTGGACATTCAGCCAATCATCACAGACATGACCCCTCGTTGATTGCTCAGCCAGAGGTCGTGTAAATATGACCTTGAAATCGTTTTCAGTGATGGGTAGATGGGCGAAGATGCGCCTTGTCGCTGAATGCCTGCGCGCGGCGGCCGGGTGCGACTTGAACGAGGCTCGAGCTGCAGCGCGATGCGGCGTTTTTCGATGAATGGTTTAGCAGGTAAAGGTTTATTTCGACTCGGGAATTCCTTAGAAAATATCCTCAGACCGTTTCGAACGCGATATGGGAACGGAGCAGCATTTCAGCGCGGCAATCGAAGAAAGTGCGGGGGTCTGATGGACAAAAATGTCCCATCATCTTCGTCAATGTCGAATAAATGAATAACAGGCTGGCCCACGAGGGGTTCCTGGACAGCCACATCAACCCGAGGGTCAAGACGACATGCCCTAAGGGTCACTTCGCATTTCAACAGCACAGAGCACCCTCCAACAACGCCGCTGCCATTCAAGCTAAACTGACAGAGGAGCTTGCCGGGCCAGATCACCGTGGCGAAATGAGATCAGGCCGCCTTATTCTCCTAACCTGACCCGCTCGACTAAGGCGTGCTACGCGTTTTGTAGAACAGGATCTAGGCCATTTCTCACCCCAACCTGGAGTCGCTGAAGACTCGCATCATGACAGCATGGGAGGACCTGGAAATGCCCCGCATCGTCAAAACCCGCAGACGCTTCCTCCCCTACGTCGAGGCCGTCGTCGGCGCCGGCGATGGTTACATTGAATGAGCACGTAGCGGAAGCATGTGGCTTGGTGTCCCTGGTCATTGTTTTGATCCATTGATTAGTATCTATGAACCAATGGCATTTGTTTTAGAAAATGTTGAAAAGCGCCAGAACTATCCGGACACCCTGTACACAGGACCTCCTCTATACAGAGGACCTCATCTCTGCAAAGGGCCTCCTCTCTTCAGAGGGCCTTCACTCTACAGAGGGCCTCCTACCTACAGAGGACCTCCTTTCTACTGAGGGAGTCCTCCTCTACAGAGGGCCTCCTCTCTTCAGACGATCTCTCTACAGAGGGCCTCCTCTCTTCAAAGGGCCTTCTGATTTCAGACGGTTTCCTCTTTACAGAGGGCCTGCTCTCTACAGAGGGCCTCCTTTTTACAGAGGGCCTCCTTTTTGCAGAGGGCCTCCTCTCTACAGGGGGTCTCCTCTCTAAGGGGGCCTCCTCTCTAAGGGGGCCTCCTCTCTACAGAGGGCCTCCTACCCACAGAGGGCCCCCTCTCTACTGAGGAGTCAGAGGGGCCCTAGCGGTCAGACCCAGACACTAGTGGTTATTCACAGGAGATGAGAAGGACCCTAGCTGTCACCTGTCAGGCTGGTCAGAGGGTCCTGATTGTTCTAACGTCATTTTTTATATTCCCGCGTGAATTTCGTTCGCCTCCGACGTGACTTCGGCCAACGTGGGCCTTCGGCCCACGTTGGATTCAGGCCGAAAGGGTTCAGGCCAACGTGGGCCGAAGGCCCACGTTGGCCTGAATCCTTTCGGGGGGCCTCCTGAAAACCCCAAGGGAGGGGCGGGCGCCCCCTCCGCCCCCCCCCCTTGGCTACGTCCCTGGCACGCGCCTTAGGCTCAGTTTCGTCGCTTGCAAAACTGAGCGAAATCAGAGCCGGCAGGTCACTGACCTTTGGCAATGAATACCGGAACAGGGCACCGCCGGCCAAGAGGAGTCACCAAATTTATTCTGGCCATAACTCGGCCGCTACTGGGCCGATTTTATTGAAACTTGATTCATTACGCTGCGCGTAATGCTGGACACCTAGTAAATAATTAAAAATAAACTTTATCTAAACTATGGTCTGATTTATCGTACTAATTACTGATGTTTATATCTCCAGAAATAAAATAACATTTGAAATGTGCGCGGCGTGCGAGCAACGTGAATGCAGGCTAATTAGGGCTATATTTCTGAACATCCAGGAGGCTGTGAAAGCTAAAGCTAAAAATGAGTGACAATAAATCAACACTTAGTCGTTTGTCCTTAAAATGAATTATATATATATATATATATATATATATATATATATATATATATATATATATATATATATATATATATATATATATATATATATATATATATTCTTGGACGTATCCATCGATGGGAACTGCCGCCCATTCCATACCAAAGTCTATCGGAAGCCCACAGATTTAGGATTCTGTTTGAACGGTAGCAGCCAGTGTCCGGATAGATACAAAGACAGCGTGATAAAGGCTTATGTCCACAGGGCTATAAAACACTGTTCTTCTTGGACCGGGTTAGACAGTGAACTAAGGAGGGTCAAACAGCTTCTTGCAAACAACAACTACCCAGTACAGGTGGTAGACAGGCACATCTCTGACGCGATCTCAAAGTACGTATCACCTCCATGTCCTCAAAACGAACAGGCGACAACACTGAAACTGTTTTACAAGAACAGCATGTCCATGGCCTATAAGACAGACGAAAAGGTTCTCCGTAACATCGTGAGAAAATTCTGCAAGCCCGTTAATTCCAGTGACCTCTTGAAACTGATAATTTATTATCAGAGTCCAAACACCCGCTCACTCGTCATGAAAAACAACCTGTCGCAAGACAGGTCAGTACTAAAACAATCCGATGTAGTTTACCAGTATAGATGCACCCTCGGAGACTGTGCGCTCCGAAATAATGGTACTTACATAGGATTGACGACAACCTCCCTCAGCAGACGCATCACTTTGCACTTGCAAAGCGGTGGACCCAAGACACACACTCAGAACTACCACAACACAACGCTTACACGACAACTCATGGTCAGAAACACTACCATCATCGACAGATGCCATGACACTCGACGTCTCCGTGCACTGGAAGCCGTTTATATACGGGATAAAGACCCTATCATCAACACTCAAGTAAACGCAAGAGGCACCCTGTCTCTCTTTGATGGGGTCCCCCTGGGTCCCAGATAAGTGAATGGTATGTACCTACTGGTATATATGTGCACAATGTGAGGCATAGGTGCACTGAAAGCTTGGTAGACCTTCGAACGTTTGATCACGCGATTTTGCATGGTTTGTGATTAAAACGATTATGTTTTGTGACGATTGCGCCAACCGATATTTATGTGCCGACCTGACCGATATACGACATTTTTGCGCTATTTGTGTTAATCATGACTGGTATAAAAGGTATCACTTAGTGTGTTATTTACCTATGTATTATGTAAATATTAGCGCCACTGCTGAATTGATCCTGATGATGTCAGATGCTTGACGAAACGTTGAAATGTGCACTGCTATACTAATGAAACTACTTTATCTGATTATGACTTTCGGTTCCATCCTTTCTCAACACACTGTTGAAGATAGACGTCTCATCAGAAGCGTAGAAAGCCTTTCAAGGAAAGTGACCAACACTGAAGCTGCGATTGTATTCAATGAACAATGCATATATATATATATATATATATATATATATATATATATATATATATATATATATATATATATATATATATATATATATATATATATATATATATTTATATATATACCGTAAGGTGGGGCTATTTGAGACAGTGGGGCTATTTGAGACAGAATTTAAAATTGTTATAAAATAAAAACCACTTAAAATTTATGCTTAATTTTTTGCTCAGGCAATTTACTGCCCGATTCCACACCTCCCTGAACAAAAATATCACACCAAAATCAAACGATCTTCATTTTATAGCGATTTTAAATACTGTCTCAAATAGCCCCACTGTCTCAAATAGCCCCACTTTACGGTATATATATATATATATATATATATATATATATATATATATATATATATATATATATATATATATATATATATATATATATGTATATATATATATATGTATATATATATATATATATATATATATATATATATATATATATATATATATATATATATATATATATATATATATATATATATGTATTTTTAATAGTGGACTTGGCAACTCGTGCAAGATGATTACGAGTACGTTATGAGAAAATTAACCCTCGCCGGACCTATTGGTTTTCTACATACGCGCCGGCCGGCGTATTCGCCAATTGTATTACACGAATCGGCCCATCAACTAGCGACATCTCTAGTGCGACGTCATAGCCATCCGCCGCGACAATGCATGCATTGAGGCTAGATTTGAGTTGAGACTTTTTGAAATTGTATATGGCTATCAAACGTGTATGTGTCGCAGTAGCCGAGTGGTTAGAGTCTCGGTGTGGTGGACGAAAGGTCGGCGGATCGATTCTTGCTTTAGCGCTTCTTTTCTCTTAAAAAGAAGTCGGTCGTAGACGCGCATTTTTGGCCCCTACGTTCGCACGCCAATATCGTACGCCCAATAAATCTCTGACAAGTATTCATCTGATTAAGGAATAAGTTGCAAAAGAACTGCAGTTGCAGTCTATACCTGAACTACCAATTTTGTTACGGCACTGTCGATATTCGTCAAAGACGGAAGAGCTATTATGAAACACACTCGAATGACAACGGATTCCTGTATTATTTCATCGATCAGATAAGACATGTATAGAGATAAATTGATAACAGCCCGCCGTGAGCATGCAACTTAACAACCAGTCCCAAGTTATCTTCATAAAGGTCTAATATAAATCTTTTGACTTTAACTAGATTCTAAGTAAGGGGACTTAGGTATCCCCCTGGCGGCTGAAATGTAAGAGTTATAGTTAGGGCATAGCTCCTATAGATGACGCTCTGACGGCTGGAAACTGATAATCTCGTCCCGTGATTACGCTAACAGCTATGCCGAACTTTTTTGTGCATGGTGATTCTTACACGAAAAGCTATGCTTACCAGCGTGCGATTTTTACTTTTCATCTTAGTTTTCGCTACTTTTAGGTACTTTACCTTGCCAAGTGCCCACCTACTTTCAAAAGGTCAGCGCCGCCCCTGTCAATGCTGCGTGCTATCACCCATTAGCAGCGAGAAATATTGATCAATGAATGGCCATTGCCCAGCACCATTTGTCTTTCCATTGGCTACGTTCGCATAGTATGCAGTATGCACTATGCATTAGTGATGCCAATCACAGAAAATCAGAACACCGCTACCAAACCAAATACAAACAAAGACCATTGGAAAATACCGAAACCGAACCAATCGGTTGGACTGCAAATATCTATCTTATGCAACATATTCATTAGAAGAATGCCTACGTCTGATTTCTTAGGTGCACGCCGTTGCAAATGTATAAAAAACGCACAGTGACAGATGACACGAAAATCGAAGTCGCCGAGTGGATTCGAACCACCTACCTCTGAATGACCAGTCCGATACTCTAACCACTTCGCCACGGCGTCAACATGCTCCAAACAGCTTAAATGTCATTAAGTTAAAACCTAGCTTCAATAGACGCCACCAAGGGCGAGGACCGAAAGTATGACGCCACGCTGACGTCACTCAGGAGGCACGCTATTGGTCGGCCGATTCGTGTAATACAATTGGCGAATACGCCGCCGGCCGAGGGGGGGGGGGGGGTACGACCCCCCTCGCCGTTTCGCCCCTGGTGGAGCTAGCGCGTCGCGGAAAAAAACGAGCGTGTGCGCCCTTACGAGACGCAGAGATTGGTACCCGATTTTAAGGTCCTAGGTCAACCGGTGACCTCTGAGGTCAGGTCAAGTGCCCCAAGGTACGGTTCAGTTTTTGGTGAATAACTTCGCAAAAAACGGCCGCAGGGCGCCGATTTTGGCAGCATCGTGTTCGCCTTGCTCAGGCGCTTCGAATGATATACTTTTGTCCGGGTCAGGTCAACTTGGGGTGTTGACCTCAGGTCAAGGTCAGGTCAGCACCCAGGTCACGAAGTTGGTCGAAAGAGGTCATGTCGCATATCATTCGATTCGGCAGGCCCTCCTGAGTCCATTGGTGGCTTTCCCGACTCGCTAGCTCAATTTGATCAAGAGTTATTGACGAAAACTAATATGACCTTGATGACGTCATAAATGACGTCACGCAAGGTCAACATTGCAAAAGTGACACATCTAACCTTGCAAGGAGTGCATCAAATCACGATTCTGTGTGCTTGAGATAGTTGGAAATCGTTCCCGGCGCCAGGATAGCAGTTTTCATTTTTCCCCATTGACTTATAATGGTGAGGTCACGAAAATGACCTGACCTCATATGACGTTTAGGAAAAATCCGAGATATACAAGTTGTGGGACTCATAATGGATACTAGATCCTGCAAGTTTCATTTCCCTGTGACATCTCCTCTGGCAGTGAGGGCGCTGCGAAGTTGTGACATCTGAAGACCGTGAAGAGGTTCGTTCACTTATGACGTCATAGGTCAGTGACCTGACCTGACCCAAAAATGCGGTTGGTGTCAAAAGATCCAGCTTGGATCAAAGGTCAGGTATGCCAAGTTTCAGCTCTCTATCGCCAGCGTGTTCGGAGCTATCGCGAAAAAAAACCCTATGGGGGGGGGCGGCACCCGCCCCCCCCCCCCCCTCGGCCGGCGAGGGTTAAGTATATAAATGAGCTTCGGGTCATAGGAATCCATAGTTCAACTGATAAAAATCAACGTCCGTATACAGTCACCACCAGGCATGTGCATTGTGCATTGTGCGTGGAACCGAGTGATGGATCTATGATGATCCCAGTAGATCTCAATGCTGAGGACAAACTAGGATCTGTGCTGATCCTACGTAGAAAGTAAATCCTATGAGCTCATAAGATCTGACGACAAACCAAGAACAGGAATCTACGAATCGAGTAAGTAAATCCCACCATATGCATCATGCTGAGAGTTGGGAGCAAAAAATATGCAATTCCTATTCTAATGGGAGGAGCGAGACGCAATTCGCCCGCGTGCAAGCTGTGATCCAGCCTTTACCATCGATACGACAGGCGCGCAGTTGAGACATAAGTCGCGTTTGCATAACATTTTTGACGCGGCTCTAGCTCATTTATTTTGCAATAATTTCGATGCAGTGATCTTCGTATATTTAGAAGGAATCATTTCGTAAATTGTTAAGCACCATTGGCATCTTTTGCGACATGACGGGCGGAGCTTACAACAATCCCAATGTAAACGCGGCTATTGACCGCCGACAGCAAACGTTTCATTCCCTCCAGCCCAGCCATGCTGACCCCGACGACTCTTTAGTGCCCTGACCCTGACCTGTCGAAAATCCTCGTCTAACGTCACTGGTGACACAGCGGCACCTGACGCCCCCTCACCTGTTGCGCGCGGCAGACTCCTGACCGGTAGGCGCGACGACATCGCGTCGACGCTGACGAGGCAGCTCAGCAGTGCTGTCAGCAGTCTCAGACGGGAGGCCATGTCGCTCGGAGATTCGCTGACACACGGTTCGGATTACAGGCGGTCCTCTCACCCCAGGTCCGGGTCAACCCTGGTCCGCACTTCCCCGGCCAGCTATGGCACTCAGGAGAGGCTGAAGCCCCCGTTAGCTCACCTCGCTTCGCGACTTGGCCGCTCGGCAGTACGGGGAAAGCAGCGTACTTTGCCGCAGAACGGACGCTTTACTCAAAGAATTCGCAGGCAACAGACATAAGTTCAGTCTGTGGAGACTGGTGGATTTAGCGGCTACAACTTCCACATGTTAACTACATTTAGACCAAATTACTCTTGACCATTTAGCCAAATTGTAGACCAAATTACAATCAGATCAAACGCTTCACCGACTGCGCGAATTACAGGAGCTAAGTCCGCCAAGCTGTCCAACTAACCCAGTCAATCTCAGTGGACCAGCTCGGAGGCTTCCGATCACTCAGCCGATATCAGTCTCCCAACAACACAGTCGCTGTATAGCACCACCGCACCCCACTGTCCTCACCGCTCCGCGTCCACTCCCGAGTCGCTCCACTCTGTCACTGCGCTGAGTCTCGGCGACTGTCACCGGCCGTCGGAGACGACGCTGCCGACCGTCGGAGGCGACGTGGGCGACCGTCGGAAGCGACGCGAGCGACTGCGGCGGCCGTCGGAGCGGCACCTGAGAGCGGTGTCGGGTGCCGAGCTGCGCCGCCTGCTCCGACGGCCCCGAGTTGGATCCTTCCCCGCTCGGTCAAGGAACGCGGGGATGGGGACGCATAGTGGGACACACTGGGGACACGCTGGGGCGCTGGGACGTACTTGGGACTTTGGTGGGACGCTAGAACACACCATGGGACGCTGGGGCCAGAGGACGCGATGGGACTCTGTACTGTAGCATGCTGGGAAGCGAAGCATCACGGGTACCCACTAAATCACGGGTACCAACCCAGCACCTTTTAAATACCTATCTGATGACCTACCGGGCTGATGACCTAACGATTGACGAGCTGATGAGCGATACTACCCAATATGCTTAACCCGGCAAGCGGTGGGCCTCCCGGCCACCTTCCGCGCGGTGGGGGGGGGGGATTTTTTTGCCTCCCCCGTATCTCCGAAACTACTGGACGGATCCGGAAAATTCAAACGGCGTTCAATAGCTGTGTCAAATTTGTCGAGAGAAACCAAATTTCATTGACCTCGGGGTCACCGATGACGTCACAGGTCAGGTCAAAGATAAAATGTTTCACCGTTCACGGGGCTTCTAGGGAAAGCGCTATTATTATTATTATTATTATTATTATTATTATGTCAAACATCCAGCAACCACAGAACAGTGGGCATTACGGTGGCATAGCACAAACAGACGCACACATGCATACAATTACACACATATTCAAATATGAACACTTAATCGACTAACACAATATTCGGCGCAGTGTGAAGCAATCCATACGCGAAGATATAAATAACCATGTGTCCCATGTATGACAATTAAACTGTGTGCTCCTTTGTTTGAAGATATTTAATCAATTCCTTTTTAGATGCACTTCTTATCTGTGTCGGCAAACTGTTTCACAATTTTGAACCCTGGTATGATAAGGAGCGTTTTAAGAAGTCAGTTTTAGGAGCAATAAGACCAAGGTTACAAGCCTGTCTCGTATTACGTTCCGATTTCCTGGTCCTAAAGAGGGATGAAAGTAACGGCGACATGGTTTCTGGATAGAGTAGGCACTGGCGAACAACGGTAAGGACAGCAATGTTGCATTCCAACTCGAGGTCACCGCGCCATGCAATACTTTGATGTTCTCTACCTGCGATGCGCCGCGCAAATTTGACAATTTTTGATATTCTCTTCCTCTGAGCCAGACCACATGTGCCCCAAAGAGACACACAGAAGCGAAGATGAGGAAGAACTAGAGCATTTATCAATAATACGATGGTTTTGGGAGGTCACACATGACGAAGGTGACTTAGGCGGATTAACATGCCTATACATCGGCCTACGACGCTATCAATATGACTGCTCCAGGTGAAACAACTGTCTATTGTCACGCCTAGACTCACCAATGTACTTTTGACGGGTATCACAGCATCAAAGATAGTAATGCTCCGCAAGTTGATTCGCCTCAAAATAGTTTTAGAGCCAAAAACAGCTACTTGTGATTTACTGACATTGATCGTCAGGCGATTTCGAGAGAACCATACACGAAGCCTGTTCAGCAATGTTTGAAGACGATTTATAATGTCATCAATGTCTTGAGGTTTACCTGAAACAATTATCTGAGTATCATCTGCGTATTGGACTAGGGAGCCTAAGTTATTGGCAACAGAAGTCATATCATTGACAAACAAATTGAACAACGTTGGGCCCAAGACACTGCCTTGCGGAACACCTGGTGAGACCTTGCCTCTAAAATCATCACAGCCTCGAACATACTGACATCTCTCAGCAAGGTAGCTCTCAAACCAGGGGTGCTCAATTCCGTAATGAGAAAGTTTTTGAAGCAATATACTGTGATCAACAGAATCAAAGGCTCTGCTCAGATCTAATGACACCAAGATACATATTCTGCCGCTATCGAACACCGAGTAAAACGCATTTTGTCGAAAATCAGCGATAGGGCGTCAGTTGTCTAGTACATATGTTGCTATTAGACTGGTCACTGGTCATACCAGGTCAGGTCACAGGTCAGGTCACCAAAGGTCACCAAGGGTCACCACAGAAACCCAACTTTACTAAGGTTGTGCGATGCATGTTTTATGGCCAGTTTTTCATTTCCAACTCAATGGTGTTGGTTATAAGACCATCAGGTACGGTTTAGGTCACTTTCTGGTGGAGGCCAGGTCAAGGTCAGGCCAAAAAAAGGTCAAATTTCAAAGTTGATATTTTTGCATAAAATGGGTATTGATTCGATGCAGCTCGTCACGGGGAGTCTAAAGGTGGTCTTTGTTTTGCGCTAAGAGGTCTAGAATTGCTAAAAAAAATTGAGTTTGAAAATTTGACGTCATCAATTTTGAACAGTTTTTTTTCGCTATAACTTGGCCAAAAAAAGAGGTATCGATCTCAAATTTGGTATGTAGATAAAAGGCGGTAGGGACTATCACATATCTTCCGTTTTTTTCGAAATACAAAAAAAAAATTGGATTTTTTTGGCTATTATATTCAAAAAATCTAGTTTTTGATTTTTGGGGGTCACAATCCAAAAATTTCAAAAATCCGAGATAGCATTTTTGTAGCCCTCTAAATCTTACATCTTTTACGTCTGAAATATTTTTCTGTATCTCTAAAGCTGTAGGCCTGAGTCGAAAATGGCAGAAATGACGTCACTCTGACGTCATTAGCGTCCAACCTATCATAGCCTTTGGACAAATTTTTGGTCACAATGTGCAATAGCTATTCACGGGAAGGTACTGAAAGTTTGGTGACGATCGGCGCAGCGGTCCTCGAGATATATCGAAAAAAACTAAAGGGGGGGGGGGGGCAAAAAAATGCCCCCACCGCCTGGAAGGTTAACCCGCGCGGGGCTGGGGGGGTGGTAAATTTTACCCCCCTCGCGAATTTTTGCTATATCTCAAAACGCCAAACTTTCAGTACCTTTTCTTACATCAATTTGACACGATCCCTGAAAATTTGAGCGAAATCCGTCGGAAAATTTTTGAGAAATTGACGTTTTAGTGACGTCATGTTCGCCATTTTCGCCTCAAAAACGGCAAAAGTTCAAACGCCGCTAACATCTTCATTTTTAAAGGAATCAAGACGTAACAAAAAATGATATACGTAATACTACTTTGTCTATCAAATGGGTATCTCGGTTTTTTGAAAATTTTGGATTTTGGCCCAATTTTTTTTCAAAAAACTGACTTTTTTGGGAAAATAGCTATAAAATCCAAAATTTTGAGTGTATCGAAAAAACCGGAATATATGTCAGAGAAGTGGTCTATGTGCACCTACATACCAAGTTTTAGAAGAATCGGTTCAAAAATGTGGGAGTTATTCAAAATTGTATGACGTCACAACACAAAAATTTTGAAAAAAATGACTTGTTTGGAAGTTCTAGACCTCGTACGGAAACAAAAATAGCACCATTCGACTCGCCGTGAAAAACTGCATCAGATAGACACCTTTTTAGGCCTTAACAACCAACTTCAAAATTTGACCTCACTTGACCTGACCTTGACCTGACCTCGACCTGAAATTCATCCAGAGGTGGTCCATAGCACTTATTGAGTGTGCCTATTGAATTCTATGAGTAAAATGACCCATAAAACATGTATCGCACATGCCCTTTTCTATATTTTGTTTTTGGTGACCTGACCTGACCTGACCTGACCTTGACCTTGACCTCTGAATGATATTGTATGCAACGAATATTGTCTTGGTAGCATAAGAACACGTTTTGGGCGATCAGTCTCAGTCCATGACTCCATTCTTCGGCAACTACGGTGCAAGGCCGATACTGTAGGAACTTGCAATTTGTACCCTTGACCTGACCTTGACCTTGACCTCAAACTTAAAATTAAGTACATGTTTTAAGTTGTTCGTGATGAGATCTTTCGATTGGCGTTTGAATTTTTCAAATCGGACTATTAGTTCGGGAGATAACAGGGGGGGGGGTAAAATTTACCCCCCCCCCAGCCCCGCGCGTTTGGCTGGAGACCCCAGCCCCGCGCGGGTTAAGGGCTTTAGCCTCTAAATACAGCTTTACCCATCTTCTCACCACTCTGCAATCTGCATTCATATACTTCTCGGTCAAATACCCACTTCGCAGCCAAATTATGGGCATGCCGCATGACCTGTGTGAATGTTCATTCCCCGATGGGTTGTCTACTTCTTTTCTATTACCCCCCCCCCCCCCAAGACACGCTAAAATAGCTGGGGAAAGAATGTATGTAAGTTCGTAAGTAGCATTACTTGTTTTGCTGGAATCTTCCGTTTCATTACCATAGCATGTTTTTCTCGGTAATTCGCCCTCTTTTCAGGATATCCGATTCACCAGTCGTCTAGTTGGCTGACTTTTGCGCGGTATGCCCCGATTACTCACAACATTGCATGCATTTTGGTATTCAATGATAGCGGAATGAGGCAATTTTCCGGGCTCGCTCAGGTAAGTGTAGTGCCGCTATTGCCTAGCAACCGGCGGCTCAATCCACCACCATACACGCCCGCACGATCGAGGGTGGCCTCTCGAGATAGGTACATCACCTCGCTTCTGGTCGATGCGCGGCGCGCGCGCAATCCAACGCGCCATAATTAGATGAAACCCACGCTCCAAGTCCATAAACACTGTGCACCGCGTGGTTTTCTAACGGATCCATCCCGTGCGGTTTTCAAAGAAGATGAAATGAGGCGAATGGGGAATCGGACGTGTGACTCTGGGCTGGTCTAATGGAATGGGTCGTGTCACGTGTGACTTTGAACGTGTCTAATGGAATAGGTCGTGCGACTGGACTGGTCTAAAAGAATGGAGCAAATGACTCCAAATGGAATGAGCGACTCAAGATTTCTTTCAGTAAGGGGTTTCATTCGTCACTCGTCAGTCCGACTCAGTGAGGGCAATATTCCGAATTGATTTAAGAATGTGCCATGTATTCATCCAGGCTTATTTTATAAAACGTGCCTTGCGTCTTCGCATTTGATGGAATGTGAGCACGGATGGAACTTTGTGCGGAGCTGGGAGGGCCCGGGCGCAGCAAATCCGCCACCGCCCTATAGTGATGTCCTTGACCTCCGCGGTCTGTTGTGGCTCCAAAGCCAAGCCGGCGTCGAATTTACAGAGCTCGGGCCCTCCCAGCTCGGCACAAAGTTCCACCTATGAATGTGAATATTGGCTGACGATTGCCAATGTGAAATGGAACGTGCTGCGCGGCTGTAGATTTGTAAGTTACCTTTAACGAAGTGCGGCCGTGAGTGAGTGAGTTCAGATGAAGGGGCATTGGCATGAATGAACAAAACCATGGATTGGTAACCAAAATATGAGACATTACGGGTATGGAATGTGAAAAGAGCTGTCATTGACTGGCCATAGGTACATCTGAAGTATAAATTCTCTGTTCTGGTACTTCATTCAGCGCAATATCATTTCTAATTTGAGTAATTGCCGACTTCTTTGAGTCGAGTAACTATGCTCAAAATAGGTAGAGGTACTGTGTGAAATCCAGCTCCATATAGAATCTGGTCCAAGGCCAAACACGCATGGGTTTCGGTGACAGTGTTACCGTCCAGAAACACGTCCAGATGGCTTCAGCGGCCTGGACAACACACCCTTTCAACGTCTTACAACTACTGAAGCGGCAGAGTTGAAAGCGTTCTTTGAACCTATCCACACGATTCAGGCTGCGTGGTGCGCAGCCTCTGTGTGTCGGAAATTTTCCAGACGTCCATATGTGGATGCTATCTCATCTGAGGCCTCTCCTCGGCCTCGACGACCGACGAGCGTCCGACTCAAAGGTGCACTCCTTCTATTTCCGTCTGTCGGCGGCTGGCCGAGATCGAACCAAGAAAACCAATGGGCTCCATCGCGACAAACGCCCTCAGAGCGCCGCGCTGGACAGATCAAACGCGGCCGAGAATGCAAATGGAAGGTGACTGGTGACTCGATAAGGGATGGCCTGTCCGCCGGCGTCTGGGGTTCCGCGCGCGCGGCGGACCGTCGACGCGTCGTTTCCGTCGCGAAGGCGTCGGACGCGCTCCGCCGAGACCGACGCCGGATTAGGAGACGGGCCGAGTCGGTGGGGGTGGGGGGGGGGGGGGCAGACGCGTTCCGGCCGCGCCGCCGCCGCACAAAGCTCCCACCACGAAACCAGCCAACGGGGATTTAGTTCAGAAATGTCAACAGCATTTCGACGGCAGAGATTACTTTCGCGTCTGGACGGCTAATCGCATGTTATATAAGAGTAAAAGGAAAAACAATTGCATCATTCCCTCGTGTGACATTCAGATAAAACACGCTTGCGATGCAGACACAAACGCAAACTCTCTCCCATGGAAATCCGCAGAGAATGTCTCACAGACTGATGATAATTTTTGACCAGCGATACAATATGCGGCCTAAACGAATAGCAGCACGACGATAAGGCACTAATGTGACGTTAGCGAACGATGATAACTGTTGATAATACACTCTGCAGTCGTACACGACGCATGTCCCGCTTCCAACCCGTACGAAACCGTGGATCGAGTGTTTCTTAATCTTTGCAGGTGATTCGATAAAACATGCACGACTAATCCAGGTCAAGCACATATGACGCTTCCTGTGATAGAGTGTGAGAAAGCAATTTCAATTTGGAAAAGGAAATAAAGAGAAGGAAGTTGATTTAAGATTAAAGGCTCAGTCGATGATAAATCGGGCAAGTTTCGATGGTGCGTACGTTCGCCACCTTCCTAGAACTGAGATACTTCCAGCAGCCGGAGCGGTCGTCTCGCTCTGACCTATACGCGGCGCGGCGCCGGCTGCTATGAAGTACTCGCTCGCCCTGACCGCAGCGCCGGCTGCTTTCAAGAGCCGCTCGACTGAGACGTGACCCCAGGTGCGTCGGCAGCCGCGAACGATGGTCGGCCATCCCCGGAAACGGCCGTTTCAGCTTCCACAGACGGGATGGCCAGCCGCCGCGGCTCCGGGAACAGTCCGTCATCAGTCGAGTCATGAGAGATCGATGACGCGCCCCGCCGGCTTCCGGACGCGTGCGCCCGTGGGCCGCCAGCGGATCTGCCGGGCCGCCATCGGGTCTGCTGGCCCACCGCCGGCGCCGTCTCGGTGGCTGCAGCTCGAGGCTCAGCCTACCGCCGGGATTAGTGAGTGGGTAACTGGGTTGTGGTGGTCGAAAACTGAGCGCAAGTTGGTGGGTGGGCAGCAGATTCGAGCGAACACATTCCCTTATGTATTTGTGGCGTTTTGTTGATGTATTTGTAAAATAACAGTGTTTAAAGGAAAGAGTCTCAGGAGTGGCAGCTTCTCTTCATTTCCTCCTACAAAGGATAAAAAACTATTCTGATGACTAGACCCTTACACTTCAACCCAGACTGCTTAGATGTTCGCGGATGTACTCATTTCTGGGGGGGGGGGGAGGGTGGAGGTGAGCTTAGAGTGGAGTGCACTTCTCTGTCAAATATACATAATTCAAAAGAAAACATTGTTGCCAACCGAAAGGTTGACAATCACCGTCAAGGGTCGAACGAAAACAAAGGACGATAAAACATTTCAACCGTAAACTTCTGAGCTTGTAGCGTCGTGTTGGTGGTCTACACGAAATTTTAGGAGAGTCCTCATTCTAATTTCTCATATTCATTTATCTTCTTCAGTTCACCTTCAGCGTATCCGCGAATGACAGCGATTGATTCACCGCTTCCATCGTTCAGAAAAAAAAACGAATGCAATTGAAACGCATCGAAAATCGATCGCAAGACTAGAAAGTAATCAACTGAACACGTATTTAAATCGAGTCCAGAATACGGCAGACAGAACAAAACAAATATATAAGTCGAGCAGATGAATGCATCTGCAGTTGGTATAATGGGATCAGTTCAGCTGTCTCGGACAAATCGTCACGATGGACCATCAAACCCCAAGCAGACGCTTGAATCAGACTAGCCCCAAGAAGACACCACCTCTCGCCCAAATTCCCGATGCGATAATTATAGTTCGGATGATGATTATCATTGTTTAAATATTAGTGTGCCCTCTGTAGAGTGTAGACTACAGAGGTTACTAACACCCAGATTTATCCATTTTCAAGACCGACCACCTGACGGTCAGTGGTCTCAGATCAGACATTGCACATCAGACGGGCCAACTGTCGTCTATCCCAGACTGTCCCAGGCGCGTTATTCGTCCGAAATTGATCCCAGAACTGCCCCATCAGACCATCAGACGGACAGCTGTATCCCAGACTGACCCCCGGACCAACTACCACCTACACCGCACCGTCAGCCAGCCCGGTGACGGCCGTTGGACCGAGAGACTCCCATCGGGGCCTTTCGGCCGATCCTCCCATCCACGGCGACCCCGGTTATCGGCCGTTCTCGGCTCGTCTTTTCAGTCGGCTCAGTTCGTTATGGAGGTTCACATGTGGTGCGGACGTGCGGCGCCGGCTATTGGTGCTTTGGTTGGCGGAATCGCCGTCTGAATGTGCTTCATTTGTCAGGGAGCAGACAAAATAATTGCAGCTTATTTACGGCAAATAAAGGTTTGCAGTTGACTGGTGCACGCCACTGTATTTCACTGGGCATAAATGCCGTAATAACAGCAATGGCCAATGGGAGCTACAGTAATTACACGTGGAAAGTGACTTTAATTTTCATCGCATTACCCATAACGTTTACATATGATTCATCACAGAGTATCTGTAAACTAGCTTAAAGGAAATTGGCGATTCTTCAATATCCATCCATTGTCATCCATCGCTCCTCTAGCATGTGATACCTACCTACCTTGCAGAATCGCCGTCACGAGTCTTTGACAATCATTGAACGAGTACGCCGCCTAAGACCGCATAAGTCAATATGGCATTGCCAATAATGAATAGGGCATTGCACGTACACCTATTCTCGGCTAAAACATAAAGATCGGCTAAAAGATCACTCTCTCGTTGATGCTACACAACCATTAAAATCGATCATTACAAGGTCCCTCTGACTAGAACGCGCTTTATCCAACACCTACAGCATGCTCCCATACCTGCAACCTTAGCCCTCGCCGGACCTATTGGTTTTCTACATAGGTACGCGCCGGCCGAGGGGGGGGGGGCGGGTACGACCCCCCCTCGCCGTTTCGCCCCTGGTGGAGCTAGCGCGTCGCGGAAAAAACGGGCGTGTGCGCCGTTACGAGACGCAGAGATTGGTACCCGATTTTAAGGTCCTAGGTCAACCGGTGACCTATGAGGTCAGTTCAAGTGCCCCAAAGTACGGTTCAGTTTTTGGTGAATAACTTCGCAAAAAACGGCCGCAGAGCGCCGATTTTGGCAGCATCGTGTTCGTCTCGCTCAGGCGCGTCGAATGATATACTTTTTGTCCGGGTCAGGTTAATTTGGGATGTTGACCTCAGGTCAAGGTCAGGTCACGAAGTTGGTCGAAAGGGGTCATGTCGCATATCATTCGATTCGGCAGGTCTTCCTGAGTCCATTAATGGTTTTCCCGACTCGCTAGCTCAATTTGATCAAGAGTTATTGACGAAAAACTAATATGACCTTGATGACGTCATAAATGACGTCACGCAAGGTCAACATTGCAAAAGTGACGCATCTAACCTTGAAAGGAGTGCATCAAATCACGATTCTGTGTGCTTGAGATAGTTGGAGATCGTTCCCGGCGCCAGAATAGCAGTTTGAATTTTTCCCCATTGACTTATAATGGTGAGGTCACGAAAATGACCTGACCTCATATGAGCTTTAGGAAAAATCCGAGATATACAAGTTGTGGGACTCATAATGGATACTAGATCCTGCAAGTTTCATTTCCCTGTGACATCTCCTCTGGCAGTGAGGGCGTTGCGAAGTTGCGACATCTGAAGACCGTGCAGAGGTTCACTTATGACGTCATAGGTCAGTGACCTGACCTGACCCAAAAATGCGGTTGGTGTCAAAAGATCCGGCTTGGATCGAAGGTCAGGTATGCCAAGTTTCAGCTTTCTATCGCCAGCGTGTTCGGAGCTATCGCGAAAAAACCCTATGGGGGGGGGGGCGGCACCCGCCCCCCCCCCTCGGCCGGCGAGGGTTAAATCTATCACACAGCATACAACCCGAGCGCCGGTTAATTGCCTGTCGACTGAGCCGTGACCCTTCCTGTTAATCATAACCAATTAACCACCAGCCTACCGGTGACACTATTCTGATCGCATTTTAAGCATGATTTGTGGACACATGGTTGTACGGCCCCTCCATCAGGCCCTAATGCGTGCAGCCGACAGCAATGGCCCAGTCCGGGGCCGATTACGCTCGGCGCAGCGTCACTAATTTATGGCGTCAGTGGTCCCGAGCCCGCCGGGGATCTAGCTGAGCGGCAGCGCCGGGGAGCGGCGACGAGAAACGGGCCATAATCCACAGCGCGGGGCGAGGAGCGGGCACACAACTGACATCATTAGGTGCGCGTATTTCGCTAACTGGGATGTCGGGCTGTTGCGTTCTGCGATATCAGGAGCCGATGTGCGGGCTGCAGCCACACTCACCGCATCTCGAACCGTAATCTGATCTGATAATGATAGATGCGATCGGCCTTAATTTGATCATGCGATGCTAGACGATATCGTATGACAGTCATTGGGAGCATGCCGAGCGCTGCCCGATCATGTCTAGACATTTCTAAGAGAGGAACAGCAGCCACACCTTGCAAATGTCAAATGGATGCATTAGCAGAAGGGAGGCACGCATGACAACCTGCCATCTTATGCAACGAGCATCGGAAATAACGTTAGATCGTAGACTAGACGGTAACGTTGCATTATTTTTTATCAGAAAGCCAATGACAAAAAATCCACACGCTGATGACAGCCTTTCGGTTTTAAAATGAATCGTCCAATACCGCCAACGATATCATCACCGAATCCATTCGAAATCATAACGAGGAATTTCAAACGGGACGGCTGAGCAATGCCGAAAGACGGCTGTTCCCTGGAAAGGTATGCAGCTACTGTCCAATAACGTGGAACCACTGTCGCGCCGCAGGGACATCATTCTCAACCGTCGGCCATTGGGCACGAGAGGCCAAAGCGCGGCCAAGCGGAGCAATTCAGCCCTCGGCCCCGGGCCGGCCGGTCCGGCGGGCGACAGTAATTTGAGATCATCGGTCGGCACGTGTCCACGCGGAGGATCGGTGCGGCGACAGACGATACTTCAAGGAACAGACAGACGAGAGGATACGGCGGTCATACATCAAAGACAGAAGAGACATCACGGACCATCCCTACAGGAAACATAGGAAGCACGAAGGAAACATAGGAATGCGTGTTTTACTGCTAGTTAATTGCTGTCGTCGTCATTATCGTCTTAGTTTAGTTTTTATGCCCGTTTTAGTTTATGTGTATATGGAAAGTGTCAACATCAAAAGTGCCAACATCATGTCACACATCAAAGACAGACAAGACGTCACAGACCATACAGAACGGACCGTTGAAAATGAAAGGTCAAAGGTGACCCATAGGCCTTATGACGCTTCCAAATCCAAAGAGGTCATATCCCACCAAAAGCTCAAATATTCCATTGCATTATATTCCAACCGTTATTGTTATAACAAGCAGACAACGCTAAAGCGTCTGCCGACGGCTATCCTTCAACCGTCTAGGATGCGGTCGATTGTGCGGCGAGGATGCTGATTTAGAGTTTAAGGACGCCCGGACTGCGGTGTTCATCGGCTAAGGATCGACTCCAATCGATGATGTGGTATCCAAGAACCGAGCACGACCGACCTTTTCTGATGTAGACGCGACAGAAGTCGTAATTAGCAGTACCACGATAGTTCTTCCAGCAATAGACACAAATATCATACATCGAAAGAAGGACGCGTGAGCTGTTGGTTTCCCGCAGTTACCCATTTCCGACCAACGTCAGGAACACCAAAATTAAAAGAAGCAAGCCGTATATTGTGAGGTCATTGACGAAAGAATACATGAGTTGAAGCATCCCTAGAGTAAGCACGATTAACACTCATCACACACCTCATCGGTCAATGGATTACACAAGATAATAAATTATACTAGATAACGTTAGCGGTACATAAACGGGCACCCGTCGAGATCGGGAAGGGACACGCGTGTTGGGATATTCCAACACAGGATCACCACATCAATACACATCCTGCCCGCGATCGTAGCGCCCGTTGAAACATATGTGATTAACTTGGACGACAGCAACAAAAAACATATGAACAGTGATTGGTGAGGGTACACATTCATTAATACGTGGATCGGAATGTCTGCATCAGAAGTACACTAGTGGTACGCATTGGTATCGATTAGTTGTACATTCCGCAACATCGCGGACATCAAGGCGTCTGGTCGGTCTGTGTGGGCAGAACACAGCCCGGGGTCTCCGTCAATAGTCCGTGCTCTTCGTCCATAACCCGTTGTCTGTCCCACAGTCTTCTGTTTGCCTCCGCAGTCCGTGTTCTGCGCGAACAGCCTGTGGTCTCCCCCAATTCGTGGTCTACCCCCAGAGTCAGTATCCTGTCTCCACAGCCCTTCGTCTGTCTCCATTTCGTGATTTGCCCTACAGTCCGTCCGTAGTTTGCATCCACAGCTGTGAGGACAGACCATAGCTCATGGTCTGTCCTCACAGTACGTGGTGTACGTCCACAGTACGTGGTGTCCGTCCACAGTACGTGGTGTACGTCCACAGTACGTTGTGTACGTCCACAGTACGTGGTGTACGTCCACAGTACGTGGTGTACGTCCACAGTACGTGGTGTACGTCCACAGTACGTGGTGTACGTCCACAGTACGTGGTGTACGTCCACAGTACGTGGTGTACGTCCACAGTACGTGGTCTACCCCTACAGTCCGTGGTCTGCGTCCAAAGTCCTAGGTCTGTCCCCACAGCTCGTGGTCGTAGTCTACCCCGCAGCTCATTGTCTGCGGTCACCCCTGGTCTGTCACTTTCAGGCAGTGGCCCATGACTCCCACAGTTCGTACTTCGAGCCTATAGTTCACGGTCTGTCCCCAGAGCCAGTGGTCTGGCTCCAAAGTTCGTGGTCTACCCCCAATTCCCCACAGCCCGTGACCTACCCCCCACCGCCCGTACCATACGTCAACATGAACAGTCCGTAGTTTGCGTCCAATCAGAGGTTTGCTCTTAATAAATTGTCAGCCCCACAGTCAGTGGCATACGCTTACAGCCCATGGTCTACCCCACAGTCCATGGTCTGTCCTCTCCCTCTCAGTTCGTGATCTACCGATCATCCATGGTCTGCTCCATCCCCTCAGTTCGCGATCTAACCCACCGTCTGTAGTAATTTACGTCAACAGTCAGAGGTATGTACGCCCTTAGTGGTCTGTTTCCACAGTCCACACTCCATGGTCTGTCCCACAGTCCGCGGTCCACGTCCACAGTCGCGGAGTGACTCGTCTGACACGGATCTCCCTGCCCTGGGGTTGCGCTCGACCAACTATCTCACTCATCCACGGGGTGGGTCTCTAACATCCGCGCCAATGACTCGATATCACAGGTGGGCCGGCGGCGACCGCTCGGGCTCTCCCTACGCGCGCACACAGATGGGCTAACCGCAACCGCAGGCGGCTAGCGGTCGCAACTCACCCACGCCGCCACCGCACACAGTCGCATCCGCTCACCGCAAACCAGGTACTCGGCACAGCTGGGCCAGCTCCCGGACCGACGTACAGACGCAGAGACCGGCGCACCACGGCCGCTCGAGTCCCACGAGTTCCGCCGACCGCACCGCACCCGCCGGCGGCGCCACGTGGCCGCGTATCCCGTGCGGTGCACGTGGCGGGCGCCCGCTCACGTGGCGACGGGCTCTGTCAGAGAGCCGTACTGGCCACCCGCGCCGGCCGAGCGCAGCGGTCGTAATCTGCCAACAGTACCTGGTTTGCGTCGCGTTCCTAGCTCTGTATCTCGTACCTGGAAACGGGCCGGCGTCAGTGGCGGCGGGATCGGGAGGATGGATGATCGTGGAAGTTACAGTATTTACCGACTGTTTTTACAGTTATATGTAATATGTATAAATTTCCTTCAGACATTTCTATTTAGAAGTGAGGTGGTTAATAGCATCACATAATGTAAATCGGTCTTTGTTTTGCTTGCTGCGACTAAAAATATTCTCACTCAAATCTAACATACCGTTTCACACTTATCACGCCCTCTCACCCAATAAAAGTTAAAGCCATATTGTGGTCTTTTAAACAAAGTATCAGTGATTATCAAAATTAACCGCTACCAGCGATTGCCAGAGCTTCAACTAACGCACTACATCAGAACGACCCCATCTCACAACGAAAGTAGGCACGGAGAGCTAAAGCACGCAGCGAAATTTATGTCACGTCTTTAGAGCGTCGGCCAAAGGTAATTTCCTATTCTACTTTAGACCATCTCCCCTTCAATTTGGTGAACCGTTTGTAGCGATGCTGATCTCGAGCCCACAGGAGCGGCCCGGGCCAAATTCCATCCGAATAGTTGATCACGCATCTAAATGAGATCAGCGTAGATGAGCCCGAACCCTTGTCGACCGCTGCATAAATGATGGTTTGCTGAAAGGATTCGCTGCCAGGCGCGGCGCCATAAGACGATGAAAGTAGTTGACATCATTGTGGATGTGCTTGCCGGCTGAATGAATTATGGATGCTGTGACAATGCCACTTTGACTAGGCTTTAATAGCGTTGGAACCATATGTTCAAGGCGGTATTTACATACACGAGCGAACGAGGCGCAACAAAGGCTAAACTCGGGACTAGTGTTGTGCAAAAATCAACTCCATGAAGCAAAAGTAGGACTTCATTGACATAGGACGGAACCAAAGCGCCGTTATGTCGGATACTAACTTTGTCACTTGCCAACAGCTATCACCTACGCAGTTGTGGGCGACTACGTATGGTAAAAGTCGATCGACTTGAGCGCGGCGCAACTACTTCAAGTGATAGCTTTTCGCTCATACGTGGCTCGGCTCTGACGCTAACTCACAGAAGCCAACGGGCATCCCTGTCCCAGATATGGGTGGAGGCCGGAACGAATAAACCGCTTATAGCTAGCGGTATCAAAACGAAGGTTAACTTATATCAAATTATAGAAGACAATAATTACGATAAATTAAAATAAGTAAATCAAATAAAAGCCAAGCAAAAAGCGTATAAGAAAACAACTGAACGTGGGAAAGGGGAATGCCACTGACACTAGCACCGCAACCAAGCAGAGATATACAAACAAACATAGGAAATACAGACCGAAAAAATACAACACAAAAGACGAAAAAGAATAATGACAAAAAAATGAGGGAGACAAATTCATAAATTCCCAACTTACTGACGAAGGAAAAGTGATATTCTTCAAACTCATTTAAATGACAATGGACAGCAGGCACTGAAGAAAGCTGTAGAACTGTTATGCACGAAAAACGCTCTACGATACAAGAGGAGAAAATTCAAGTCGTTCTTGGTAATAACGCAAAATGAATGCATTATGCAAGGGCATGAGCTACTAACGACAATCCTTAGTGGTGGTAAAACAAGCCTAAAAACAAAGTACGCATCCAAAAGGTTAAAACATGCAGATACAAAAAGGCGGGCGACTTCACAAAACAGGAAGAGAGTCAGACGAAAGACACTCTAACGAACCCGACGTAGCCTGACGGCACAGCCACCAGGCATGCAATATTCATCACTATCATGCGTGCTTGTTTGGACGTCACAACCTCTTCCGCGTGCCCTCACAATGTCACATTACTAGCACAGGCAAAAGGCGGCCGCAGTGTCACGCATTACCCCAGTTGCAGGCGCACATGCTATTACATCCGCTCGTCAGCACACAGTCACATACGCAGACACAACCCATCCATGCCCGACCCTGTGCGCCTTATCATCGGCACCTTTCAGTCGCCAGTTGGTGGTACGGCATGCCACGTACGATCAGGGTTCACTAATGTTGGTTCGCAAGCATCAACACACCAGCGTCCCATCCCAGCCACGAGTGCAGTTCTCGGCGGCTTCACTGTCAGTGTCAAAGTCACCGCTAATGCCGAGCTACAGCCAGTGTTGGTGAGAGCCACAGCCAAACCAGCGCCGAGGGAGCGCCATGCCCACTAACCAGCCCCGAGCCATGAACAGCTACGGCCGAGCGAGCGTCTTGACTAGCCCGAGCGGGTCCCGAGCCGAGCAGCACCCAGCGCCGAGCAGCACCCAGCTCCGAACAGCAACGGACATATAGCCCGACATACAGCCTGCTCGCACCGGCTGCTCGGTACAGTCAGTGCAAATGGCATGTCTCTGTATTACCCGGCAAGGGCAATACCGAGACATACCCAGTGTCGGGCGAGCGCCCCGGCCAGCGCCGGCGCCAGCTCTGCCCGTCTGCCGGCGCCGCGTGCTCACCTGGGCGACTCGAACAGCAGGTGGCCTCGCCGCTCTGCCAGCAGCACCAGACCGACGGCCAGCAGCGTCACCGTCAGCCCCAGCAGCAGGTGCAGCAGCTCGTGGCCCAGAGACGGCATCAGGAAGATGCGCAGTTCGAAGCCGATCCACTGCGACTCGGCCCAAGTCGGGTGGTCGCCGGACGACCAGTCGTAGTCTGACGGAGGGCGAGGGTAGGTCAGACTGCAGGACAGCAGCAGGGCAGGCCGGACGACAGACCTCCTGGGCACACAGGATGCTAAACAGAAGTTTGCTTTGCAGGGAAACTACCGCGCAGACACTCCTCCAAATCAAGCTAACACTGAATTTATATGATTTCGAACATACCTCGTAAAGTTAGATTAAAATCGGGCAGCTGACAGTATAAAACACGCTTGGACATATCGCGATTCGCTCTCACCATCTACCATCTACTCAGACATTCACTCAGATTTCTCCTGTAACTCGACTGACAGGGTATCTCCGCACTCACCAGGTATCTCTCCGCACTCACCAGGTATCTCTCCGCAATCACCAAGCATCTCTCCGTAGTCCGTACTCACCATCTATCTCGAATGCAGGGCTGACGGCGCTCGAAACCTCCACCAGTGACCGCGTGCAGTATCCGCTCAGTGTGCCATTCTCCAGCTGTCTGATCAGCCAGCGATGCGAGTAGATCCGATCCGTGTCGTTACGGCACTTGTCAGCGTTCGTCACGTTCGCCAGCGTCTCGCCCGTCCAGCGCGACAGCACGTTGTGGGTCAGACGCATCAGGTACGAGTGCATCGTCGCCTGGCCTGCCACCTGGTGGAAGAGGGGAGAGTTACAAAGCGTTCGGGTGGCACGGCCGGGCGGCGGGAGGCGAAGAACAGTGAACATGGGAGGGCAGGGCAGGGCTCTCCTCCACGCCGCAACCTTCAGTCCGGGCTGGACGGCAACTTTATCTCATGCGGGCTGCTCCCTTGGAGCACCCGTAGCCGGGGCAGTGAGTACTTGGGCTGGTCGGCCTGTCCCTTAGGACGGGCTCAGCCCCGGCGACTCTCTAGGGTACCTGCCCAGACCAATGTCTCTCCCTAATTCCTATCATCCCCCCGACTCTGAATTGGTCTTGTCAGACAAAAAGGGCCTACCCCAACGAAAAAAAATACACTGCATTACAGGACTGAATGCAGAAACGCGGGCAGAAAAAGAGGTGCGGATCATAATTTGAGGTGAAGTCAGACAGCTTACCCACAAACAAATGTAACCAATGAATGGGAAGAGATTTTGGGGCCAACACACCAAACCCAGCCCACACAATGGTTCGTTTCGAAAGTTCTGCCCGACTCCCGCTGGGTGGGGAGGTAGCAACAACACCATAATTCACTTAAGAGTCCGGGCAACTATCCATAAATGCCTTAGTCTTCCACGACAGTCTGGTCAATGCTTATTTATAATTGACCATTGAGGTCACCAGTCGAGAGCCGTAGGGGAGAGTGGGGTAATTTGGCCGGTGGTGTAAATTGGCCGCCCCCACCTGTACGATGTCTAATAAAAGTGAGTGAAATAACTCTAGTCTCTATTCATTTGTCATGGGTAGAAATAACTGGAGGACAAATGTCAAAACTTTGCCCCTCGTAGTTTTATTCAAAATTAATAAAACGTTAATTTCATTAGAAAATGGTAACTTTTACTTCTGTTTATAAAGTTGTATAACATGTAGTATTTGGGCTAAAAACGAATTCAGACATTATAGCGCCATTCTTGGGGGTGTTCAACGGTTCCAAGAGCAATTTTATCTAATTCTGTAAGGCCGCGATGACTTTATAGACAAAAAATTTCAGAATGGCAATATGGGGTAAATTGGCCGGGACTAGCGGGGCAACTTGGCCGGTGCGCTCATGGTCACTATGCTGGGACGGCCGAGTTTTCATGGTCAATTGTACCATAAATGACATGATTCATGACCAACTTTGACTACTTTGATGCCTTACTTCCGATTGGTCAACTGTAAGAGCATGTGACGTCATCAAAGGTTACCAAACGTTTTTTTGCTAATAAATCCTTACATAAAAATGGTACAGCCGCACAAATGG
This sequence comes from Amphibalanus amphitrite, assembly GCF_019059575.1. NCBI lineage: Eukaryota > Metazoa > Arthropoda > Thecostraca > Balanomorpha > Balanidae > Amphibalanus > Amphibalanus amphitrite. Next base: position 496,426 of record NW_024881663.1, read on the forward strand.
TCTCATTCTGTTCAGCTCGCCAAGGCGCATCGAATGACATGCATGATGACCTTGAAATCACGTGACCTTGAGGTCAAGCGACCTGATGCAACGTGACCTGAGGTCAACCTTTGACCTTGACTTCTCAAGGTCAACACATATATCTTTCGATGCGGACTGACGAGAGAATTACGATGGTACTCGAAGTTTTGGCCTAGCTTGATTACTTCAAAAGTTATTCGTAAAAAACTGTGATCGCATCTAGAGCCGCTAATTTGGCTATTTTGACCCCTGTGACCCCTGAGCCAACCTCCAAAATGCGGCAAATGCGTCATAGGACACACGTCATTGCTGAATCTGAAGCTGACTCGCAATATAACAGAAAATCCCGACCGCAAACTAACACCGGCCAAATTGCCCCACACCCCCGGCCAAATAACCCTGCTAGTGGGGCAATTTGGCCGCCTTGCAGACCTTTGTAATACGTCACAATTTCAATATAAGCAATTACTCTATCATTTCAAGTTCTCTGTCCAGTAAAGTAAAATGAATGCGACACCTGCCAGCGTTGAGAAAATGCAGAAATGTGTCGTCAATTTTAAGTTATATCGTTTTCTAAAAAAAGCGGCCAAATTACCCCACTCTCCCCTAATTGGTTGCACCTATCGGTATCCTATGACAAGCCAGATGAGCATCCAGCGGCGACACACCACCATCCCATACGTACCGACACATAGGTGGGCAGCGGCCTGTTCTTCTGCCAGAGTCTGGTGAGCGTTTTGTCGCTCATCTCCGAATCCATAGCGTCTCTGAAGAGGGAGCAGTTGGCACGCACCAGGTAGCACTCCAACAGGTCGGCCACCTGTCGGGGGGGGGGGGGGAGGGCGTAATCAGACGCAGACAGGTGTTACGAGTTACGACAGGCCCGCCGGGTGCATGCTGCATAACAGACAGACGGACAAAGAAGTACGACGGACAGGCTCGAGTCAGGCCAGACGCACAGACGGATCAGGACTAGAAAAAAGTGTAATACCGATTGTAGCGCACTAAAATTAGCCAGCTAAATTTACATTAGGCTTCCCTAATCACTCTTCATTTTATATCTGCAACTTCCCTCCCAAGCTAGACTTGTGATCCTCTCTACTCCGTGCCTCCCTTTCTCACAACCGCTCTCTCCTCGCATCCCTACACCCCTTTTTGCCCTCCCACTCGGGCCATTCCTCCTGTCCCTCTCCATGCTGTCCCAAGCAGCGATCCTCTCCCCTCCGTCGTCTCTCACCCATTTTTTATCCACAGTGACGTCGGGCGCCGTCTGCCCGGTGGCCAGGCCGTAGGCAGCGCTCGCCACCACCTGGGCCAGCCGAGACAGCCGGTCTGCCAGCTCCGTCAAGTCGCCACCGGTCGTCACTGTCGAGCGTACGTCGTACACGCTGTGGAAGAAACTGACGCACGGGGGGAGGGGGAGAAGTTAGTGGAGTAGACATCAGAGGGGTGCTTATCTCTGCTGAATGGCATAAAGGCAAGGCAGAGCTGTTCCTGGCAGCTCACATTCGCATGTTGCTCCGGGCATAGTGATGACCTTACTCGGATATGACAATTGACAAGGAACATAAAATCTGCACTGGTTTGCTAGGTTTACTATTGATATACAACACAAAATTTTTGATCTTTTTCATTGAAATCGCCATGCCTCTAGAATAAATATTGCATTGCTAAACATAAAACTATCTGTCTCTGTTGACAGCTTGATATACCTTATCATTATCAAATTTTGCAATATTCCTTATGCTATCCATCACTTTGAAGCCGATCACCTTTCGCCCTACCGGGCTGGTACCCGCAAGGTATTTTCGGGATCTGTTGGCACCAATTCGCCACACTGAACTAATACACTCGGGGGCAGATTGATGTTCCACCACTCCCTACCCATCGGGCTCCCATGGCTCAGCACTGGCTGCTGCCAGTGGCAGCACTGGCAGCACTGGCACCGGCAGGCAGTGCTGAGCAGTGCTGAGGGCAGACAACACTGGCAGCAGCCAGTGCTGAGCCATGGGAGCCCGATGGATAGGGAGTTGTGGAACATCAATCTGCCCCCGAGCGTACAATGCTGAGTGGTTTACATTGCTGTTACACTGCTGTTTCCGCGCAGTGGTCAGAGTTGCCACTGGCTCCCTCCGAGGCCTGTGACGTTCGAGCGACTCTGTCTGCCGGTACCTACCTGTTAGTGTAGCTCTGGTTGTGGTCGGTCACCACCAGTCCCGGCACGGTGTCGTTTCCCCTCAGCAGCGCGTGCAGAGAGGAGGGCGGCAGCGGCGTGCCCGGCGCCGGATCCGCCAGCGGTACGTCGTACCGGCCCGGATCGGCGTAGGTTCGCAGACTGTTCATCAGCTCTCGGACCTGGGTGGAGACGGCCGGATGGTCAGCGCAGCTCAGCAACCCTGACCAGTGGGTGCCGTCACACTACAGGGGCGGTCAGACGAGCCATTCTGATCGACGAGTAACGGGGAACAGCTTATTAGACAGAACACATAGCACTTACACAGCACAGAACACAGCACAAGTCACACGTCCTTCCATGTGCATGACCAGTGTGTGAATTTCTCGCAAGGCCCAGCAATCAACTCCACAAAAGAACTTTCGTCATGGCAAGTCAGCGCCCCAGCAGAGTCAGGACACATGCGTCGGGGTTTTACGCTCTCAGACAGCTTTCCTGTCAAGGTCCCACTCCAGTCCTTCCTCACGGCTTACCTTGCTGTCCACCTGCGGGCTCTTGCGACGAGTAACGGGATCCGAGTGTAGAAAGAGCGGTGTCCCTCGCGCCAGCTGGTTCAGCTCCAGGTAGTAGCTGACGTTCGAGAGGCGCATTGGCGCTGGACGGCGCTTCGAGCCAGCCTTCTCATCGTCAGGGACCACGGCCTGCGGCGGGAACTTGCCCAGCGACATGTCGTACACCATTCGATCCGAGCCGATGTAGTCGAAACTCTCCTGGAAAACGGAAGGGGAAGCCGGTGACACAGAGCAGACTAGGAGAGCAGTGGCGAAACTGGAGAGCTTCTGATGATCGGCATTACAAGAAGTGTGCCAGTGGTGAAGGAAGACTGGAGTCAACCGATGTGCATTTTGAAACATAAGAAACAAGGTTATTGGACACAAATTATGCCAGTTAGAATACGTCACTAGTGCCGGTAAAATGAAGCACCGGCTCTGCTTCCTTGTATCTGCTTTCATTCACGAACCAAACCGAACACAAATGAAATATACAATCCTGTGTCAATCTCAGGCCTAAATGTCTTAACACATCACAAAAGCAGCAGCGAAACACATACACCAAGGGACACATCTCCCGTCTTTCCAACCCGTTGGGACACTCACCCCGCTGAAGAGCATGAACATGACGTTGGTGGTGGTATTCTGAGGCGGGGTGAGGTCGGCCATGGCTCGTGCGGCTGCCATCAGGGCGACCATTCCCACCACGGCCGAGTCAGCGCCGGGCGCCAGCCGGTCGAACATGGTGGCCCCATCCGTACGCGCCGCCACCAGCACCGTGTCAGCGGCCGGCGCCGGTGCCGCCGCCGGCGGCAGCCAAGTGCTGAACAGGTTGGTGGAGCCCATAGGCGAGCAAAACGCGCCCGTCTGTGTGGCGAGCAGGTTCTGTCTCTGCGAGCGTCGCCAGCAGATCTCGGAGTTACCGGCAGCTGACATGAAGGTCTTCATCTGGGCGGCGCAGCGCGGCCACGGACCCTCCGCGCCGGCCGAGTTGTACTGGTGGTGGCACTGCGGTGGGGCGGGGGAGATGGTCAGAGCGAGGAGGCGGGATAGTACCGGGCTATCACGCAACACCACAGACAGCTGAGCGGTGAGGTGGCAGCTCATAGTGCACAGAAATGAGAAGAACCAAACAAAATGGTAGAAAATCTGCCTCGAGACCCATCATCACACATAACAAAATTCCTCAGAAAATGTTATTCCCTTCCCCAGCAAATTTAAATCAAGAACAGCATGAGCATCAAGCATTCTACCACTTAACACTATCCCTTCCGGTCACAGCAAACCAGAAACAGCACACAGACCAGACTCTGAGCTATCCGACCGTCACCTACCAAGGCGTCAGGTCACCGTATCCCTTCTGAGGCACTCAGTAACACATCCAGTGATCTCAGCACGTTAGCATACACTCGGTTCCTCCCGTTCCGCCGCTCCCGGCCTCTCACCTTCACCAGGTCGTCGATCTGCGTCTGGTTCTTCAGCAGGATGATGGGGAAGCTCCAGCTGCGCTTGAACATGCCGGTGCCGGCCGGGTTCCACGGCGTCTTCGGACAATAGCGGAACTCGGCCGAAGCGGGGTCGGACCGGTAAAAACCTGGTGAAACAGAGACGACATTCACAACGGAGTCAGCCAAGGGTTCCAGCATGCCTAGCGACATATGCTTACGAATGAACAAAAACTAAAATGGAGATTTATCAGCAAATAAAGCATGCAAACTCAAAATAATATGATTGACCAACAGCCTCGCAAAAATACGAAAGAAACTGTCTTGCATTTGGTCGCCGACTTATGTTTTCTCAAGCAATGGTACGAGGAAAAGGGTAGGGCTATTTGATGTCTCGTTTATATGCAATGTGCAGCGTTCCAAAGAACTCAGATGGCTTCTGTTCTTTGCAGCCATAGTGTCAGAGCCCATCCCAAGTGACTGAGCAGAGGCACATCCCAGCCTCGGTAGATATCGGAATTCAGAGCCGCGGCCGCTCTAAGCACGGTGGCCAGTCAGTGCGTGTGACGCCCTCCAACCCTCCCCTAACGTTATTTCAGACGTCCCTCCGCCGCGCATCACAGTCGAGAGAAAGGTACCGCAGAGATGTGTTCTACATACAAACTACCCCGTCCGGTAGGTATGCAGTTGGCATTGAGAGCTGCGGCCCACGCGGAGTGATTTTGAAGAAAGCGCTGTAGGGCAGGCTGCAAGCGGTCGAGTCCCGCAACATGCGCAATATTTTCCCGTTTGTGACCAATGTTCAATACAAGGTGCATTTTAAATAGGCAACTGTCATTCAGAAAATGCTGACATTACGATATTATGACCCAAACCAAAATAAAACAGGCTTACATGTCAACAAATCAGCATTTCACCTGCTTCGCTGTGTGACTAAGCTTTCTGTCATAGACATTGTGAGAAGTGATGCTAAGACCGCCTGACCCATAGTAGTTACTCAAAGCAGATGCATTTGGGGCCAGGAGCAAGTAATCCCAAATGAAAACATAAATTTTACAAATGTTGGACGACATATTATTCGCATTTCGCTTCGCATGCCAGAGAGTACACATTTTCGCAGCAGAAAGTTTTAGCAGGTGCAGTGAGGCACGCAGCCTGTTCGGCTGTCCACTCACGGCCAGTGACCCCTCCCCTCCCCCGCACCGGCCTTGGTCTCCGGCCGGGGGCTGCGTGGGCGGGAGAGAGAACCGGCTAGCTCGGGATGGGGCGCCCGCCCCTCTGCACTGGGAGACCCCGCCTCCCTGCACTGAGAGAGGTGCAGAGGAGCAGCAGGGAGGGGAGAGGGGAGGGGAGAGGAGAGAGTGGCCACCAGCACCGGTCAGCCGCTCCTCCGCCGGCCCGCCGGCCACTTGGCAGTCAGCCGTCCCCCGCCGTCGCAGTCGCCGTCTCCCAGCACAGCCCGGTTCACCATGAGGTTCCTGCTCGCCGTGGTTATTGTTCTGCAGGTGAGTAGTGCACCCGAGTATCCGGCTCACGATGTAGGGGCATTAGGTTTTGAGGACTAAACACTGACTTATGTAAAGCGGAAGATAGGGTGATACGGTGCCTGTGATAGATGATAGGTGCGATTAGGGATAGGTGGTCCATGATAGTGGCTATATGCACGTAGATATTGATCTTTGTGTTTAGAGCAACGAAGCGTAGATCATAACACGCCATCAGGTACATGTATTGGAGAGAAAATCATAATGATTCTTACGTCGACCAGGCATTACATAACACTTCTCCTCATCGCATATTTTTGGGTAAGACGGTAACTAACTATAATGGTCACGACAAAAATAAAGTCACTTTTCAAGGGGATTAGGTAGAGCATTCATTTCCAGAAGTAAAATTATTCATTATCTTGAATTGGCTTGCATCTTTATCGACGTTTCGCTGACGCATTAGCTGTCGATCACCTTTATGACTTACGTTTTTTTTTAGGAAACCGTAAAAGAGTAAAAAAAAAAACGAATAAAGGCTTAAGTGCCCCCTAACGCGGAACGTTTTTAGCCAAATACGCCACCGAGGCACTGCCCAGTGCCCAGACACCCAGGTCCTAGTTAAAGCACAAGTCTGGTTGTGCAAAACGTCAAACCATCACATGCTATGTCGACCCAGCAAACAGCGACTGCCTTCGCCATATCCCGACCGTCCCGAACCGGCCCAACACTCTCCCGTGGCGTTCGTGTTGCGAGAGGCTATCCGCCGGGGCTACAGCTGACTGGTTTATATCGACACTTTGCGCAACCCAAGGCCGCAGCCTGGCTGCATTAGTGATGCGGCACATGTATCGACTCCGCGTGTCACAGACGTTTGACAAGATATAGTACCGGACGGTACAAGTCACCAACGTTTGAGTCACTGATAAGAAGATGTGACCGCCAGTGGATAGCAATTATTGGCAGATACGCAACAGCTTGATGCCAAAAGTCATTCTGATGCATCGTAATTCTTGCAAACCTACTGTTCAAGCATTTACGGTCAAACATTTTCGGCACACAGGTGTGCTTCTAGCTCGACAAAAAGTGAAGCTGGTGTCCCGTAAATCTGACGCAAAAACGGTCGGGACAAAACTCCCCAGCATATTGCTTGGCTTTAACAATGTCTCGTCATTCTTCCCTGTAATCACTTTGCTTTTTGCCGATATCAGTCGTGTTTCATTCAGCGCCACTGTACTTAAACGTGATGATCAATTAACTTCAGTACCTATACCTGTTGAACTGATGTACAGAGATCAGTGCAACATCTCCTCATGTTGCAGGGAGCACATCACCGTATTCTAACCAGCATCTCCCGTCTTCAGCTACGGTGTTTCAGGCCCCGTATTTAAGCTCTCCGTCTTTCAGCCACCGTGTTTTAGCTGGTATTTCAGCCCCCCGCTGTGTTTCAGCTGTTGTCGCTGGCGCTGTCGGCTCCGCGGTACTACATCACGGTGGCGTCCGGCCTGCCGCCGCCCGCCGAACAGCGCAGCAGATCCTCCCTGGACGCCAACTCGGGGTTCGTCATCACCGTCATCCAGCCCGGCGGAGGGGTGCAGCCGCAGCCGCAGCCGCTGGCACGGGACGCTCCGGACGCCTGAGAGGGGACGACCGACCGACCGACACCGCCGGGCACACGGACAGATCGACACCGCAGGGGACAACGACAAACAATCGAGCCGCGTCAAGGAGCAGCTGTAGAAGGAATCGAGCTGCGTCACGGCCCGGGCTACGTCACGGGTCGAGCCGCGTGACGGACTGAGCCGCGTCACGGAGCGACTGTAGCACGGCATGGACAGAGCTGAGCCGTGTCACGGAGCCGTGTACTAACAGAACACTTGTAGAGGGCGAACATGATGTCCTGACTGATGCAGCTAATTGAAAAAATGTGTGACATGTGTAACTGCACTGTGTATTGTGATGTTTCTTAGTGGAATTAGTGACAAGGGTAGCATTAATACTTTTGCTCTTCAAGTACAGCACAATACTTGAAGTTCAGAGTGTATTAGCAGTTGGCAATGACTAGCCAACCCAATCACCTCCGTTCATGGTCGTATTCATACCGCTCTCGGATATATGACACTCATACATAATCGTTTCATTCATGAATCCACTGGCGCTTTTTCAAGAATATGCACGGTCATGGCCCAAAGAAACTTAACTGTGCGTATGCAGTTCCTCACCATTATGCCCCCAAAATATACAGATGCCATACATGACCATTAACAAATATAAATTTAGGTACATGAACCCGGTCCATGATGCCTTAACGACGCCGACGTTGCCCACCATAACGAATAAACTTGCGTGAAATCATGCGTTTGTGCTCACTATGGTGGTTCAGATCTCAATGGATCAAGCAAACACATGACGGTGAATACATTTTTGACGAAAAACATCACGCAAAGCTTCAGCTATTGTGGGAAAAAAATTGATCGCTTGACCTGATGGAATCTGCACCATTTAACTGAAATATCGCTATGGCGAAATTAACATCTTGATATTTTTGCGGTCAGCCTTTCACATGTGTCGCGTTCTAATGTGTCGGGAGGGGATAGAATCATGTCAGAGTGACATCAGATAGGGAGGGAAATGGCCGACATTGTACAGAGGAAGTGTGCGGCGATCGGTACTCACTGGACCAGCGGTTCGGGCAGCTGTCGTCCTCAGAGTACTGAAAGGCCTCGTCCGGGCCCCAGTCCTCGTCAGGCAGCATCAGAATCACGCCCTTCACGTCACCTGACAACGAACACATCACCGGCGTCAGTACGTCAGTTCACGACAGCAGCGAGGGGTGAGCAGCATGGACAGTTTTCAGGCGGTGAAATGTTTATATTACAGTGACGATGTCATCTACCCAGAAGCCATAAGCCTCAGTTCCCGTATCTACGGCAGCTGTCAGGTCAGAAGCAGCCGTGCTGTAGCTGCCTCGTAGCTGTAGCTGCCTCGTTACTTTCCGCCTCTGAGTCTGAACTCACCCCAGCCCAGCAGCTGGGAGTTGATTAGGCCCTGCACCAAACCTCCCAACGGTCTGCCCTGAACTTACGAGTACCTCAGTTAACTGCGAAGGCCCCTTTTGCCCACTCTCGTGATACCCCAGCGTCATGGGTGTGAACCATGTATTGATCCACTCCGAGTCTCTGAATCAACTCTGATCAGGGTCGACCCCGCACTCCCCCCTCACTCTCCCAGGTCTTTCCCCTACTTTGCACCTCGGTCTCAGCTTGGTCCGTCCCGTGCCCATCCTGCTTGGGATCATCCAGCAATCCAGCATCCACACTGGTCAGGGGCGTCACGCATCCCCTCCCCACTGGCCCGTGTTCTACCCTGTACCCACCGCAGCCTGGGCCCACCCCGCAACCACCACTTTGTCCGGGGTCGCACCCACCCTGCTACCCTGAACTCACCCTGATCGGGGTCGGCCGTCATCCTCTCCAGCCGCTGTAGTGTGTCCACGGTGAACCATTGGCGCGGCACCACGGCCACCACCGACTGCCGCTCGCCGGAGGTCGTTAGCCGCGTCAGGTCAGCACTCGAGTTCACCACTCGCAGTAGGCCCACGTTGCCGGTGAAGTCGGCTGAAGTGCAGAGTAAGAGGAGTCAGTTATAGGTAAAGGTGGGGCGCAGAGTGGTATAGGACTACAAGAGTGAGAGACGTAGTCATGCGATCAAAGCAGACGAAGGCACGGATCAAATCTTTGTTTGATCGTCCCTCGCCCTCGACCTCGCCGGCACAGGGGGGGGGGGGGGGGGTTGATGCAACCCCCCCCCCTAAGGTTTTTCGCGAATAACTCGCGTAAAAAGCGGCCGATCGCGACGAAACTTTCAGTACCCTCGCATTGATCAATTTCACACCTACCCTGAAAATTTCATGACCCTGACCCCAATGACCTTTGACCTGTGACCTCTTTTCTGTGACCATGTTTGGCCGAAATCGCGGTTCGGCGCATGTCGGCTCGCATTAGCCGCGCGTTTGCAAGCTTTTCGTGGTTTCAAACGTTCAAACATGTGATTTGATGTTGCTCCCATGCATTAGGGTGGGTGTCAAGGTCACCTGAAGGTCAGGTCAGGTCATTGACCTATGGTGACCTCGGGTGAACTCGGTTCACTTTTCGAGTTTTACATGTTTCTAGGCTAGTTTTTGGAGCTGAATTCGAATTTAGTAACCATTTGAACATTTACGAAGTAGTTTTGGTGCCTTCGTAACATATTACGAAGCTGTCCGAGGCGGTTGACACGTATTACGAATACCCGTCACAACCCCTACCGGTTGACCTGACCTGACCTGACCCGACCTGGCCTAAATGCTTAAAGACATCATCTCTGATCAAAACTAACACGATATTCGTGATCAGCACCCCGGAAAACCACATAGCAGCCACACTTTACGACTTTCTAACAGGTCCCGATTTTCCCGGTTTTCGGGTCATTGACCTGACCTGGAAGGTCACCCGATGACCTAGGACCTTAAAATTGGGTATCATCGGGTTCCTCTCGTGACGGGCAACACGCTCGTTTTTTCCGCGAAGCTCTAGCTCGATCAGGGGCCAAACGCGAGGGGGAGGGGTCGTACCAACCCCCCCCCCCCCTTGTGCCGTCGAAGGACTCAAAATGGCCTGTGCCGGCGAGGGTTAAGGTCCATCTCAGTACAAATTGACTGTGACAAGAAGCAAATTTGACACAAATAGACAATGTAGCATTGCTGCACCAAAAGGCATAGACAGTTTTATAGCACGCCTATTGAGAAGCAAGAACTTATCTAGCCTCCCATCTACCCCAACCAAAGTTCATCAGTGGTTAGATGTGACAACATGAAAGAAACAGACTTACCTCTGCAGCCAAATTCATGTGTTCCATTCAAAATCTTGAAGCAGCTGTATGTTGCATCCAGATCCTGGTAAATGGACTCCCAAATTCGATTGGCTGTTGCTGTAACAAATAACATCAATTAATTATATTGCATGTCTAACTAATAAAATCATTATTGCCTTTGGGCTGCTTCAACATAGGCATTATTCCCATACCTAACCAGATAGCAAAAACATGCAAATTGTCATCACCATAGTTCCGAACATGTCATTTCTCACAAGCAGTATCGATACATCAGTGAATTTTAGGACTTAGGCTTATTCAAGGAAAATGAGAAATGGACAAGTATTCAACTTGAAAGATCAGACGACAGGTACCAAAGGTGGGAATCATCTCTTACAAAGTTGACTAGTATGTCAGTGAACTCATTCTAAATTTTTGCCAGAAATGTTGGCAGAAAAAAATAGGAAACATCTACAATAGGTGCAGCAAAAATTGATATTTTCAGAGTAGGTACCTACCTTCACTTGACAGTAGAAGAATTGTTGTCATCCATATCAGCCACATAGCAACCAATCTTCAATAAGGTTTCCTGGGACACAATCGCTGGCACTGGAGGTTCAACAACAGTTAGGCTATAAAAATATCTAATTGATCACCTGGACAAAGGACCAGTGAAGCTTCCTGAAAATAGGGGCATAATTAGATACCTAGGTACCTGAGAGAACAGATGATTCAATTCAACACATCCCTGCTAGTCCAGGGCAAGAAACAATGGACAATGGAGCATTGACTATAAGAAGTTATTCAAATCTACCACATTAGCAGCCTGAACAAAACATATTGTGCCTGGGATTGTGATGCCTAAGCTTTCCTATCAAAGCCTGAATGGTATTTCTGCATAGCCTGCATTATCTCAGCATCTGTCACAGGTCCCCTGACTCTTAGCTCACAGACTGTAGCCATGCTTTCAACCTGCAAGCCCAGCTCCCCAACCCACAGGTAAGGTTGTATTAAGGGCATAAATGTGGCATGGTAAGTATCACTACCTAGCAAATAGGCATACTAAATGGTAAACTCCTACTCTGAGACTTTTTCCATCTAATAACTTCTGCCAAACTATGGAAGCTTATTAGGAATCATACCTTACAAATTCTCACCATTTAGATCAGATTACATCTTGTATTACAATTATGACATAAGTCATAACTCAGAGGTTAACAAATCCAAAACTGAGCTGCAGAGCATAATGAAAACTGAAAACTGTAAGGCAGAGATACATTAGCTCATGCAAGGCATTTTATCAGATTCTGTATCACATATTTAAAAAAAAAAGTTTAGATGTTCATTGGATCATCAACATCATCAAGTTAAGATGTTTTGACTATACCTACTGCAAATCCGTACAGAAACCGGTAGTTGTTGCCTGTGCTACCTGTGGTGTTACTATCATCAATGAACTTGGGGAGTGATCCTGTTATTACAAATTTCAAAACAACTAAATGTGTGATCATGGCACAACCACCTTGAAGTGCTTGTTTTATGCATCATTCTCTGAATGTATGTGCAGTCTGTATTGTGCTCCTCCCTAATATCAACCTTGTGAATTGACGTGCAATGGTGAAAAGCCAGCATGCTGTTGACTTATCGTTAATAAATTAATCTGAATCTGAATCTGAATCAGCAGCAGCCCTAATAATTGCAGGATAAGAAACTGGTTAAGGTGTCATCCTGTAGTGTGGCGAATGCCACCAAGTGGAAAGTCCAATCCCCATGCCGCCTGCTTTTGCTATGTGGGCATTGTCCCCAGACCCCAGGTCAACATTGCCAATTGTAACATTTAACGGCATCATTTTACTTCATTAAATAACATGTTGAAAAATAGAGTAAAATAAGTGAGATGCTATGAAAATAGCTACAACTAAAAAACTAAAAAAAGGCTAGGTACCTAGTACCTACATGGCTAAACCTTTAAGTTTCTTCGTAAATTTTTTGTCGCTGATGAGCAGCCCTACTTGCTTGAACTTAACACAATCATCAATGATCATAGTCCTTAAATATTTACATAAATATAATCTGAAAAAGCAGATATCAATATGACTATGATATCAATTGTTATTATCCGCACGGTGACGGTATAATAAATAATAATTGAAATAATCATACCCGAAACAACGCCTCTATACCGCTATCCGATAACACATATGAAAAAAACACGCGCCACTTTTGCGACCATACCGTCATTTCAGATTTTTTTTCAAGATTATATCAAAAGACCACGGACTCCTATGAAAAATTATTGACGTCATAAGAACTTTTGCTTTTCAAATGACGTCATTATGATGAAACGATGCATTAGATTAGATCTATTCGGAAGTTTCAAACATGCTCAACGCTAGATGACAAATGGAGTATATTCGTTGCGTTCGGATGAGGTCAACCCTAGATGTTGACCTAGGGTCAAGGTCAGGTCAGAGCCCCCAGGTCAGGTCACGAAGCTGGTCAAGGAGGTCATGTCGCATATCATTCGATTCGGCAAGACTTCCTGAGTTGAGTCCATTGGTGGCTTTCCCCGACTCGCTAGCTCAATCTGACCGGAAGTTATTTGCGAAAAACTCTCATGACCGACGTCACGCAAGGTCAGCAATGCACACTGGCGGATCCAGGCTTGCGTTTTGGGGGGGGGGGCAACTCATGCGGTGCCAAACCTAGGGTACCCCCAAATCCTGTTTTCTCATCGGATTTAGGCCACTTATTTTTCGTCACAGCCCTGACACTATGATTTTTTTTTAACTAAAAAAAATATATATAAATGGTAGCCCACCCGACCCATGCCTTTATATTACTTTGTGAACACTTACCATTGCTTTTGTCGACCAGTTAACCTGCTTCGAGTCAGTGCTTGGGTCTCTTTGCGGGCCGTGAGGTGGTAAAACACCCCCAGTCTAACTCGACTCCTGGGCCACGCACTGATTGAACTATGTTTCATTATCGTTTGGGGGAGGGGGCAAATGGGCCACTTTAGGCCTCTGGGAAAGGGGCATGGCCCTAAATGCCTCGTCCCTGGATCCGCCAGTGTAAGAGACCATTGGTCTGGAGCTGCAGTTGGGTACCTCAGACGTCAGGGTACGCCCTCAGCTCAGATGTATAGGACTCGCGTGGAGACCTCTTATGCTATAGTGGACTGAAAGGACCCGATAGACGTGGGCCCTCAGGAGCCCGCCAGAGCCCCCAATTGTGAGGGATAAGTGAGGGATACCATTTACCAAGTGCCTATAGTTGCATATTGCAAAAGCCATAACGCCTTTACAAATCAATATATTATGTATCAGTGGCAGATCCAAGGGGGGCCACATGGGTCATGACCCCCCTTGGTGCCCGGGGGCACCACAGGCCTGTCAGGGGCACCACCGGCCTAGCAGGGGCACCACCGGCCTAGCAGGGGCACCACCAGCCCGCCAGGGGCACCACAGGCCTAGCAAGGGCACCACGGGCCTGTGAGGGGTCCCACAGGCTTGTCAGCGGAACCCCAGGTCTGTCAGGGACACCAGAGACTTTCCAGGGGCACCACCGGCCTCTCAGGGGCGCCATGGGCCTGTCAGGGGCACCAGAGGCCTAGCAGGGGTACCACAGGCCTTACAGGGGCACCACCGGCCTTGCAGGGGCACCTTGGGCCTGTCAGGGGCACCACAGTCCTGTCAGGGCCCAGGGGCACCAGGGGCCTAGCAGGGGCACCACAGGCCTGCCAGGGGCACCACCGGTCTAGCCTTTACAAATCAATATTATGTATCAGTGGCAGATTCAAGGGGGGCCACATGGGTCATGACCCCCCTTGGTGCCCGGGGGCACCACAGGCCTGTCAGGGGCACCACCGGCCTAGCAGGGGCACCACCAGCCCGCCAGGGGCACCCCGCACCACAGGCCTAGCAAGGGCACCACGGGCCTGTGAGGGGCCCCACAGGCTTGTCAGCGGCACCCCAGGTCTGTCAGGGACACCAGAGACCTGCCAGGGGCACCACCGGCCTCGCAGGGGCACCATGGGCCTCGCAGGGGCACCATGGGCCTGTCAGGGGCCCTACCGGCCTCGCAGGCATCACGGCATCACGCAGGGGCACCTTGGGCCTGTTGGGGGTGCTTTAGGCTTGTCAGGGGCACCACAGTCCTGTCAGGTCCCAGGGGCATCAGCAGCCTAGCAGGGGCACCCTAGGCCCGCCAGAGCCACCACAGGCCTGCCAGGGTCCAGGGGCACCACAGGCCTAGCAAGGGCACCACGGACCTGTCAGGGGCACCTCAGGCTCCCGTGCCCCCCCCCCCTGGATCCGCCAGTGATGCCACACCACGCGAAACACCGCCAACTACCAGCTGCCGCGCTATAAACACGTGCCAACAACAGTCTTTTTTGGACGACGGTGAAAACAGGGCGCCTGGGGCGATTTGATCAAGGTTCGTGAAATTCACACGTGATGTTTTACATGTAGAAGGCCCATGAAGGGGGAGAACTTCCAAATGTCACGTGACTAATATGCCCTCCGGCGCTCTGTTTTCACCGGCGTCCTCTTTTTTTTGTAGGTCGACTCCGCTCGCGCAACTTTTGACTGACCCTCACTGCTACCATATTGCTTCCATATTATGCTGTGGAAAGCTTTACTTCACCAAGTGGCTAAAAACCTCCATCAAGGTATATTTTCTTAGCAATTTTTCTGACGTTTTTTGGGGGGGGGGGCAAACAGGCCACTTTAGGCCTTTGGGGGGGGCATGGCCCCCGTGGCCCCCCCCCCTGGATCCGCCAGTGGCAATGCAAACGTGAAGCATTGGAATTTGGACCAAAAGTTCATGAAATCACGATTCCATGTTTCCATGTTCCATGAGATAGTTTAACCCTATTACTGGTGGGCTTTCTGGACTATTATGGTGAGGTTACGTGACCTACCTGACCTAATGTGACCCTTAGGGAAAATCCGAGATATACAAGTTGTGAGACCTCTGAAAGATACTCCTACGTCCCGTAAGTTTCAGAGTTATTGTGAAAAAACAATATGGCACGTCATTCGCCCTCTCCCCCCTCGGCCGGCGAGGTTTAAGCGTTCGGGAGACATCGCAAATATTCGTCAGGGGGGGGGGGGGGGTGAAAATCCCCCCAGGCCCGCGAAGGTTAACTATCCTGAAGATGGAAGCGACGGAACGGAGGGAAGCCAGACTTTTGCGCAGCCTTCCTAATGCATCGACCGTCTCTTCAAGATCGATAGGTGTGTACGTACGCGGTAACGTAATAATGCAGAAAGTCGTCGTTTTCATTGCGACACGAATATATTGTTTTTACGACAGGCATGGCAGACACAGCGCGTTCATGACCGCACAACAGCGACGAGCAGGCACCAGCAGAGCATCTGAGAACGGACAGACCCGAACAGACCCAAGGACAGACCCGAACAGACCCAAGGACAGACCCGAACAGATTCGGACAAATCCGATAGATCGGAGCCCGGCTGGACAGGGAAGACGGACTGGCAACCATCCTGACATCTGGCGACAGAACATCGTACTAAACGTTCACATAAGCAGGCAGTCACCACCCTTTGAGATCTTAACCCTCGCCCGTATTGGTGTTTTTCCAGCGGCAAACGTATAAGGGGGGGGGGGTCCGTTGGACCCCCCCTTGCCATTTCGCCCCTGATCGAGCTAGAGCTTCGCGGAAAAAACGAGCGTGTTGCCCGTGACGAGAGGAAGCCGATGATACCTAATTTTAAGGTCCTTGGTCATTGGTTGACCTTGCAGGTCAGGTCAATGACCTCAAAGTCGGGAAAATCGGGACCTGTTAGAACGTCGTAAAGTGTGGCTGCTATGAAGTTTTTCGGGGCGCTGATCACGAATATCATGTTAGCTTTGATCACAGATGATGTCTTTATGCATTTAGTCCAGGTCGGGTCAGGTCAGGTCAGGTCAACCAGTAGGGGTCCTGCCAGGTATTCCTAGTAGGTGTCAACCGCCTCTGACAGCTGCGTAACATGTTACGAAGGCACCAAAACTACTTCGTAAATGTTCATATGGTTGCTAAATTCGAATTCAGCTCCAAAAACTGGCCCAGAAACATGTAAAACTCGAAAAAGTGAACCGAGGTCACCCGAGGTCAGTGACCTGACCTGACCTTCAGGTGACCTTGACACCAACCCTAATGCATGGGGGCAACATCATATCACATGTTTCAACGCTTGAAACCACGAAAAGACTGCAAACGCGCGGCTAATGCGAGCCGACATACGCCGAATCGCGATTCCGGCCAAACATGGTTTCGAAAAGTAGGTCACAGGTCAAAGGTCATTGGGGTCAGGGTCATGAAATTTTCAGGGTAGGTGTAAAATTGATTAACGCGAGGGTACTGAAAGTTTCGTCGCGATCGGCCGCTTTTTACGCGAGTTATTCGCGAAAAACCATGGGGGGGGTCTGTTCGACCCCCCCCCCCAATACGGGCGAGGGTTAAACAACAAATAATAGGCGAGTGAACAACAAAGCTATAATGATAATGGTCGGTGCGTCACTGTGTATAGATGTGGCAAAAGTTCTGGTCTAAGCATTGGTACATGTACCTATCGTCCACTTAACCCTCGCACGACCAGGCCATTTCTCATAACACGAACGACCAGGGGGGGTTGTTACGACCCCCCCTGGCGTTTCGAAACGGAAGGTCGTAGAGCTTAGCGGAAAAAACCAACGGATTGCTCTCAACGAGATCTCGCGATTGGTGGTATATTTTTTGGTCCTAGGTCAACATTTGACCTACTTTTGACCGGTCAAAGGTCAAATTTTCGGAAAAAATAGACTTTTTTCAACTTTCCGCGGTGATTGCGGCAAACCGGTGAGAGATATCGACTTGAAACCTTCACTATCGTGTTCCTTGATCAATTCTCTATCGTTTGGTATGTATTTCGTTTCCCTAGCTCTAAAAATGGCGCGTTGGGAGCGCCGGAAGTCGGCAAGGTCACAGTCGGCGGCAGAAATTCGAAAAATCAAAATTTAAATTTTTGAAATCTGATTGTATTTTCGGATTTGGGAGGTCCATTTGCTCCCTATAGAAGCTAATATTGCTGCATATTCCCATTGAGGTGACAAGAATTAGCAAAATAGTGGTTCGGGCGCTTTTCAAAAATAGTACCGGACGCTGTTCCTCTTATGACGTCATAACTCCGTGACCTGACCTGACCCGGTCAATTTTCTTGCACCACACGATAGCCAATGCTTGCCCCAACATGCATGGGAAGTTTCATCATGATCCATCAAGCAATGTGGGTATCACCGGCAGAAAACCTAGGGATTCGGCGCACACGTTTGGTAACTGTCGGCCGGAGGCTGTACCTCTTATGACGTCATAACTCCGTGACCTGACATGACCCGATCAATTTTTTTTTCGGCAAAAGATGCGCAAAGGTTGCCCCAGAGGGTATTGAAAATTTCAGCCCGCTACGACAAGCCGTTTAGCGTGCACTTCGAAAAAACCTCAGGGGGGGGTTGATACAACTCCCCCCTAGGCGTTCTAGGGTTAATTTGAGATGAGCCAGTGTAAAACAAAACTTATCTTCACTAATACCTACGAAATTAAATGCTATTAAAAACCGAGATTTCATTATCTTCCGACCCAGGAAACACGTTCAATGTTGTACAAAATGCTTAAAACGGAACGATGTGAAGCGATGAGTAAATGCGTAGTACAACTCATGGTCAATGACAATGGTGAATTCAATCAAATACTAATACGTTTATACAAAACTCTTCTGAGCGCGAATATGTATTAATTTTACCCATTCCGAGATGAAAACCTTGTGTACCTTCTTGCCGGTATATATGGAAAATATCGGTTTTTCCTAATTTGAAATCTTCTTTCCCAAAATTGGCCGATCTAGCAGGCCTATGTACATTGTACAAGACAATACATTACATGACAACGTACATGTATAAAACTCACAATGCACACTGCACGCCTTGGCAGATACAAAGCTTACAATACACGCGAAGTACAGCACCAATTATATCAGCACAAACATCATTGGCAGGCGGCAGCCATGGTGGCTCCACTAGTCCCCCCTCCCCCGATAGCCAATGGATGAACAAATATAACAAAGTTTGACACATCTTGACGAAGCGCACTTACATCAAATGCGGACAAGTGAGACGTGTGTATGATATACCTGTGGTGGTCATCGGTCAACGGAAAATGCTTTCTTCCAACCGCCTTTTCCATTGGCCAATGACCAGTTAATAGACCAATAAACGGAGTCCTGCATCGAGCATTCCGATTATTTTGATAAAGGGATGAGTAAATTTTACCTTCATTCCTTTCACTATATGAGACAACTATCCTTCCATTGGATGTGTTTTCGGTGGTCTCTTCAGGCCAAACGACGACAGAGACAAATGATAACTGTCATCCCAGGAAAAGCATGGGCGGCACATGGTAATGATATGACGACAGAACAGAAACATGTCACATTATGCAAACATTATGACTGGTATGACGCATAAAAAGCCTCACGCCGTCTGCACGGCCTTCAGGCCCTAAGCCCGCGGACAAGTCAATTCATAACTTCCGGACTTTGCAAGCACTTGTCGCAGACAACCACCCATAGCTGAAGCACAACATATCACATAGGAACATGGCTTTTCAGCTCTGATATCGGAGCGGCGTTTTGACTTCACCGGCACCGCAGCCAAGAATATGGCCCGGCAGTCCAGCTGCAGAGAGCGGGCCCAACTCGCGACGGCCCGTGGCAGACACTGCTGACTAGAGGTGGCAAAATGTGGACCCGAGGACCCGGTCCAAAGAACCAGTCTGGACCCATATGGGTCCAGACCGGTTCCTGAAAATTTTCTGACGGGTCCAACCGGGTCCTACCATAAACCAATCTTGCACGCTACACATTATTGCAAAATATGGAGTGAATGAAGTGAATGTTTCTTTGCACACAGTAGCTCATGAGTAGGTATTGCCAGTGGGAAATAATTGTTTTACATGATGCAACTAATGATACCTACAAGTAGTTAGTATTAACTTAATTGACTTTTGGGGAACGGGTCCAACTGGTTCCGATTCCAACTAAGACCGGGTCTGACTGGTTCCAGAAATGTTCAGCCGGGTCTGGTTCGAGTCTGGTTCCCAAAATTGTCATCTTTTGCCACCTCTACTGCTGACTGCATTAGAGCGCTGGCGTCCTTCGCACAGGACAGCTTCATACATACAACCCTCCACCGACTCGCGACCTTCGCACAAACCCTGCCCTGACCACCCGCCTATATTCAATCCTTGTTGGTGGCTGCTGGACGGTCGAGACTGCACAACACTCCTGACCGCCTACTCCTACACCGGACACTCCTGCTCCTAAGCAAGACTCCTAATCGCTGACTGCTCGCTCCTACACCACACTCTCCTGGTCAGCGCTTCTCACAGTTCGCACTCCGCTGGTGGCCAGCGCTGGCCGGCGCGGGTTGAACGTGGCGAATGTCACCACGGGCTGCGAGTCCGCTGGACGTGCCGTCCTCCCGGCGTGACCCGACCGTGGCAGGGTCAGGTCGTCGAACGGTACGCCACCCTGAAGGAAGGCAGCCATACTGTCAGGCTGTCAAAAGGTAGTCAATAGTCAAGGAGTCAAAGTAAGGTCGGGTTGTGGCCATTGCTGGTCCTCCTTCACAATGCTTTATCCCAGCTCATCTAAGAAAATGATGAACATCAAACGAACGTGGTTAACTTACCTGGTCGCGCCTGGAGCCAATCTGATGGCTCACAGACCGCGGGGACAGGTTGGGCGACCCCTTTCGTGGCCAGCTAACACTCAAATGGTTCAAAAGATGACTCGTTGGAGCTAGGTCGTAGCCCGAATCTGTCGACAGCAACAGCAGCATGCAGCAAACACTTCAGTTTTCACCGTCACAAGCTTTGTAGGGGTATAAAGTTGCTCAAACCTTCATTCACAGACTTCTCTATATATAGAGAAGTCTGTGCCTCATTGAATGTGTTTCAGTCCGTGCTTCACTTCATCCCAGTATTAACTTTGTGCGTGTATTTACGTTCTGCATGCCTATCTTCGTTATCTACGCTTAATATTATTCACTGGTTTACTCAAGCTATGATTGATAGAGTTACCCGCACTATTTATAGTACCAGAACAGTTTCTGCATGGCAGAGCGTTTCAAAGCTCCACTGACCGTGAACGCTCGGGTGCTGGTTGATCTGCAGGCAGTGTCCGCTGGGTATCACGTCTGGGTTCTCCGAGTCGCCCAGTTTGGCCCCGACCACCGTAGGCCGGTCTGGCGCAGGACTCGAGGTCATCGTCTCCTTCAGCATCAGTGAGGAGTGGATCAGGTCGGCCTGGGGCGCCGGCGGCTTGGCCTGGCGACGACTGAAACAGAATGGGGAGTTCCACTATTGTTAGAGCGACTGCTACAGAACATTGGAGCCATTTGATTTTTGTTTGTTTTGTTGGGTTAGGCCCTTTCGGTCCACTGGGACCATTTCAGAGCCGGGAGGATGATAGGATATATGGGGAGACATTGGTCTGGGCAGGCACCCTAGTGAGTGACCGGGGCTGAGCCTGTCCAGATGACAGGCCACCCAGCCCCAAGGTACTCACTGCACCCGGCTACGGGGTGCGCTCCCTCGGGAGCAGCGGTGCCGCTCCAAGGGAGCAGCCGCATGATATAAAGTTGCCTGTCCAGCCCGGGACAGGCACGTCAGTTGATGGAACTCCATCGTGATATGGGCCAGCCGTTCAGGTGATAAACGTCACCTATAAAACCAGTAAAACGCCTTTTGGGCGAAGAACGAGCGAGCGAGATACACTGAAAGCAAATCTGACCGGCTTTTGTTAGTAACAGTAAAGTGGGCCTAGAATCACTACCCTTTTACCAACCATTTACCATCACGGTACTATGCTCTTACTATCCCAGTACCATGTTTACTATCCCAGTACCACGTTCATACTATCCCAATACTATCCCAGTGCAAGGTTTTTACTATCCTAGTACCACGTCTTTACTATCCCAGTACTACGCTCATACCACCCCAGTACCAGGTTCGTACTATCCCAGTACCACGTCTTTACAATCCTAGTACTGCGCCAATACTATCCCAGTACCAGGTTCATACTACCCCAGTACCACGATCGTACTATCCCAGTACCAAGTTTATACTATCCCAGTACCACGTTTATACTATCCCATTACCACGTTTATACTATCCCATTACCACGTTTATACTATCCCTATACCACGTTCGTTCTATCCCAGTACCTCGTCTTTACTATCCCAGTACCACGTCCATACTATCCCAGTACCACGTTGCACACACGTTTCAGAAAGGTCGACTGATTTTTATTGGATGACGTTTCACGAAGAGCAATGGTTTTCCGCGGCGCCTGCTGACTCGACGCTGCACAGTGCAGCGAGAACACCTACATACGCGCACGTACACACGCCGCACCAATCGATGTACATCCCACCGTCGCTTGGAAAAAAAAAACATCAGAAACATAGGAACTACAATCGAGGAACGAGGCACTTCTGAACCCCTGACGCTTAAATCGCCTGCGTGCGCGCGCATGGCTCAGCCGCAACTGCGGCGGCGCAATCGCCTCCTGCGTGCGCGCGCATGGCCCAGCCGCGACTGCGGCGGCGCAACAGTGCGCATCAGCAAACAACACGACGACAACGACGCACGAACGTTCCGTCTAAAAGTGACCGCGGCGCCCGACGATGCTGGCGGCGCGCAGCCGACCAGCCCTCTGAGATGAGTACATGAGATGGCAGTGGACGGCGTTACTCTTGCGGCTTGCACTTCAGCAGGTTCTGCAGCGCGGCGCCCTTCGGTTTAATCTCATCGCTCCTCATTCCAAAAACCTCGTTGTGCAGAAACCAGACGAGGGTCTTGTACTTGGTGCGAGGCTTCTGGTTGAACACGTAGAAGCTCACGCCGACCAGCAGCAGCGCCTCCTCCAGTGTACTGCACCTGGCCACCTCGGTGCGTTCCACCAGTACAGACCATTCCCCTTCCGGGGCCTCCTGGACGTGCGGGTAGGCAGCTCCCTCCTCGTCCCGGATGATCACTTCTTCTTGGTCGATCAGTCGGAGCAACGTCTCGGCAGCGTCCTCTGGAAAGCGGGAACAATATTCCAGGTTGGTACTTCATATGTGAAGGGAGGGGAGAGAGAGGGAGATGGGGAGGGAGATAGGGGACAGAAAGAGAGAGAGAGAGAGAGAGAGAGAGAGAGAGAGAGAGAGAGGGAGAGAGAGAGGGGGAGAGGGAGAGAGGGAGAGAGGGAATGAGGGAATGAGGGAGAGGGAGAGGGAGAGGGAGAGGGAGAAGGAGAGAGGGAGAAGGAGAGAGGGAGAGGGAGAGGGAGAGGGAGAGGGAGAGAGAGAGTCTCTCTCCACCCTCTCTTCCAACTTAGGGTAAGAGGTTTAGCAGCGAGCCAAAGGAGAAAGGTCGTTTTATTCAAAACGTGCCGTCATTGTTAAGGATATGTGGAAGCCGTCGTTGAAGCCACGAACATGTCTGGATGTCAGTTGGTAACACCTATCCATATGCATATCACCAGCAAAACAAAGATGGAACTTTGCAAGTTACAGGCGTCGACATGCTACGGAAGGTCATTCGCGAAAAAAAAAACTTTTTTAGAATGACAAGTCATTCGTTTGCGAGTTATCAGCGCAAAACCGGGGGGGGGGGGTGCAACCCCCTACACTGGCGGGGGTTTAGTTAGCAAATGTACACATACCGCGTCTGCATTCCGTTTGGGCCATGATGCCCGCTAGCCACGTTTTCAGACCTTCGCTGAACTTCTCCCTCAGGCCAACTTGTCCTGACAGCAGCTCCATCTCCTTCCAGAGCTGTGGAGAACACATTCGTCATGTTGAGAGGGATACATAAAGCATGATTAGACCAGTTAAAAATAACAGACTTTTAGCAGGTTTTCCCCCGGTACCTTCCCATTGGTTTGAAGAACACTGGCCGCAGTAGATAACTAGTAAATAACGCCGTACCGAGCACTCAGCCAAGCTGAACCGAGCCTCGAGCCAGCCTGAGTGAAGCCGAGCTTCGAGCCAATTATTAACAGGATCTCTTCTATTCTATTATCTATTAACCAGGATATAGACAGATCTATTCAGGATTTTGACGCTTCAGTAAAAGCTCGGCACTTTTTTGGTGCCTGACTCGGATTTTCTACACTGCACTGTAGGCCCAAACTTTCTCATCATGGAGCATGACTCTGCGCCTCGATAGTATGCAGTTACATTTACTACTACACAACCAATTCAGTGTTGGTTAGCAGATGAATTTACATACCTCCTCTGCACCAAACATGAACGGGAACCTTTTCTTGAGGCTTGAGATATTCTGGGGTTTCTTTCCGGGTCCTCCCAGAATTTCGGAACGCCTCGCCGGCAGCGTCTCCTTCACGAGGGCGGCGCGCTGATCCCTGTCGACGTCGCCATGTCGGAGCATGTTGAGTTTTCTCTCCGTAGTAACCAGATCATCAACGACCACTGGATAGTAGTTGGGCAGTCCTGGAACTTGTGTGGGGATGAGAGAGGCCTTCCTCTTGGCTTTCCGCTCCTGCACCGATGGACTCAAGGAACGTTTCCGAGAGTTGGTGAATTTGTTGCGGAGTTTCACTGTCAGGATGTCCTAAAATGACAAGAAAAAAAAAATCATGTTAGATTTTAGAATGATCCTTGGATTTTTAACACCACGTAAGGAGTCCGGGGGCCGTATTCTGACCGGTTTGCGTACGCAATGTTTTGGCTACGCCAAAACTTTTCCTACGCCAAAACGAGATTCTGAGCTCCGACTTCCGTACGTACGCCGAAGTCCTGGTTTGCGTACGCAAAACTTATTTTCGTTCGTACGTTTTTTGTTATTGGTATTCTGACAGTTCATTAGGCATGCGCACGAAAAACTCATGGAATACCAATTTTCGTACGCAAACCATTAGAATACCGATATTTTCGTACGTAAGATTATTTGCGCACGCAAGGAGGTCAGAATACCAGGTTATCTTACGTAAGTCAAAATCTTGCGTACGAAAAGATGAGAATACGGCCCCGGACCCGCTTAAATCATTGTGCAGGTGGTTTAAAAGCCGCCTTTAAATAGTAAACTAAGAAAATATGTAAGCAGCAATTGAGACTTTCCCAAATTATTTCGTAGATACTTAAAGGAAACGACCCACCTTTGAAAATTTTCAAATAGGTTGCCAATAGGTTAACAAGGCTGAAAAACTCATCTGTTCACTCAAAAAAAAAGTCAAAAAGTTTCAATTTTAAATAAAATCCGATTTATTTGTTATTTCTTTCTTGGGATTTCTTGGGAATTTCTTGGGATATTTTACCTGTAAGCCCCTGTAAGCCCCAAATTCCTCTATATTCGATTTTTAACGCTTCGTTATTTCGTGTCAGAGCTTCTCGCGGACGAATGGCCGTGGTATTCCGGGGTTTTGGGACCTTGGCTACAAAACTGTTATCTCAGTTTAGTTTCCCATTATAAAGGTGGGTCGTTTCCTTAAATATATTTTATCACTGAAGTCAAAGCTAAGGTCACTTCATGTCATCAAGCATCAAATGTTCCCGAAATTGATGATTAACTCCATTACCTATGGAACTATCGCTGGTAAAAAGGAAACATTTAAAGCCATCGGTAGACACTGAAACTTTTTTCGTCGGCATGTCATCAGTTATTCGTCAATGAGTTCGAGAGTTCAGGAATGTTCAAAATAGTCATTTCTACGAAGTTTTTTTTCTCTCAAAAGTAAAATACATCGGTACTGAACTTACCACGGTACTGGAGTGGTCCAATTCAAGGCACGCGCTCAGCGTAGGGCACTCCGCGATCAGCTGTTGCGCCATTCTTATGTAGCTTTTTGGGTAACTGAAACACAAAGCATTGGATCAATCTTGCAACCAAAATAATTTATTTTAGCGATTCGTCGCGTTTTGACCGAAACCATGCGGTAATAATATACGTGACACGATTTGATTTGATTGCGAATAAGGCAAAACATGGAACACGGGCTAGGGTTAATTATCTTTTCACTATGAAATGTTGACTCACCTACTCCCAGTACATTTCCTGAAAGTGTCCACTACTCCCTGGAAGATTTCACTCAGCTCTGAGAAAACCAACTGTTGACCCGCTTGTAGGCGATCTCTTGTGGTCCTTGACAGGAGACCCAGATCCAGGACTCTAGAAAAGGAACACAATGAAAAAATTAACCCGCCCCCAACTAGGGGGGTTGAACACCCCCTTAGGGTTTTTGCTTGGCTGTTCGGACAACTGTTCCGCAACTTTCCTGAAAATTTTAGGACTATGCTACCCAAGGTGCACCCATCGTGTATGCACACAATTAACTACCGGCTCGTCCCGGACAAGCAAGGTCAGGTCACCAGGTCAGTACAATGACCTGAAAAGGTCAACTTCATTTTTTACCTCAGGTCAAGGTCAAAAGGTGACGTAACTACTAACTAGGTCATGTTGCATACCATTTGATGCGTCTGGACAAGGGGAACATTTTTAAACCTACCTGAGGTCTCTATCTCATTCCAATCAAAAGTTATAAGCAAAAACGTACATTGATCTCATGACATTATTTAACCCGCGCCCGGCTGGGGGTCCTGGATTTCCACGCCCTGCTGGGGGGGTGTTTGAACACCCCCCCTTCTAACTCGACTCCTGGGCCACGTAGCGATACGCGGAAGGCGGCGTTCGAAAGAGCGTCAAAAATAATGAGGAAATTATTTCGGTCAATTTTTTGGTCAGGTCAAAGGTCAGGTCACCAGAGGTCATTGAAGGCAAAATTTCGCCGATTTTCAGGTCGAATGTCAACAATTTCCAAGAAGCCAGCGCATAACTCGGGAACCGATAGAGCTACAGGGCCGCGGAAAAGCGCATTCAATAGCCCTATTAACGCCCTTTCTGAGCAATTTTCTCAGATTTGACCTAACGTCAACGGTTTTGCCTGCAGGGGGCAAAAACTGCAAAAATAGCCGATTTTTTTCGGAAACAGTTTTTCTGCAATAACTTTTGACCCAAGCCTTGTACGAGCTTACTTTTACCGGCATCGTGTTCCTCTCGTCAAGACGCATTGAATGAACTATAACTTGACCTTGAAAGGTCAACTTGAAAATTTGACCTCAGGTCAAGGTCATTACCTGACCGGAAAGGGTCATGTTGCATATCAGTCGATCTGTATCGTCGAGCTGAACACATCTAAGGCGTTTTCATCGCTCTAGCATGCCTCTATCAAAAGTTATTTGCGAAAAACTGTTAGACACCATTCGTGACCTAAGATGACCTCAGGGCATAAACAGGGGTCACGGACACCATTTTCATGTTCAGTGTGTCTAAACCAATTGTAATTCAGTATTTGGAAGTGTTTATAATGTCTTTCGTCCAAAAGAGGCGCATTTCAATTTTCTCCCATTCACTTATAATGGGGAGGTCGCAAAATTGACCTGACCTTAGGTCATAGATATCAAAATTCTGAGATATACATTTTGTACATGCTATTGCTCTTAGCAATCGCTGAAAGTTTCAAAGCGATCGGTCACTCGGTGTAGCTATGACAGACATTGAAACTTTTTATGAGGTGAGGTCACTTCAAGTGACCTGGTGACCTGAACTTGAATGACCTTGGTCTGAAATTTTCACAACATGTGTAGAATTGATGTATGATAAGGTGTACCAAAAACGGCGCCGCCGTTTTTGAGATATTCGCGAAAAACCACAAGGGGGGTGTGCAAACACCCCCCCCCCCAGCAGGGCGCGGGTTAACCTCAAACGACCTTTTCCGGGGGTCCCATATGCAAAGTTGCATCTAGGTCATCAACAGTAGCCCAAATGAGCATGGTTCTGAATGATTTGAGCATATCTGATAAGTATTTGAGGTATTTGAGTTTTTTCCCATTGAATGGAGAGGTCAGGAAATTGACCTGACCATGGGTTACCGATAAAAAAAAAAATCCGGGATATAAAATTTGTAGGTACTTGGTAGTATACCAAATCCTGAAAGTTTCATATCTTTCTCTCAAGTACTGTGGCCGTGACTCGATTGGAAAGTTTTTTTTTCAGAGGTGGGGTCACTTGACCTGGCCTGGTACCTGACGTTTGTTGATCTGAACCTAAAATTATCAAGAAAGTTGCGGAACAGTTGCCCGAACAGCTATGCATAAAACATCAGGAGTGTTCGCCCCCCCCCCCCCGTTGTGCGAGGGTTAAGGAAAGCAAGATTCCTATGTAGAATGGCATCATCAGACACTTATAAAGTCGATAAATTGTCAACCTCATAGCATGCTGCTCCCGGATAGTTGTCCACCCGCGGATCAGAAAACTTTTCAGCAAAGACTCGACTGAGCCACTCAGCTCTATCGCGGGCGTTGGATATGGTTTTACCACCATATTTGAAAAAAAGCGGAGACGCCTCTGGAGGATTTGAAGGACCTTGAAAGGGATCAAAACCATTTAGATTTACTTCTCAGGTACTACGATATTTGAAAAAAAAACAATGTTTTGTAACGGGTGCGACAGACACTGAACATTGGAATGATGAACAATATGTTTCATTCAAATGTTAACACCAGTATAACGCCTTTTGGGGCGACTAACGGAGCGAGCGAGAGGGTGGGCCTTGCACGTGCTAAATTGCGAGGGGGTACCTCCAACTGACTTGTGCACGGCACCCTACTAACTGGTCTCTAGCGATGTGCCAAATTTGGGCACAATCGGCCCAGCCGTTCTCGAGATCTGGAAGCGGCACCCTGCACGTGCGCACGTGCAAAATGGGTCCCAACTGACTTGTGCACGGCACCCTACTAACCGGTCCCTAACCGTGTACCAAATTTGAGCGCAATCGGTCCAGCCGTTCTCGAGATCTGGAAACGACCCCTGCACGTGCGCACGTGCAGCAGCACCCCAACTCTGGCACATGTATATGCAGTGCCTAGTGGGTGCCTACCTACATGCCAACTTTCAGCACAATCGGCCAAGTAGTTACCGAGATATTGCAACAATTACAAAAGTGACACCTCTTCGTTTTGCACGTGGCACGTGCATAAGGGGTCACCCACATGCATCGGGAATAGTCCAATACTTGGTAGAAGGAATGAAGCTACCCTACAAAAATTACCGCGTGTAAATCGGTCAAGTGGTTGCTGAGATATAAGCCTCGCAAAAGCGTGACCACGGCCGGCCGGCCGGCCGGCCGGCCGGCCGGCCGCTCATACTCAGAAATTTCCGTTAATCTAAGGAAAGACTACGCTCGCTTCGCTCGCTCCGTAATCAGCAACTAAATGTGATGTTTTTATTCCACATTGAGCTGACTTGAAAGTTCAGCGAGGCGCGTTCTGCGGAAAACCGGGAGGGGGAGGGGAGGGGATAACACAATCTGTTGCATACACTCGTGGCGCAGGTGACATATTTCCCTTCAATGCAGCCAAGAACAAGTTACAACAGTGCACACTGCACATGCAAATTTTATGTTAAAAGTTAACAAGATGGAAAAACAAACTATTTTATAATTCTGTGATCATGTAAATCTCTATCATCACCTGTGCTCCTCGCCGGCACGACGTCCTTGATGAGAGGATCCTTCAACTTCAGTCGTCTGCTGGAGGCCAGATGATTTAGCGGCGCCCGTCTCCTCTCGCTCCTGCACCTCCGAGCTGGTAGTAGCATTAAGAGATACAGACGAGCAATATCAGCCAATAGGTACACTTACTAATCTGCGATCATCTTATATCCACACATAGACCTCTGTAAACAATAATTGTTGAGGTCTATGATCCACAATACGGGTTATAATAAACGATATGATATGGGTTAGAACTCACAAAATTTGCGATAAACAACGGAAACAACATATTTCGTATAAGGAACACTGTTTAATGGAGCAGTGAGATGAAATAGAACATTTTAAAAGAGACATCGGCATAACTAGTCACAAACTCACAAGCATAACTCTGCAATCAAGAGCCATAAGTACCAGAGAAAACACTCAGTGCATTCTTAGGTGTGAACAACACTGGCACAGACACAGAGTCATCAAAGCTGCAAAGCTATTTTTCATTTCGAGGAAAGTGAATATCACTTTCTAAAAAATTGTATGATCTTCGGAACTGTGGTAGAAAAATTTCACCCTCACCCGCACTTGCTATTTCACTAACCTAAAACGCAACGGAAGTGGGGGAGGGGGACATCACCGCGGTAATTCGCTCCTGATTGAGAATGAGTTTCGCAACAAAGACCAGTGCAGTGGATAGCTTGGGGCGTTCCGAATCCAACGGTGTGCAATTGTATTTTCTTAGGTCAACCGACGACCTTCTAGGCCAGGTAAGACTTAAGTACCGTTTCATGGCTGTACCTTTTTTACCTTTTTTATGGCTGTCTCAGAAGCTTTTAAGCTTTTCAGAAGCTGTTTCAGAAGGAAGATACGCATATATTTTTGTGGACAATTTTCGCGAACTGGTTATTTTTGCAATTGTAAATACAGTGCTTCAAAAGGGTTCGTAATATGTGTGCAGTTATGGTAATAGAGGAGTCCCCTATAATACGTACAACAGCATACGTACAACAGCTGTATAACAGCAAAAGTAACAATCCGGCAGGTCTGTTTCATTTCAATGCTCACCTGGCCTGCGACGTTGAAGCTGCACTGTGCCCAACTTCTGTGACAAGCGAAGAAGAATGCGCCGGCCTGAGAAAACAAAAATATATGTGATTTGATATTAAAGATAAATAACAACGCGCATAGTTATCTATGCAACACGGTATAAAACAAAATCGCCTCATTGAATCCTATTAGTGGCGGGGGGGGGGGGGGGGCATTTCGCCCACATCTCAGGTTTTTCGTGAATAGTTCAGAGGCTGAGGCTGCAATGGCTAGGGCCCTGAAAACCTCGACTTTTTCTAAAATAAATTTTGACAGATATTCAAATTGTTATGTCCCTAGCTAGTACAGGGATGGATCAAGAACATAAGGGATTTGGATGTGGGAGGTTCCGGCCAGAAACTGTATCCTTATCCTTTCACAACAACAATAACTGCTCACATAACTCATTCTAACTCTAAACAACATGTAAATGATGACATTCCGTATAACTTACGGGCTGAGTGAAATGAGATCCTCGATGACGAAGCCTGAGGCTGTGGTCTCCGTGGTGGGCTCCAAGGTCAGAACTGGGATCGTTTCGGCGGTGCTTATGGTCGGCCGCAGCAGCGGAGTACAGGAGTTGCTGTCGGCTGGGCTGCGCTGAGGATCAGGATCGCTACACACGATCCGCAGACAGCCCTCGTCCGGGATTTGGGCAGGATTCATGGGACGGACGAAAACCCCGTACTTTTCATTCCGTACCTCTATTTCGAAGTTTTTGTCGCGTTTTAGCCCAAAACAGGTCAAAGCCTCAGCCAGCAGTCTTCGTTTGTCTGTCACCGTCACCATGCGGTGCACAGGCACTCCGTCCGGCCTTGCTGAGTAGGACACTACGTAAGTGAACATCTTGGTGATCCTGTGGAGCATACAAAACATACTGGTTATTGACGCTTAGTAGATTGTTTTTTTTTCTACTGGTTAATCGTATCATCACAACATGCATCTTTAACTTTGGTGAAATTGAGAACTGTTGAGAAAACATTATTTACTACACCTTTTCTCGGTACGAAAAGGCATCCGCTCAATTGAACGCGACAAGGGGCACCCTACTTTGGCCGTGGTAGCCCAAAAATTGACAATGTGCGGCCTTTTCGACAGTTTGCATTGAATTAGACGCGCGGCACATTTTCGACCGAGTCACTTGATTTCAACAGGGGCACTTCAAACAACATTATTTCAATGTAAATAGACATTAGTCACTCAAGTTAGTCAATGTGCATCTTATTTACACATTGTTCATGCTATTTCGTTGATGCGGATTTCACTGTTTTCATAATACCTTTGCTGTACATAGCAACAACATGCCTCAGTTAACCCTCGCCCGTACTTGGTGTTTTGCTACCTTCGCCCGTGCAGGGGGGGGGGGGGGGGGTGCGACCCCCCTGGCGATTCCAAACGAAGGGTCGTAGAGCTTCGCGGAAAAAAACAGCGGATTGCTCTCGACGAGATCTCGCGATTGGTGGTATTATTTTTGGTCCTAGGTCAACATTTGACCCAGTTATGACCGGTTAAAGGTCATTTTTTCGGAAAATAGAACTTTTCAACTTTGCGCAACGATTGCGGCAAAACGATATGAGATATCGACTTGAAACCTTCACCATCGTGTTCCTTGATCAATTTTCGCTCATTTCATGTATATTTCGATAAAATATCTCTATTAATAGCGCCGCTGGAAGCGCCGGAAGTCCGCAAGGTCACGTCCACCACTGTGACCGTCAAAATCAAAAATTAAAATTTTGAAATCCGATCATAATTTTTTTATTCATTACGTCTCAGTGCTGCTAAAACGTGCTAAAATGCTACATATCACTGTTGAGTTGCCTAGGAGGAGCAATATAGAGCTACGGACATTTCTCAAAATAGCACCGGACGCTGTATCACTTATGACGTCATAACTCTGTGACCTGACAATCTGACATGACCCGGTCAAATTTCTTCCACCAAACGATAGCCAATGATTGCCCCAACATGCATGGAAAGTTTCATCACGATCCGTCTACTAATGTGGATACCACAGACAGAAAACTCCGAAAAATTGACACACGCTTCGTGAAAGCCCGGCCGGAGGCTGTACCTCTTATGACGTCATAACTCCGTGACCTGAAACGACCCAGTCAAAATTGTTTACCAAAAGATGCGCAAAGGATGCCCCATAGGTTGTGCAAAAATTCAGCGCGCTGCGCCAAGCCGTTTAGCAACCATTCCGGAAAACCCTCGGGGGGGGGGGTTGCACCAACGCCCCCTGCACGGGCGAGGGTTAAGATGCGTTGTTTTGCCCAAGGCACTAAAATAGCACAATTGTTACACGGAAACAGTCACCGATACATATGTTTTTATTTCAAATCGGTATGCGAGCTTAAACCCTCTCAGGCTTCAGCAAAAATATCATCAAGATGTCATTCTACATTTGCTAAAAATATTGTTGCATTTGCGAATTGAATCCAATACCACGAGGCACAGTTTCTCGCTAACGAAATCAAAAGACCATGGTCTAAATAAATTGGCACTCTGTCTTTATCAAATGACCTATGTCACGTCCAATGCTGCATGTTGAAATACAGTGAACAATGTCGATTTTGTGCACTATGCCAATTTCGAACGCCCCTTGTCGCGAGGGTGCGCTTTGTCGATGTAAGATGAACTGATGTCTAAATTGCATTCCGCGTGTCGAAACCAATGACACAAGTCTAATTCACCCTTCCAGATGACTTTTCGTACCGATAAAAGGTGTAGAAAAAATACAATGAATTTATTTACCTTGGCGCAGGTGGTTACTTTCACTTGATGATATTTCGCAAAACAACAAAATGTTTAGCTCTGATATGGTACATCCCCAGGGGCTGATGATGAGCCAAGTCATTCAGGTGCATGATGTAAGGTTGTGATTTTCTTGGCACTACACGGAAAGCCTGCAGTTTCTCGTCATAGTGAACAACCTCGCACTCTTCGACGATGAACTGGAAGCTTCCCCGATCGTGGGCCACCAACAGACAACAAATGAGTACTAGTTTCACGTTTCCTGATTTTTGTACAACAACATCTCCTGCGCAGTACTTTGTGCCGCAATAAGTTGCACTCTTCACTACGTCGTCCTCCATGCGTGATGGCAAAATTTGTGCCAAGTCCAACTGGGGGGGATCGTAATGTGAAGTTGACACATTGGTTACACCAGAACATAAAAATGAAGGATCCGCGGATTTCACACTCATGGTGACCTGATGTTTTTTTGCCATAGTAGCACACACGTTCCGTCTGTTTTTTGACACGCGTAGGTACTCTTTGAGTTCTTGATGCTTTGCTTCGAAGCGAATTGTTGCGTACCTCCTGGGTGGGCCATGTTTCCGCATATGGTCTCCATAATGTACGAGATAATGAAACTTTGGCTTCATGTGATACTCTGGATACTGGTTCCGGAACTCCTTCAGCCAATCTGATATAGCTTTTTCCATCCTGATGATATCAGCCTCGTCGTCGGTTTCAGACATCAGCACTTGAGTGATTTTGATAAGCTTTCGGATGATGTCAATTTTGCTTTCGCACTCCTCTGACATTTCACGGTCCCCCATCACAAAATACACCATCAAGGGGAGCAGTCGCAGCAGTGTCCATGACTCGCTGCAAGTCTGTCGGGCAGTGACACTGGAGTGAGTCACAACTGGTGCTTGAGGGCGATTCACGTCGGTCCTATGATATGGAAATTCGTTAACCATTTTTCGAAGCATGTCCTTGTCCACCACTCTCAGAGCGAACAAGGATGTCAGGACACTGTTCACAGCATACAGAGCCACACCCTCGAAAAGATCATGGCTGATGTCACCTGGCGTTTGCTCCGACACATGGAATGACTTCAACTCATTCAATACACATTCTGACTTAATCCCAAACACCTTGCATACGTCGGAAGCAAAGTTGTCCGCACTGAGCAATCTCATTTCAGCATCATACTCTTGTTTTGAGCGAGGAGCGAATTCGGACTTCTCAAACTTGCTTTGGATATCCGTTGAGGTTGCGTGACAAAATCTGCACACTCGTTTTGTCTGGTGAAAGCTACAAAAGAAGCCACTGATGTCGTGAATTGCCAGATTGTCACCAATGACAAGCTCAACTACACCTTTCACTGTCTCGACACAGTCATTCCAAACAACACGGATGCCTTGAGTCTCAAGAATCTTCAGGTCATCAACCAACGGCTTGAGAATGCGAGCCCATGAGTACTGCTTCACGTGACTCGCATGGAATAGCAACGCGAGGTTGATGTTCTCAAGTCGAGCATTCCGAGAGAGGTTCGCAACCGCGAAGTATATGCCCCCGATTTTGTACTGAACAGTTTTGTTGCCTATCGGACAGCTGACGACAAAATCATCATAGTAAAGGAGCAGCCTGACAGACTTTCCTCGACTACTAGTACTACTTGTCTTGCCATCACCAGGCGGCCCGTCATTTGATGTAGGACCGCACGTCAAGTCTGAACGAGCATCCTGGTCGAGTTTCACTTCATCTTTGAACTTCTTGTTGGAAAACAATGATTCAAGCTGCCTTCTGACAGGGATATACTGCATAGACTGTGTTTTTCCTTTGGCAGACTTCCCAAGCGTGATAGTTTGAGGGGGAACCATCATCAGATCGTCCTTTGCCAAATTTTCCAGCTTCGACTGGGTATCAGCTTGGTAAAGAGGGCTTACGGATGGCAGACACCTCGGGTCAATAGTCTCATGAGCATGATCGCATGAACTTTGAATAGCTTCACTACATTCTGCAGCGACTTTAGCTGCAAACTTCTTGAACTCTTGGGTAATATCATCACAGACATTCTGACAAACATTGCGTGACTTCAATCCCAAAATGAAAGAGGCTACGGTGTCGGAGGAGCCACGCTCATCATTGCTGTCGGCTTGTGATGTGCGCTCTCTGGCACCAACATCTCCTTCTGCGAGTGAAGCTGGCGGCGCGGCCTCAGACACTTGACTCGATGTGGCCGAACCCACTGCTTCATGCTCAAGGTTTGTTCCAGACGCATCTGGTAAGTGACCATGTCTGTGCAAGTGCCTTGACCAGGCACGGGTGTCTGCAAATATCTTGGGGCATGAACTGCATTTAATGGTAAAGTATGGCTCTGTTCTTTCATGGCGTCGCATGTGCTTTGTCAGCAGTCGCAACGAATCAAACTGGTGTCTGCAACGTTCGCAGGTGAACATTTTCTTTTCATCTGAAGACCTTGAGATTGAATATCGAGCGAAATCTGCAGGTGACCGTCTGAAAAAGACATTTGTTACAATACATAAAATAAATCTTTGTAGAAGTGTACTATGTGTAATATGCACTTTTACAATATGCAGAGATAGCCCTTCAACATTAGCGCGAGCGTGCGGTAAAATGCTTTGAATGCACTGGTCATACCGCACTCTGACGTCACCGAAAACGGCCTAAGGTAAAACCCACATTGAAAAAAAAAACGGTTTGAGATCTCTGAGACTACTTCGAATAGATGGATGGAGAATACGCCTCCAAATGGATGTAGAATGCGCTTACGATGGCATTGATGTTTCAACTCGTTCCGCTAGGTCTTCAATAACATAGTTAAGTGTATTTATTTTATGTTAGAGCTCATTTTGATGTAATGGCTAAAGTCAATCTTCAAAATAATTTATTTTATTGGACCAAAACGCGTTTTGTTTATTGCTTCATCAGTTGGTCCAACAGGTCAAAATATTGTAATTTGTAATTTGTTTGCAATTTTGCAATTTTGTAATTTGTATTTTGACCTGTTGGACCAACTGATGAAGCAATAAACGAAACGCGTTTTGGTCCAATAAAATAAATTATTTTGAATGATTGATTTTACCCGTATTTATTTTAGTTAACTTAGTTTCAAACAATGGGCCAGAGAGACCTTGCCACTGATAGTCCTAATATCAAACACATTCAACCATAGATGGAGGATCATGCCCTGAAGTTGGTATGGCCATGCCTAATCTGTCTTGTTGTTGGTGTGACCATCAATGATGGTAGCACACAATATTGGTGTGGCAGTTGGCACTGACAAAGTTGGTGTGGCAACTGCCACACTGGCCATACAGCGTTCTCCACCCATGCATTCAACCCTTGGCGTAGGGAGTTAGGGACTGGGGTGGCCAGGATGCCATGGCCACCACACTTTTCTGCCAACTTTGAAGTTTTTTTTTTTGCTTCAAAGGTAAAACTAAGATCACCAAATGGTTCAGCAATGTGAAGAAAGTAAAAAAAAAACGTTTATTTTTTTTCTGGGGGTGATGGGTCCAACAGTCATGTTAGTTTCTCAGGCTCCCTCACATTACCTACATTTTGTGGTGTTCCTACGCTTATGCATCCAACATAATATTTTGCTGAAATAAAACCATGACAGCATGCTGTACCAAATTAGTTCTGAAAAAATTGCACCACTTTAATTTCTCACCAAATTGGAATCCGACATTTCATTTGGGCACACTGTGGTGATTCTGTTTCATGTGATTTTTTGTAACGATGTTCCATAAATAGAAATGCTGAGGCAATTGTTCCAAATAGGGATACACTGTATTTCTATTTTCTATATTTAGAAACAAAAGGTGCATGCTCACCTGTTTGATGAATTTTGCAAGCTCTGGCTAAATTTTGCACATATATCTAGTTTCCAGCAGTAAAAAGCCAACATTTGAGTCTATATTCCATGGTTAGGTTCATGACAGATGATTTGATCTTGGGTTCGTGCAAAATGTGGAAGAAACCACAGCACGTTACACCATTTCCATTTATAGGTAAACATGCGTTCCCAAATACCTATACAAAGGTGATGGCGTTGAATTTCAAATGGTATTTACAATACAAAAATTTACAAAGCAGGTGAAAATTTGAGTTGAGTCCCAACCATATGTTGATGCCAGTTGTGGGCCGCCATCCTGACAGTTGCATTGTGCATGTACAATTAAGCTTGAAAATAGATACCTATCCTGAAAGGTCAGTGACTCTATTTATGGAACAAGCATTACCATTTATGGAACAAAACATTTCATGTTCAGAAATGTTTCCAAAGAAAGAAACGCTTCTATATGTGGAACAGAATTACCAGTCACAGTGCGTCCAACTGATTTGCAACTCCAGCTTACACAGTACACACGACATACTTAACCTGGTATTGGTAGTGCAACAGTCTACAAAACGTGGCAGGTTTCAGTTTCAACGAGATCTTGTTGGGGCAGAAACTGGAAAACCTGGGGCAGAAGTTGAAAAATTGGGACAGAAATGCTCAGCTTCACACCACCTCCCACATCAATATAATGTTAGATCTTTCTCTCATTATTAGGGGCAGCAGTTGAGCTGCCCCAGGTCTCAGCATTCTGATTTGAGGCAGGACTTTGTCTGCTCCGAAAATCTCGTCGAGCTCCCTGCCACATTTTGCAGACTGGGTAGTGCAGGCGTCACCAAATTTTAACAATTCAATAACTCTTTTATTAACAAAAATAAATCAAAATATCACTAAAATAAAATTTAGAGAATCACAAATCCTACCTACTTATTAATGTGAAGAACTAAAAAATGGTCCACAAACAGCAGATATGCCTTTTGGACAAATTTCATCACGCATACAAATGTTTTCGGATAAAACATTTTCCTAATTTTTCAATGATTTTTAGCTCGGAAAAGTCCTATAATATGTAGGTAACTTGTGGCTCTGAATAACTTAGAGCAAAACTTTCACTGTGCCTAGGTTTGGTTAGGTCAGGTCAGGCTTTAATTTAGTTTGGTGACACCCGCCCCACCCATACTACTCACCAGAGCTGGAGCTGCGTGATGAACCTTCAGAACAAAGATGCTCATACACAGTGCACAGCAAATTTTAAGTCCAACAACTTCTAAAATATCATATACAGCTTTCAACTCACCGCAAATGACTACTCTTCCCTCTCCCACTGCAACACAAAGCATCCGACGCAGCCCGCGCCACGCCGCGGCTCGCGCGCGCTCGCTCTGCAACGGTTCGCACAGGTGGTTGTGTGGTGGTAACAAGTTGGCAGCATTGTCACCGTATGGTAGGAGCTACCACGCTTGTACGATATTTCTACCACAATTTGTAATAGTTTTTGACATGGTATTTGGATGGTACTTGAACTTTATCATACTGTTACTATTTTTTTCAACAACCAATCGTAAAGCACTCGTAGCAGAATGGTGCGCCCTACTAAAACAATGGTAAAAGCGCATTTAGTACCAGGCTTTTACCAATTTTTGAAGCAAATAACGCTGGTAAGCAATTGATATTTATTCAATAATGGTATCGATGTAGTACATTTTGTTTTCAGTGTAGTGAGCCCTGCACGTGCAGAAGGGCGAGAGGGTACTTCCAACGGGCTTGTGCAAAGCACCCTTCTAACCGGTCGCTAGCGGTGTACCCAATTTGAACGCAATCGGCCCAGCCGTTCCTGAGATCTGGAAGCGGCATTCTGCACGTGCGCACGCGCAAACGGGGTCCAAAATGACTTTTGCACGGCACCCTACTAACCGGTCCCCAACCGTGTACCAAATTTGAGCGCAATCGGCCCAGCCGTTCTCGAGATCTGGAAACGCCCCCTGCACGTGCGCACGTGCAGTAGCACCCTAACCGCAACACATGGGAATGCATTGCCTGGTGGGTGCCTACCTGTATGCCAAGTTTCAGCGAAATCGCCCCAGTAATTACCGAGTTACTGAAGTGGGAACAAATTTAGCACCTCTTATTGTTGTATTTTGCACGTGCAGTGGGGGTCACTCACATAGATCAAGAATATTCGACCTTTGGTAGAAGGGATGCAGCTACCCTATAAAAATGACCGCAAGACAATCGCTCAAGCCGCTGCTGAGATATGGGCCTATCAAAATCATTACTTTTGCAAAACTGCTTGAACACCCTTGACTTTTCACGCGGCACGTGCCACGGCTGTCACTGGGGTGTATCAAAAGTAGTCAATTACGGGGTAGAAGGGATGGGGCTACCCAGCAAAAAAGACCGCAGGCCAATCGGTCCAGCGGTTGCTGAGATATAAGCCTCTCAAAAGCGTTACAGGCCGGGCCGGGCCGGGCCGGGCCGGGCCGGGCCGCTCATACTGAGATTTTTCCGTTATATTGAAAAGACTCACTTCGCTCGCTGCGCTCGCTCGCTCGTAATCAGGTGCCATGCAGTGCAGTGAGGTCATCGCCCGGGTTCACCGCTTAACTTTACGGACTAGATACAGACTTCTCATACGCTGGACCTGAAACATAGCTGCCCCACCTGCTGGACCTCTTTCTCACCCGCTGAACCTGTTTCTCACCTGCCGAGCTTGAAGCAGACGACCACGCCGACCGCGATGATGATGAGGGAGGCCACCACGCCGATCAGGATGGCCAGCAGTGGCGTCAACATCAAACCGTGGTCGGGCGGCGCCTCTGGTGACGGAAAGCGCGCTGTCATAAGTCGGTTCTTTCCGTTCTGTCTGTACATCATCAGCGATAATTCACATGTCCTCCATTTAAAGACTTCACAGTGCGTATTTATACATTACGCGCATATACGAGTATTGTGTGTCCTAAACTCCATAAAATTACGCTGACATGTGGATGACTGTTTCCATGTGCAATGTCGTGCTCCAAGAAGACCAAGAAGCAGCGCTCAAGCATCGTAAGAGCCCAGAGACTGCCATGATACCCC
Source organism: Amphibalanus amphitrite (assembly GCF_019059575.1). Classification (NCBI taxonomy): domain Eukaryota; kingdom Metazoa; phylum Arthropoda; class Thecostraca; order Balanomorpha; family Balanidae; genus Amphibalanus; species Amphibalanus amphitrite. The sequence goes on from NW_024881663.1 coordinate 536,309, forward strand.
ACATCAGGTCAGACCTGTTCCGGTGTTGCTGCTGCTACTGGCACTGCCACTGCTGCTGCTACTGCTGCTGCTGACGCGCTTCTCGGCGGCCTTGAGCGTGAAGCCGTCGAGCATGGTGGGTCTGCTGTGGCCGCGCGAATTCGAGGCGTACAGACGCACACGTAGCTCGACGCCGGCTGGGAGTCGCTCAGCCTCGAACTCGGGCCGGCCGGCGCTCAGGTTTCGCTCCAGCCGGCCGGAGGCGGCGTCGTACAGCTCGGCGCTGAAGCGCTGCGGCAGGCCACCGTCGAAGCCGGCCGAGCAGGCCACGCGCAGCGACTCGGACGTCTGGTTGACCACCGAACAGTTGTGCACCGGGTCCGGAGGACCTGGCGAGAAATGTAACCACTCAATACATTTTCAATGACGTGTAGACTGTAGAGCAATGTCTATGCGGACATCGCTGCAAGGATATCGTCATCGGTGCTCAGTTATCGTGTTCAGCAATGTCCGCAATTTTCTAGCAGCGTCCAGTCACTGTCACCCTTTCTCCTGGACCGTTACCTGCGGGTACGATGTGGAAGACGCAGGGTCTGGTCATGTGGCCGATGCCATTATCGGCCACGCACACCAGGATGCCGTAGTCGAGGTCGGTCTTGGGCGTATATAGTGCCCGGCTCCGCATACCACTGGATTTTATCTGCAAACGCGCAGACCTCAACGGGTCAAACCACTGTTGATCAAATCGTGAGGCCCAAATACAAGTCTCCAGAGTGACGCCCCCGACTTGGAAAACCAGACATGTCTGAGTTTTGGTAACTCGAGAATCTGAGTAAAGTATTTGAAACTAGAGCCATTACTTATCTGGATCGACCGTTCGGAAACGGCGCTATTCACTGCGACGACCGGAAAGGTTAGAAAGGTTAGTCTCAATTTTTTTTTAGGTGGACTGACCTGCGAGAAGGGCAGGTCCAGCGTCTCGATGCTGGTGTTGAACTGCCAGCGGAAGGTGACGTCGGCAGGATTGGCGTCCACCTGACACGTCACCTGCGCTGGCTCGCTCTTGGCAGTGCCGTACTGAGCTTGCTGGTCGGACACGCACACGGGCGCATCTGCAAAGGCAAAGCTAAGTTACGGAAGTGGATGATGAGCTGTGATAATCTCCTAGAGTTGAGGTGAACTAGGCAGAACACCACTTCTGGGGATCTTGGTGCTGCCATCTTGACAGCTTTGAACGCTACGAAGCCCGTCCTCGAGACGAAGCGACTAACAGGGCTTAGGTCAAACAAATAAGAGTAGCCGCGGCTACCTACTTCTGAACCAGATACAGATCCGACGCAGCCCTACCTAAACAACGAATAACAAATAGCAAAAGAATGGCGGCCTAATGACGTTCCCAATCCCACTTGGTATCCACATGAGGATAGCTTCCTGGAAATGTACTGCCTAGAGGCCGCAAGTTTGACGCAGCAGTTCAATTATGTAATTGCATGGGGAATACCTAACAAGGCCCCCACTCCTGACCGGGGCCAGAGCAATAATCGCCTTCGTGAGTGGGAAAAGTTCAGTCACCCGGGCAGGAGCCATCGGCAAACGGGAATGCCAATGGGTCTGCAGCTATGGGTCCGAAGCCAGCTGCTGATGAACACCTTCGCGAGATTGCTCTGTAATCGTGCCGTATGGGCAGCGGTGTCGTTACTTAAGAGCATTATTTCACTACAAGACATCAAAGTCCAATGTAATGCTATGCATTGCGAACTAATGAATGAAAGCAATGAAATAAAGCAGTAGAAAAAGTTGATTACTTTTAGCTCTTATTTATCGGTTTTGACTTCGAGAAAATTCGAGCACCGTATACTTACACAGAACAGCCATGTGTATGGGCCGGCTGTCCGTTTTTCCCTCTGGGTTGACCGCACGGCACACGTATCTTCCTGCCGAGCGTCGCGTCAGGTTCCGAATGACCAGACTGTGTCCGTTGATACTGACAATGTCGGCCTCAACAGAGGGAAGACTGGGCACTATCGGACGGTCCTGGAACGGAAAGACAGGTCATTAGAGTGACAGAGCTTATTAGCTTATTATTTTTACTGACTAGCCCGCTATCGTACGTTTATTTTCCTGCAGCTTATTTATTGCACCTATCTATACCTTCTTACAATATACAACACTCGCTCGTGCGACGCAGTCATCATTCTTTCATGAGAAAGGGTCGAATTAGGCCTCTATGTAATAGGCTTCAATTACCTACATAAAAAAACGTTTTGATGACATTTAATGGTTATCCAAGCACTGAAAGAGCGTTTTAAACCCTTTAAATATTTCTCCTACAATACCGGCATCCGGCATAACTCAGTGACCAAGGTCAGTTCTGTCAGTGTGAGGTAGTACTTGCGTAGTTTGGAAGCAGTGTGATACTGGCAACGTCGATATCACGCAATGAAGGGAGAAGGCAGGTCATCTTTCACGTCAACGCAGCTGAGTGGGGAACTTTGTCTCCTGCGTTATCTCCAGCGGGCAGACAACAGGAGTCGCACACCACCACCAAGCACGGCACGCACCCTCCGTGGTTATGCAGCTGTGGTTATGCAGCCGCCGACTGCGTACTCTTGTTCCCGAGGGATAGGTCGAAGACAAGACGCATACACATGTATGTATAATAACGTCTTATATGAGTCATCTAGAATGACTTTTTATTGCCAAGACGCAGTTTTCTTGTGCTCTGCATATCATCTACGGTGAGACTTTCTTTATAATCATATCGCTTTCATATGCTTTATGTTTAATATACATAAATCGTTTGTGCATAAAATGTGTGGAACAGTTATCAAAAAGACAGAAATGATCCAGACATATAAAGCAAAATTTAGATATCTACATACATACATTTTGTTTTCTCCAGCACTGCCGACGACACATTTCTATTTTCGTGATTGCGAATGAAAAACTCGCCTCTGCATAAGAGATCAGATGGACCATTCACTTATAATGGTTGACGTTAACAAAAGCTTATGTCAGAACACGATTTATGCGTGGATGCAAGTCCCCTTGTTTTTCAGTCGCTGAGAGTAATAGCAAAATGAAGAGTGAGCCGGGAGCCCGCTCCCTTGCTCCTATTTAGGATCTAACGCACCCCTTCCAAGCCATCGCCCCCAGTTTCCAACAGCGCTGTTTACCGTAAAGGCCTGGCTAGTGGCTACACTATGCGTTTTCTGCGTGCGTTTTTGTAGGTTTGCGTGTTTTGCGTAATATCGTTCTAGGAAAAAAGTTATAAACAATATACCTAATTTTTACTTTGTTTATATACAAAAGCTAATATAACTCTTATGTAACTAAAATTTAAGGTGAAAAACATCACAAAAACGTAATATCGTTCTTTTTTCTAGAACGATATCACGCAAAACATGCAAACACGCAAAAAACGCACGAAGAAAACGCATAGAGTAGCCAGGCCTTAACCCTATACCGTCGCACCAACACCAATAGAGGGTTGTCGGAGTGAGAGACGCTGTCCAGGCAGACAATTGGTGCAGGGTAGGAGTCACCCAAACAAACAGACGAAAGAAGGAATTAGAGGGACACCCCAGCAGGCAATTGATTAGAAACATAAAGATACCTGAATGCAGACAGTGGATGCGATTACAAACAGTTGACTGGTGGGTTCGGAGGGACATTCCCCTCCCTTCTCCCCCAATAAACAGTCCGACCGGGGAGGACGGAGACTGGCGTGGCGGCAGAGCAGCCCTGCGGCGTACCCGGCCGGCCGTATCCGGTCGTTCTCCGTCGGCCGGGCGGCCCTAAACCCTGATAGTGCTGGAATCCCGGCCCCGGCCGTGTCATGACGTGCTCGGCGGTCGCATCCGGTGGCCGGCGCGCTCGTAAGCCGCGCCGCCACCGTCGCTTTATCTTGAGCGCGCCATAAATCGACGCGCCTGGTGCGGCTTAACCTCGCCACAGCCGCGCGTCATCTTCGCCGCAGAGATTTCCCGGCTGCAGTGAGCGCTGCTGAAGGCGCTGGGCCGCCGCGATGACCGGAAGACAACTCACATACACAGCGGAGCTGATGGATGGGATAAGGGCCATGACATTGGACGCCTGGGGCAGGTGCCTAACGATGTTTGATCTCAGCAATGACTGTCTGTTGGACTGTATGATTATACACATGCAAATTATATGCATGATTAGTCTGGATAAATGTAGGCACCTTTCCAGCGATGTGAAATTGATTGTTTTCTAGACATTTTGTTTTGCCGTGTAATCGCAGTATTTATGCTGCGAATGCCAAACATCCGTCGGTTACTCACGTTATGTAGCCAGCTCAGGCTATAAATGACGGGATTGGCCTTGATGTCACACTCGAAGTAGACGTCCTGGCCTTCCCGTATGTTCTCCGGGTCCAGAGACGGACCCAATCGCAAACTCACGATGGGAGCGACTGGAACGACACAGCGCCCGTCAGCGGACAGCACGTTAATACATGTGTATTCAAATACCAATCAAGATAAAAGTGATGGCAACAGGGACAACCACAGCAAATACAGCATAAAAAGTTTGATGCTGTCAAGCCTGGAAATATGAAATTCGCTTTGTAACAATATTGCGCGCACTTCCTTAAAATTATTTTCGGCATTGATTTGCGAGACATGAAACTTTGCATTCAATTTAGTGCTGAGTATTCAGTACCTACCGAACGACGCACATTTATAGACAAGGACTCAATTTTCCTTTTTGGAGATTGGAGGACCTGAATAACATCCCTTCGATTTTAGATTAATCTTCTGAACTTCCGGAATGGGACAAAGTTTTCATTTTGTATATTTAGTTGTGCTTTTAACAATCATTTCCTTGTACGGCTTGCGACATTTGAAGAGGTTGAGCCTGCTTGCAGCCAACAATACAATTCCAACTGAATGGATATAGTCTTTTAGCTCGATTATGTTCGGCTAGCTCATCTAGGATAATTCGGTTTCTAGTGAAGCTCCAACATTGGCCTCCCTAATGATGTATTTGAGTTCATTTCATTGTACCCGTGGGACAAACAAAACAGAGAACGTATGCAGTGGTGGACTTGCTACCAAAGTTGACCTTCAATCCTAGCGTAACCCCAAAACCAAACCAAACAGACAGACTGTTACTGCGTGACTCTGGTCAACCAGCACTGACCCCGCCAACAGACCGCCGAGCAACCGTGTGGACGGGGTCCCTTCCCTGGGCTTAGAATGACTTAATTAGTACTTCCCTTTTAAATGCGTGACAAAATTGACGACTGGAATTCAGCGCTGACATTTAAATGCGGTCAAATAATAGGCGTTATTACATAAGTTATACCTATCATGCAGCAGGCCACATTTCATGTTATAACTGAACCACGCTTTGCGTCCAGTACTCACAGCGCACGTTGAGCACCCTGCTGTCCTCTAGAACTCCGTCCCTGACCAGACAGTTCTCTGCTCGACAGCGCAGGGACCGACCGTTGTCTGCCGCAGTGGGCGTGAAGGGCAGAGTGCTGCTCGTGATGTTTCCCTGGCTCATCTCCTGTGGACATCGGGGCGCTGAGGTCACCGCACAGCCGACGGTCAGCCTGGACAATTGGACAGAGTGTTTGCTGCTGTGTCTCTAAACAATGCATTTGTGATATTTCACCGTATGCATTGAACTATGAAGATACTATGCATGGCCGAGAATGTTCCTCAAAACTGACAGAGCCAAAGATAATCAGATTATATAGTCACCGTATTGATGGCCATCATATTTCGGTTAAAAAGCACAGGACTCCAATGTCGGTCATTTTTGGGTGGCAACTTGCAATTGATGACCACAATATTTTCAGCCGTGCCAATGAGCCCCGCGAATTGCATTTCACCCTGCCAATGCAATGGTCCATCAATCGGCGTCAGTGTGGCACAATCTCTCATTTACGGCACAGTAAGATAAATATCGTCAGCCGCGGCGCAAAATCACAATTCCATGCGACATTGCCCGGGGGGTCGGCGATAAATGCCACAGACGGACACTCCGCCATACGTTAGGGCCGCCGCCCAATGGACTCATGCCGCGGAGGGCTGTTTGTTTCGGCTGGTTCGTCGTGTCAGAGCGGCCGGTCGCGGCTCTAGCACCGGGGTCGTGAACACTAATGGCGCCTGGTCACGCCATACTAGAGCGATGATCTGAGGCGGAAAACAGGGACGGTCCCGGCACCTGACACCTGTCACCCAAGGTCACGGGACTGCCCCATCATGCAGGGAACGTAACCGGGCGTAACATTGTGTTAAGCGTGTCACAATAAAACTAGCTTTCTATCTAAGACTAAGTTATAATTCGGATGGTCGGAAATCTTTCTCGTATTTCTCATGCATGCAAATATCCTACTTTCTGCTACTTATACCACTCCTTCACGAATAAAATAAAGTTATAATTCCCACTTTATGGCACACTCAACCCGTTCTCTCTGAGACTATGGTTTCCCTTACCATGAGGATATCTCCAGTGATGTGTGACCGTGTGACTGACTCTCCGTCCCTTACCATAGGAGTGTCCCGGCTATCATTCCCAAGACCCTCTCCCCCGTTACCTTACCATGAGCGTGTCTCCGGTGAGTCGTCGTTGCCCGATCCACCAGGTGACATTGGCCGGTGGTCGGGAGCCCACTGTGTGACACACCAGCTCGTACGGATGGCCGGGCTCCAGCGAGGCCTGCGCTGAGCCGAGGATCGACACTGACAGTGGTCGAACTGCGAAACGGAGAGGGGGAGGTCAGAGATGAACGGAATGAATCGATAGTGACTGAACTGCGAACCAACCAGAGAGGCGAGAGGTCAGAGATGAACGGATCGACATTCGAAACAGACTAGCAGGACTGACAACCGGAGCGAGGGTAGGTCAGAGACGGACAAATCGGTGACGGCTGTGCGACCGATGTTGGTCTCGCCGAAAGGCGGGGTCCTCAAAGGCTTGCTTGATGCTTAACCCGCGCCCCGTAGGGGGGGGGGCGAAACGGCCCCCCCTGTCCTTTTCGGTCGATATCTCCTAAACGGCTGGAGATATCGCCACCAAACTTTCAGAACCCCTCCGGGCATCAATTTTACACATTGTGACAAAAAAAAAATTCCAGAGGCTATGATAGGTTGGCCACAAATGACGTCAGAGTGACGTCATGTTCTGTCATTTTCGACCGAAAAAAGACCTTCGCGAGTAGACCTGTCAGGACTACAGCTTTGAAGATACAGAAAAATGATCTATATTATAAATCCTAAAAAGTACCCCGCCGCCCACGCCCACGCCGTGTGCGACGTACGCACTTTGTAGCGCTTATTGCGGCGGCGTCTGTTGACCTACGGCCGTGAAATTTTACAGCGATGTGGGCCACCTTTACACGTAGCTCGTATTAATTTTTGGGCATGATGCGGCCGGGGGTGCGCCCGCGGCGCGTGCTCGCGTGCCCATAGGGTTAACATTAGAATTGGCAAAAACACGCTATTACTCGGGAACGGTGAGGGCTACGGGGGTGAAATTTTCAAGCCAAGTCGGACGCGTGCACTCATTTGTCGTGTCAACTTTTGAGCGGGTGCGTTCAGCGGTGTGCACGTGGTGGGGCCGCGACCGGCGCCGAGCAGAGGGCACGTGCTTAGGCTCAGTTGTTCGCTTAAAAAGACCGAGTGGAAATAATCAGAGCCGGGAGGTCATTGACCTTTGACAACGAAGGCCGACACAAGGCACCGCTGGCCAAGGGGATTCACCAAAAAATACATTTAATTTATTTTTGCAACATCTCAGCCGTTTCTGGGCCGATTTAGCTGAAACTTGGACTGTCGCTGGTAGGGTAGGGTAGGATAGGGTAGGGTAGGGTAGGGTAGGGTAGGGTAGGGTAGGGTAGGGTAGGGTAGGGTAGGGTAGGGTAGTGTAGTGTAGTGTAGTGTAGTGTAGTGTAGTGTAGTGCAGTGTAGTGTAGTGTAGTGTAGTGTAGCGTACGAGTAGGGTAGGGGTAGGGGTAGGGTAGGGTAGGGTAGGGTAGGGTAGGGGTAGGGTAGGGGTAGGATTGAGTTAAAAAAGGGCCTAACATACAAAAGACTTGGACACCCCGCAACTATCGCTATTATATTAACCCTCGCCCATGTAGGGGGGGGTTGGTGCAACCCCCCCCCCTGAGGTTTTTCGAAAATAGTGCAAAAACGGCGGCGCGCAGCGCCGCCAAATTTTGGGTACCTTATGGGGCAAACCTTGCGCATCTTTTGATAAAAAAAAATTGACCGGGTCATGTCAGGTCACGGAGTTATGACGTCACAAAGGGAACAGCCTCCGGCCGGATTTTCACAAACTGAGTGCCAACGCCCGAGGTTTCCTGCCGGTGGTTCGGAGATCGGTTGATGGATCGTTATGAAACTTCACATGCATGTTGGGGCAAGTATTGGCTATCATATGGTATAAGAAACTTGACCGGGTCAGGTCAGGTCACGGAGCTATGACGTCACAAGAGGAACAGCGTCCGGTACTATTTTTGAAAAGCGCCCGAACCACTATTTTGCTAATTCTTGTCACCTCAATGGGAATATGCAGCAATATTAGCTTCTATAGGGAGCAAATGGACCTCCCAAATTCAAAAATACAATCAGATTTCAAAAATTTAAATTTTGATTTTTCGAATTTCTGCCGCCGACTGTGACCTTGCCGACTTCCGGCGCTCCCAACGCGCCATTTTTAGAGCTAGGGAAACGAAATACATACCAAACGATAGAGAATTGATCAAGGAACACGATAGTGAAGGTTTCAAGTCGATATCTCCCACCGTTTTGCCGCAATCGCCGCCGAAAGTTGAAAAAAGTCTATTTTTCCGAAAATTTGACCTTTGACCGGTCATAAATAGGTCAAATGTTGACCTAGGACCAAAAAATATACCACCAATCGCGAGATCTCGGCGAGAGCAATCCGTTGGTCTTTTCCGCTAAGCTCTACGACGCTCCGTTTTCAAACGCCAAGGGGGGGGTCGCACCAACCCCCCCCCCCTGCATGGGCGAAGGTGGCAGATCGCCGTTTACGGGCGAGGGTTAAAAACAGCTACCCAAATCTACCCAAATGATACAGCTAAAAATACAAGCTACTCACCCAAACTAATGCATCCGTCACATATAATTAATCAAAACATACAGTTATCGCGCAAACCTGTACCTCTAGTCAAGACATAAAAGGTGTAGAATTGACAGGGCTACAAAACTGCTATCTCGAATTTTTGAAATTTTTGAGTTTTGACCCCCAAAAATCAAAAAAGCATTTTTTTGGATATATTCGCCAAAAAATCCAAAAAGTTTTTTGAGTTTCGAAAAAAACGGAATATATGTGATAGTGCCTACCGTCTTCTATCTACATACCAAATTTCAGATCGATACCTCGTTTTTTGGCCAAGTTATAGCGAAAAAAAACTGTTCAAAAATGATGACGTCAAATTTTCAAACTCAATTTTTGGCAATTCTAGAACTCGTAGAGCAAAACGAAGACCACCATTAGACTCCCCGTGACGAGTTGCATCGAATCGATACCCATTTTAAGCAAAAAAATCAACTTTGAAATTTGACCTAATTTGACCTGACCTTGACCTGACCTTCACCAAAACGTGACCTAGGCTGGCCCCAAAGGCTGCCTAACCCACATAATCGCATTTGTCATGTAAAATGGACCATAAAACATGTATCACACGACACATTCATATTGTGACCCCCGGTGACCTGACCTCGCTGTGACCTGACCTGGTATCAGTGACCTCAGATAGCAAAGTATGTGTTTGACGAACAAGGTACCATCGATGGTTTTCAATAAATTACCAATTTACTCGCTTTCACAGCACATTTCTTGAATTGCCTGTGAACGGTGAAAATCTGACCTTTGACCTGACCTGTGACGTCATCGGTTTGACCTAGGTCAATGAAATTTGGTCAAAAGGTAGTTCCCAGGTGGGGCTATTGAACGCCGTTTGAATTTTGAAAATCGGCCGGTAACTTTCCGAGATCTTAGGGGGGGCCGAAACGCCCCCCCCCCCCCCCCCCTACGGGTGGTAGGGTCCGCCGGTAGCCCTACGGGGCGCGGGTTAATGCTCAGTGCTGCTGCTTAATGCTCAGAATTCAGCGCTCATTGTTGACTGTTCCAGTACTCGGAGCTGCTGGGACAAAACAGCGGCATCAGCGGCATCGCCGGCGGCTGGCCACTGTAATTCGACCCGGCACCCGTCTGATGGAATGATATCCTGTTGCACAGATCTGAAGGGAATGACTATGATGGCAATCACTGCATCACTGCAGTGGAATACCCGCCGGTTCGCCACCTGCCTGCAGAGGCGTACGGCTGGGAAGCGTCCAACACGGTATCGAGCCGGCGCCGCCCGCCCGCCGCCTCGGTCGGGAATGAGATATGAAGTTTCCTGTTTTCTTTGCGGTCGCGTGGGAAGGTAAATGGAATTCGCTAATGTGATCGAGCGCACTTTCAGCAGAGGTGTAAAACAAGAATGAGAGGCCGGGAAGTGGGTACGCCTATTGATGGTGTCCCTTATGATGAGAACTTATCGGCCTATGTCACACATGCCTTAGGTAAAGGTGACTTCCGTTGCGTTTCCTGACAAATATAGCTTATCAAAAACGTAATTTTAGATCTGTTCACGATATTTTTCACTGTCATGTAATGTATAACGAAGCAGGCTAATGAGTTGGTAAGCTATTTGCAGCCAATTAACTTTTATCTAAATCGAAACATGATTCTTAGATCGAACAGCGTTTGAGTGAGTCACAATCTGATTTCATTGATGGGATATGATCAGAAAGCGTGAATAAGCCCCAATTCTGGATTCGTTCGACATTTTTAGGCGTGTTGAGGGAGTAGAAACGTGGTGGGTAGAAGTATCAGAACTTGAGGTTTGTCTTACAGGCTGAAGGCACTTGAGGTTGAGGTTAGCCTCATAGATAAGAAAAAATGGTAGTTTTATGGAAGGGCAATAAACCTGCCAAATTAATATCGAATTAATGAAATGTGCGTCCGTGCGTGGCTATGTGCGCACGTTAAACTTTGGACTCCAAAATCTGCCATAGAACCCGAATAGCGCGATAGGAGGGTAGAGGGCCAGAGGCAGGGTCAACGCAACAAGCTTCGCTTAGCGGGGGCTCTGTCCAATTGTGAGTCCTTCCATTTAAAGGGTTCGGACTAAATTTATTTTCAAAAATATCATAAAAGAACATGTGATGAGTACGAACATTGAGCTGATCGGTCAATGACCAGCCTAAGAAAAGAGCGGAATGGGACCGATGCAGGATGAAATTATGTGGCACAACGTAGAACTTCGACCCGATAAGAAAGTACGTGCAGTAAGAAGGGTCTGTCTAAAAAGATGATAAAGGCTTATCTACTGCCTAGATGAGGCTGAGAGTTACGGCACACTTAAAATAGCATGGGACGAGCAGAGATTCCAATTCTTGGAAGAAATCAAACTTCACCAAGACGACTGACAGAGCCTGACAGCAATGTCATCCGCATCTGCATGACAATACAATGACAACAAAGAGCATTGATGAGGTGGGGCGCCCCTTCCTAGATCAGGAAGAAAACTCGAGTAGAATGATTTGTTTTAATTACTTGATATGCTGATTGTAATTATATGACGAACAGAAAACGAAATAATCGGTTAGGGTAGAGTGGGGCAAAGGGCCCAGGGCGGGTCAAACGCCCACCCCTCTTTTTTATGAAGTGCTCGACTTTTCGAAGAATTCTCGATAGCCATTTTCAAGAACGAGCAGGAATCTACTTTTGCCCCCTTTTTCGGATCTACAAGTGGGTTGTTCTGGACGTAAGATAAAGATTAGTTTATTTCAGACAATTTTTAGATATTACATGTTTTCATACTACTAAAACTTTGTCTGACAGAGATTAAAGTAGGCAATGAAATTTAGCTACGCAGAACCTGCGGATTTAAGCTACGTTTTGAGCATTTACTGGTTTGCAACACAATCGTCACACGCTTAATTTTGGTGGACTTCGTTTTGAATGTGCTGTTGGGGTAATACGCCCACTTTGGTGTGGGACAAAACGCCCATCATGGGCGTTTTACCCCTAATGGGAGTTATACAGTACGGGTATTTGCGAACATTTTTGGCTGAAAGTGAGTGTCGGGATACGTTTCTACTGCTCAGGATTCTTATGAAATATGCAATATACTGGTTAGTATCGCCTGGAACAATTTATTCGCACGAACTAATCTCCGCTCTTTAAGGCGGTGACAGCCCGTTGACTGAATGAGGAGTGGGGTGGTAACAACAGTGTTCAAGATGTGTTTGGTGGTGTAATCTATTGATTTAAAGTCAAACGAAATGAGAATGGATAAATACTGCATTCTTTTGTCAGAGTACCGAGCGTGTAATGAAACGTTCAGGACTGGGCGTTATGCCCCACTCATATGAGCGTTATGCCCCATGGGTGGGGCAAAACGCCCGATTTGTAGTCCTCTCAATTCGGATGGCATATCTCAAAAACCATGCATGCCACTTGTTTCTGATGTGTTATTCGAAGAAAGCCAAGGTAATGAGCTACCAGATCAGCTACCTAGTTGTCTTTCAAATTTGTAAGATAAAGAGATACTGGGGCTGGAAAGTTAGGGTGGGCGCTTTGCCCCACTCTACCCTATGTAATAAGTCTAATAATGGAACAAAACCCAGGTATCGAAACAACCGTCATTCAGGAGAAAGCTAGACCACTTTAATTGGGAATGAATAGCAGCCCGAGATTAAATTGGGAACGATCGTATTAGACCCAAAGCAGGCTTAGTTGGCCAATAAAGTGCAGCAAATCAAGCTGCCTCCATCAACTGTTCAGATTTAACCGCCTTTATCTGATGATGCTTTGTTTGTCAGACCAATAGAGGTCACCAAAGATCGATCCGAGCGAACAGATGGCCAGCCATCGGTCCCGTGCACTTCAGCTTACGCAAAAACAGCGCTGCCAGCTCCAAATCAAATGTTTTAGAATGTTCATAGGTTCAGACCAAGCCTGCTTCATTTGCATTTTGTTTTGAGGAAGGATCCCAGTTGGAAACTCCCAACAACTTTATGTGCACTTTGTCGATTATGGAACTTGGGAAACCTTTCCTCAACACACCTTCGGGAGCAATTCCATGCCGCGATCGGCGTTCCTCTCACATCTATGTAAGAAACCTCACCGTAAAGGCCACCATCTTAACCAGATAATCGATGCTTACGAGTAAATGCGAAAAAGGAGATAGCTCTTCATTTCGAGTCATCACTAATGTATAAGCACATGTCAGAATATGTAGTACAGTGAACACCCCAGCTAACCATTTAGCTCGCAAGAAATAGATAATGAAATGGTGGTGCGTTTCATCTATTGAATGACTCTAGCAAGTTAGATTGATTGCCGAATGACCCTCCGCGAATTAAGCTTCTATCTGAATAATTGGATACCATTGCAAGAGCTCAGACTACGACATGACTTCAGCCAGCGCATCCAATCTCACTCACAGCTCATCTCAATGGCCAGTTTGCTGATGACGGGCGAGCTGATGTTGTTGTTTGCCGCCGAGCAGACCAGACTCGAGTGCAGGTCGTCCCGTCCCAGCGGCGGTAGTCGCAGCACGTTCGTCACCTGACCCGACCCCTGGTCACCGCTGTCCGTGTCGTCCAATAGGCGGCCGTCTCGGAACCACGTGACACGCGGCGGCGGCCGGCCTGCGGGTCAGAGCAGAGTCACGTGATATTTGTCAGAAGTGATGCTGCTGCAATGTTGTGATGATTAGGGATAACGCATTGGGCATGGCCAAACACACAATAGAGGCGAAAAAGCGGTCGACTCTGTAAAAGCGCCGTTTTATAACAGGATAACAGACATGAAGAATTCACTGCGTGATATGAGGCAGAGTGCCATATAGGCACCAGTATTACGGTACATGGTGGGCGCATAGTGACAATAAAAGAATAGAAAATACGTGAGGGTATGGACTTTTGAGCTCCTACCCCTCGCTAGGTACACCCGAAGGCGGGCATCACATTCACAACTCCTCAGCAACTCAATATCTGGCAATACGAGCGGATGCATATGAGTCTGCTTCACTTCAGAAACCTCAAAACACAGCTGTGTGCTTCATTGCGACCACGCTGTTCCCTCATGATCGTTCTCCTGCTCTGTAGTCAAGCCCGGCACAGCAACCCAGGCCAGCCGAGCGTGAGCTGATCCTCCTCTATCCAGGGATCAAGGCTGGCATGTCGATCACTGTATCCCTCGCCCGAGTTGGCGCGACAGCGACATTGTTCGCCGAGCGACCGGCAAACTGAGTCGAGTGTGCCCTTAGCTGACAGAGCGCCGCTGGCTTCCTGATATAGGAAAACATCTATTACTTACGCCAACTTTATCAGCCAGTTTAGTAGACGACTCATTCAGTACTGACCACAAACTGCACAGAAATCGCTTGATGGCCGGCAACGGAAACGGCTGATTAGTTACGAGCGAGCGAGCGCAGCGAGCGAAGTGAGTCTTTTTACGGAGCGAGCGAAGCGAGCGTAGTCTTTCCTTAGATTAACGGAAATTTCTGAGTATGAGCGGCCGGCCGGCCGGCCGGCCGTGGTCACGCTTTTGCGAGGCTTATATCTCAGCAACCACTTGACCGATTTACACGCGGTAATTTTTGTAGGGTAGCTTCATTCCTTCTACCAAGTATTGGACTATTCCTGATGCATGTGGGTGACCCCTTATGCACGTGCCACGTGCAAAACGAAGAGGTGTCCGTTTTGTTATTGTTGCAATATCTCGGTAACTACTAGGCCGATTGCGCTGAAAGTTGGCATGTAGGTAGGCACCCACTAGGCACTGCATATCCATGTGCCAGAATTGGGGTGCTGCTGCACGTGCGCACGTGCAGGGGTCGATTCCAGATCTCGAGAACGGCTGGACCGATGGTGCTCAAATTTGGCACATGGGTAGGAACCGGTTAGTAGGGTGCTGTGCAAAAGTCAGTTGGGACCCATTTTGCACGTGCGCACGTGCAGGGTGCCGCTTCCAGATCTCGAGAACGGCTGGGCCGATTGTGCTCAAATTTGGCACATCGCTAGAGACCGGTTAGTAGGGTGCCGTGCATAAGTCAGCTGGAGGTACCCCCTCGAAATGTTGCACGTGCAAGGCTCACCCTCTCGCTCGCTCCGTTAGTCGCCCCAAAAGGCGTTATACTGGTTACGAGCGAGCGAGCGCAGCGAGCGAAGTGAGTCTTTTCAATATAACGGAAAAATCTCAGTATGAGCGGCCCGGCCCGGCCCGGCCCGGCCCGGCCCGGCCTGTAACGCTTTTGAGAGGCTTATATCTCAGCAACCGCTGGACCGATTGGCCTGCGGTCTTTTTTGCTGGGTAGCCCCATCCCTTCTACCCCGTAATTGACTACTTTTGATACACCTCAGTGACCGTCGTGGCACGTGCCACGTGAAAAGTCAAGGGTGTTCAAGCTGTTTTGCAAAAGTAGTGATTTTGAGAGGCTCATATCTCAGCAGCCGCTTGGGCGATTGACTTGCGGTAATTTCTATAGGGTAGCTGCATCCTTTCTACCAAAAATAGGATACTCTAGATGCATGTGGGTCACCCCCAGTGCACGTGCAAAATACAACAATAAGAGGTGTCAAATTTGTTCCCATTTTAATAACTCGGTAATTACTGGGGCGATTTCGCTGAAACTTGGCATACAGGTAGGCACCCACCAGGCAATGCATTCCCATGTGTTGCGGTTAGGGTGCTACTGCACGTGCGCACGTGCAGGGGGCGTTTCCAGATCTCGAGAACGGCTGGGCCGATTGCGCTCAAATTTGGTACACGGTTGGGGACCGGTTAGTAGGGTGCCGTGCAAAAGTCCATTTGGACCCCGTTTGCACGTGCGCACGTGCAGAATGCCGCTTCCAGATCTCAGGAACGGCTGGGCCGATTGCGTTCAAATTTGGTACACCGCTAGCGACCGGTTAGAAGGGTGCTTTGCGCAAGCCCGTTGGAAGTACCCTCTCGCCCTTCCGCATGTGCAGGGCTCACTACCTCGCTCGCTCGTTCTTCGCCCAAAAGGCGTTTTACTGGTCAATATAACGGAAAAATCTCAGTATGAGCGGCCCGGCCCGGCCCGGCCCGGCCCGGCCTGTAACGCTTTTGAGAGGCTTATATCTCAGCAACCGCTGGACCGATTGGCCTGCGGTCTTTTTTGTTGGGTAGCCCCATCCCTTCTACCCCGTAATTGACTACTTTTAATACATCTCAGTGACCGTCGTGGCACGTGCCACGTGAAAAGTCAAGGGTGTTCAAGCTGTTTTGCAAGAGTAGTGATTTTGAGAGGCTCATATCTCAGCAGCCGCTTGGGCGATTGGCTTGCGGTAATTTTTGTAGGGTAGCAGCATCCCTTCTACCAAGGGTCGGATACTCTCGATGCATGTGGGTCACCCCCAGTGCACGTGCAAAATACAACAATAAGAGGTGTCAAATTTGTTCCCATTTCAGTAACTCGGTAATTACTGGGGCGATTTCGCTGAAACTTGGCATACAGGTAGGCAGTGCCTATAGGCACCCACCAGGCAATGCATTCCCATGTGTTGCGATTAGGGTGCTACTGCACGTGCGCACGTGCAGGGGGCGTTTCCAGATCTCGAGAACGGCTGGGCCGATTGCGCTCAAATTTGGTACACGGTTGGGGAACGGTTAGTAGGGTGCCGTGCAAAAGTCATTTTGGACCCCGTTTGCACGTGCGCACGTGCAGAATGCCGCTTCCAGATCTCAGGAACGGCTGGGCCGATTGCGTTCAAATTTGGTACACCGCTAGCGACCGGTTAGAACGGTGCTTTGCGCAAGCCCATTGGAAGTACCCTCTCGCCCTTCCGCACGTGCAGGGCTCACTATCTCGCTCGCTCGTTCTTCGCCCAAAAGGCGTTTTACTGGTGTGTAACATGGAAACGAATAGCGATTGCAGTCATCACGTGCTTTATTCAGTTCTGCCTACCGATGAAACGAACGGCATTGACTTTTAAAGGCAGCCTTTACAGCCACAGTTTAGAGCCGTTTAAACGCATTGAAAAACATTGACGGGCTTTGGCAATGATAACTGACTGGCCCATGGCATCATATGTGATGGAATTTCTCTCCGCCTATCTTTTGTATCTGTCCTGTCTTAATGTCTAACTCCGTCAAGTTTGGTAGTCTCCATTTCTATCTATGTATACGACCGTCTCTCGGTCGTGCCGGCATATCGCTGTCGGTGGTCTCCGTCGTAACCAACTCTCGGTCTCTGTCTCCGTTGCCGTCTCCGTATCTCCACTGTCGTCTCAGGGTCTCCGCTGCTGTCTCTGCGCCTCTGCCACGGTATGTAAGTGGTCGATGGTCTCATTCACCGTCACTCGGTCTCTGTCACCGTCTCTCGGTCTCCGTCACTGTCTCTCAGTCTCTGTCTCCGTCTTTCAGCCTCTGTCTCCGGTACCGTCTTCGTATCTCCGCTGATGCCTCTGAGTCTCCATCTCGGTATATCGGTGGTCGGTGGTCTCTGTCTCCGCCTCCGTGTCCCTTTTCCAGTCTCCGCGTCTCCATCTCGATACATCTCCAGCTGGTGGTCTGCTGCCGTCTCCGTGTCTCCTCTGTCGTCTCCGCGTCTCCATCTCGATACATCTCCAGCTGGTGGTCCGTTACCATCTCCGTGTCTCCTCTATCGTCTCCGCGTCTCCATCTCGATACATCTCCGGTCGGTGGTCGATCAACCGTGAGAGGTGCGCAGCCGACCGGTCACCGTCACCTCACCCGAACAGAGAACCCGTGAGAACCACACCTGCTGGGCTGGTCGTCCTGTGTCAGAGCGCGACCCGACAGACGAGACAACGACGACGACACTGGGAGGAAATGTGACGTGCAGGCCGCCGAGCGCTGCGCAGGGCCGTGCGCCGAACGGGGCAGTGTTAGTGATGTTTCAATAGCTGCAGAGGCATTCATGGCAGCCAGACTAGCAGGTCTGTGTATGTTTCTGAGAAAACTCACGATTGGAAAAATAAGCATACAAGTTAGATCGTAAAAAGGTTCCGGGATCGTGGCAGGCATAAACAATGTTGTTGGTTGTATGTGTAATATCTGAGATTGTTCAGTATAAAATACTGCACGGAGTAGGCCAAGCTAGTGGCAGCTTTGACTGTGATCGTGCCTGGGTAAAGATGTTGCTGCAACGACGGCAATGACTAATGCTAATGTTGTGGCGGTTAAAGGTAGTGTGCCAGCTTTCCTGGACCGTATGGAGTTAATGGCCCAGATAAGGAGAACCGGATTTTTAGAACTTATCCATACCTTCAAAACTCATGGAAACGTCTTAAATTCTTCAAATTTTGAGTACCCCAGTGCGAAATTCGCCCCGACGGGTTGTCGGTCGTACCCCAACCACATTTCACACCACTATGAACAATAAATGCACACACTGAAATCGCTATTACCGATATGCTCATCCAATCAAGTTTCGATAAACCCGTTCATCATCATCTCCTGCGGTTTCGAACACGTCTGTTAGGTGGTGCGGTAGACCGCGCCCAAAGCCAGGGCCCCGGTAACGTGAGGTAGCCGAGTCGGGGCAGCGTGCGCTGACCCAAGCCGGGGCCGCGCGTCCTCCCGGTGTCATGTGATAGCCCGGGGCTGCCCGCGGGGATGCGGTAGACCGCGCCCAAAGCTGCGGCCCCGGCTTGGGTCAGCGCACGCTGCCCCGACTCGGCTACCTCACGTTACCGGGGCCCTCGCTTTGGGCGCGGCTTCTGCTCATACTTTGTGGTGCGGTGGTGGTGCGTCGGGCCGCGCGCTCTGACTTCGGCCAAGAAAAATGCGTCAGCTGATCCTTGTCATTTCTGCCACTTGCGTGTGGTGAAATGGGGTCATAACTTAAGAGACGGCTTTTTCATATCAATTATTTTACATAAAATCATATTTCAAACCATAAATAATGTTCGACAGCCAAATAAAAGAAACAATACCAATACAGGCTTACAGTTTAACCCTCGCCGGACCTATTGGTTTTCTACATACGCGCCGGCCGAGGGGGGGGGGGGGCGGGTACGACCCCCCCCTCGCCGTTTCGCCCCTGGTGGAGCTAGCGCGTCGCGGAAAAAACGAGCGTGTGCGCCGTTACGAGACGCAGAGATTGGTACCCGATTTTAAGGTCCTAGGTCAACCGGTGACCTCTGAGGTCAGGTCAAGTGCCCCAAGGTACGGTTCAGTTTTTGGTGAATAACTTCGCAAAAAACGGCCGCAGAGCGCCGATTTTGGCAGCATCGTGTTCGTCTCGCTCAGGCGCGTCGAATGATATACTTTTTGTCCGGGTCAGGTCAACTTGGGGTGTTGACCTCAGGTCAAGGTCAGGTCAGCATCCCCAGGTCACGAAGTTGGTCGAAAGGGGTCATGTCGCATATCATTCGATTCGGCAGGTCTTCCTGAGTCCATTGGTGGCTTTCCCGGCTCGCTAGCTCAATTTGATCAAGAGTTATTGACGAAAAACTAATATGACCTTGATGACGTCATAAATGACGTCACGCAAGGTCAACATTGCAAAAGTGATGCATCTAACCTTGCAAGGAGTGCATAAAATCACGATTCTGTGTGCTTGAGATAGTTGGAGATCGTTCCCGGCGCCAGAATAGCAGTTTGAATTTTTCCCCATTGACTTATAATGGTGAGGTCACGAAAATGACCTGACCTCATATGACCTTTAGGAAAAATCCGAGATATACAAGTTGTGAGACTCATAATGGATACTAGATCCTGCAAGTTTCATTTCCCTGTGACATCTCCTCTGGCAGTGAGGGCGTTGCGAAGTTGCGACATCTGAAGACCGTGCAGAGGTTCACTTATGACGTCATAGGTCAGTGACCTGACCTGACCCTAAAATGCGGTTGGTGTCAAAAGATGCGGCTTGGATCAAAGGTCAGGTATGCCAAGTTTCAGCTCTCTATCGCCAGCGTGTTCGGAGCTATCGCGAAAAAACCCTATGGGGGGGGCGGCACCCGCCCCCCCCTCGGCCGGCGAGGGTTAAGGCTCGACATTGTGTTGTCTACGATTAGACAGCTGATAACTCATTCCCGTACGTCGTAACTCTATAATGACCTTTGCTTATTGTCACATGTGCGCCGCATTCGCGATTGTTGCCGACGCCTGTTTGCAGTTCAGCCCAGTACAGTTGTTATACATATCGAAAAACCGATAAACTCTTAGGCGAAAAAGGCACTATTTCAGGCCCATTTTTGATTTTTTTTGCGATATTAGGTAAAAACAGAAGCTTCTTATCCTAGGAAAAATAAAATGGGAAATCTTTCAAAGGTGGCACACTACCTTTAACTGGAGGGTGTATACTGCGGTGCTGAGAAAGCCTATGACTGCAAAGGTATGGCTGTGTTATGTAACATGTGAGATCAGAGTCTATAGTTAGTTACAATAGTTATTGCACTGATCTGTGGAATGCAGTGACTTAACCCGGCAGGCGGTGGGCCTACCAGCCACCTTCCGCGCGGTGGGGGGGGGGGCACTTTTTTGCCCCCCCCCCGTATCTCCGAAACTACTGGACGGATCCCGAAAATTCAAACGGCGTTCGATAGCCCTGACAAATTTGTCAAGGGAAACCAAATTTCATTGACCTCGGGGTCACCGATGACGTCACAGGTCAGGTCAAAGATAAAATGTTTCACCGTTCACGGGGCTTCTAGGGAAAGCGCTATAACACCGAGTAAAACGCATTTTGTCGAAAATCAGCGATAATGCGTCAGTTGTCTAGTACATATGTTGCTATTAGAGGTCACTGGTCATACCAGGTCACCAAAGGTCACCAAGGGTCACCACATGAGCCCAACTTTACTAAGGTTTTGTGATGCATGTTTTATGGCCAGTTTTTCATTTCCAACTCAATGGTGTTGGTTATAAGACCATCAGGTACGGTTGAGGTCACTTTCTGGTGCAGGTCAGGTCAAGGTCAGGTCAAAAAAGGTCAAATTTCAAAGTTGATATTTTTGCATAAAATGGGTATCGATTCGATGCAGCTCGTCACGGGGAGTCTAATGGTGGTCTTTGTTTTGCGCTACGAGGTCTGGAATTGCTAAAACAATTGAGTTTGAAAATTTGACGTCATCAATTTTGAACAGTTTTTTTCACTATAACTTGGCCAAAAAAAAAGAGGTATCGATCTCAAATTTGGTATGTAGATAGAAGGCGGTAGGGACTATCACAAATATTCCGTTTTTTCGAAATTCAAAAAACTTTTTGGATTTTTTAGCTATTATATTCAAAAAATCTATTTTTTGATTTTTGGGGGTCAAAATCCAAAAAATTCGAAAACCCGAAATAGCAGTTTTGTAGCCCTTTTGATTCCACACCTTTTATGTCCAAAACATTTTTCTGTATCTCTAAAGCTGTAGGCCTGACAGCTCTTCCCGCGAAACCTTTTTTCGGTCGAAAATGGCAAAAATGACGTCACTCTGACGTCATTAGCGGCCAACCTATCATAGCCTTTGGAAAAATTTTTGGTCACCATGTGCGCTAGCTGCTCCCGGGAGGGTACTGAAAGTTTGTTGACGATCGGCGCAGCGGTTCTCGAGATATATCGAAAAAACTAAGGGGGGGGGGGCAAAAAAATGCCCCCCCCCCACCGCCTGGAAGGTTAAGTCGATGGGTATGACTGGGAATATGACACAGACAAGTGTTATGACTACGGGACGAATGTGCGTGTGCCGTGCAGTGACAGTTGGGATGCAATGCGCTGCAGTGTCCGAGGCCGTGGTGGTGCAGTTTCTGCGGCCGGGTACTGGCTAGGCTGTAACTGTGACCGTGCAGTGCAAACTGCATTGCCGGTACCGACGATCAGTTACAGCGACCGGGCACTGGCCTGGCCAGTTCGCTGCGACACGCCGGCACCCCTGACAGCTCGCGGGGCGTCACCGGAGCCGGCCGGCTCTCCCCCGGCGCCAGTCACTCAGACAAATTGGCCTCGCTCGAGTGGCGTCTGGCACCGTTGCAGGCTGTCCGGCTACACCCAACCGGCAACACGGATCTGGCAATTTTCAGCCGGTCGGGCGCGCCGGGGAAACCTCATCAGCCCAGAATGGCGCGATACGGTCGCGATAAAACCTCCTCTCGTCTAGTCTCGTCTCATCTTGTCGGGGAACCAACAGAGCGTCCGATAATGGCGCTCTTATGGTGATCTTATTTAATGAACACCTGACACCAGACGGGGAGTCCTGGGTACTCAGCGACTCACCTCCCAGTGACCTGCAGGTGACCTCCAGAGGCTGGCCTTCCTGCAGAGGTCCGATAATCCCCGACACGGTCTGGCCATCATGTATAAACTCTGGCTGGCCCGGTGGAACTGTCCAACAACACAGACATGAGAGGTTAATGAGCATGTCAATGACATTTAATCATTCAAAATATATTTCAAGGCTGCAGTTAAGCATTGCACAACAAGTAATAGTTACCTTAGCAATGTTTAATTTGGTACTGATATTCAATTTTCAATTCATTGGAGCGATATTGCAAGATAAGTTAGCGCGTAGGTACTGGTTAGCGCGTAGGTACTGGTTAGCGCGTAGGTACTACTATACTGGAACATGATGCCTCTCTGTATGACTATCAACCTTTACCGACAGCCCATGGTAATTCGACACACAACAAGCAATTACTCAGCAATCTGGTGTTGCCGATCACCTAAGGAGCCCGTATTCACCAATCAAGGCACATCGCAGAGCCTCTGTAATCCAGACTCACTGATGACAGAGAGGCGCAGCCGGTGGTTGCGTGTTGGGCTGAAGCGGAAGTCGACTCGACACCGGTACCTCCCGGCATCCTGTCGCCGGACGGTGGCCAGTCGCAGCACCGCCGGCCGCGTGCCGTGTATGAACGTGGCGCGAACGATAGTGCCCCGGTCACCGATCTCGGAACGCTCCGAGAACGACCGGTCGTTTCGACCGTCAAAACTGCCACAGCGGATGGGAGGGGTTAGGTAGTTAGTAGCTCTATGAAGCGAATATCCACATGAAATGATGGCCTAGCCGAGTTGTCATGAGTGAGACAGCAACAAATGACAATATTGCATTGGTGACGAAAAACTCGTTCCACCTGTTACCTGTAAGTTGGAATTCCCTCGTCGTCTCGGTACCAGAGCACCAGCACGGCGCTGTCGTCGGGGTAGGTAGAAGTGATGTTGCACGGAAGGTCCACGCTGCGGTCCTCGACCCCAACCACCTCTGTCACGTGACCTGAAAGCAGCAAAAGCAGCAGCGTTGTTGGTCACACAGTCGCACTTTGTGAGCAAAGTCCATGTATCACATGGCTAAAAATAGTGAGCACTATCCGACAATTCCTTCAACATGCAGATGAGGGCAGGGCACTCTTATAAGCACAATGAGTCGGTATATGTCCTTGCCCTATATTTGCTATTGAGTCATATGCTGTCAACATGAGACGGCTCACTGCAATGCTTCAAAGACACTTGGTAGCGTTCTTAACAAAAAATACGGCATGTCTGATTCTAAAGTGATTTTATGAGACACGTGTTAAAAAACGTTTTAATTCTTTTCTAACAATTTCCTTCTAAATCTTTCATGTATTTTTGTCGATTCAATGAGCGAGCACGCACTAACTGGCAATTCACAGAATCCAAGCCGACAGCACAGTCATAAAAATGATATTTGATGGGCTTACTAACTACTCATAAGCTGCTGTAAAAAGCGTTAGATCCACCACACATAACTAAGCAAGGACGAGTCAATGAGCTAAGCACTGTGTGGAACTGTCTTGTATAACGCATTTTGTTCCTTTGTCTCTTACAACAGTTCCTTTGTCTCTTACAACAGTTTCGCTTAGCAATACTAATTGATGCCTCAAGCACATAAATCATTGCAAGCCATGAGGACGTGTCCGGACAAAATTTCGTCTGACATTTTTTCGTCGGACAGTTTTTCGTCCGCAGATATTCGTCCGACTTTTTTTCGTCTCGCATTTTTTCGTCTGTACATTTTTTCGTCTGTGCATTTTTTCGTCTGTACATTTTTTCGTCTGTACATTTTTTCGTCCGGACATTTTTTCGTTCGTAAATTTTTTCGTCTGTACATATTTTCGTCCGGACATTTTTTCGTTCAATAAATTTTACGTCTGTGCACCCAAGGTTGAGTGAAAACATAATACAATGCTATTCAACTGTGAGGCGAATGACGTCATAATAATACTCGGGGCGAAGCAGTGCAGTGCCGAAGGCAATGCCTTAGGAGAGATTACAGGCAATGGTAAGTCAAATATTTTTAGGTTAAGTGGTTGTGTATCTGGCTTCAGGCCGAAGGCCTGAAGCCTGATGCATAACCACTTAACCTAAAAAATATTTGACTTACCATTGCTTGCAATCTATTCATGCAAGTAACTTTTTCCTTATCCCCCGGTAGGCAAACATCAGTAGGTAAGGTTAGGTTAGGTTAGGTTAGGTTAGGTTAGGTTAGGTTAGGTTAGGTTAGGTTAGGTTAGGTTAGGTTAGGTTAGGTTAGGTTAGGTTAGGTTAGGTTAGGTTAGGTTAAAATTGTAGACGAAAAAATGTCCGGACGAAAAAACGCACGGACGAAAAAATATACGAACGAAAAAATGTCCGGACGAAAAAATGTACAGACGAAAAAATGAACAGACGAAAAAATGCACAGACGAAAAAATGTACAGACGAAAAAATGCGAGACGAAAAAAAGTCGGACGAAAATCTGCGGACGAAAAATTGTCCGACGAAAATCTGCTGGACGAAAAACCGTCATGGAATCCATGAGGATTGTGCGGCAAAGGCAGAGATATTTCCCCAGAAGCGCCTGCTCCGACCCGACGCTCGGAGTCGGACGGCGCCGGCGGGGTAGACTGTGCCGCAGTGGCTCGGCGTAATGCGGCACAGTCTACCCGGCCAGGGCTGCCGCGCTGAGATTACGGCAGAAGCCGAGCCGTCCGCCCTGTCGTGCCAACTGTCGATAGACTTGAGACAATGCATGTGAATATATTCCCGCTTCCAGCATTAACAATCACTCTAGAAACCAATATGGGCTTTCGGTATCCGACTTGCCTGTCAGGCCCACGACAGCTCCGGCGGGCAAGTCGTGGCTTTAATACTTCAACAGCATTCATTATTCGCCGCCAAACTGACTGTCATTCTGTGGAAAGTGCGCCTTTAGAGTCTCTGAAGATAACTATAGCGCCAACTTTATCGAACTTTGAGCCCTGGGGTCATGTCAATCGGCTGCCATCAATCAGGCCCCGCCCTCCATTTCCGGCCCTTCTGGCGGCCGAGCCATGGGACCGCGACCAATACCGTCATCACAGAATTTGATCGGAGTTCAGTGCACTAGCGCCACGTGACAGTAGTGTGTGAAAACGTAAGGACAAAAACGTTTCTGGTGTTTGGGCGGTTACAGGCAAACAGCCCTGTCAGTGGGAAATGGAACGTTTTCAGCAGTTGAACTATGAAGGCCTTAACCCTCGCCCGCACATGCCATTTTCCCATCCTAGAACGCACATGGGGGGGTGGTTGCCACCCCCCCCCGCGCCATTTCGTTCCTGTTGGAGATAGAGCTTAGCGGTAAAGACCAAAAAGATTCTTTGGGAAGAGACGAATCCAATGATACCCAGTTTTACCTTCTCAGGTCAGTCATTGACCTTCCAGGTCAGGTCAAACTAAAAAATGTTGCTGTTTTGGGTCACCGTTGGATATCAAGTGCGCTGCTTATCATATACCGATAACGATGCCGTTTTCTGGTGCCAAGCCAACTAGAACCTCTTTCTCACACTACCCGACCAGGTTTTTGCTGCTGAGGTCATTTCAGGTCAAGTTAGGTCAAGGTCAATTATATGTGTTTGTATGTCTGTGTGTGTCTGTGTGTATACTGATGTGTGCACCGATTGTTTATGTGTCCATATTACATGAAATCATGATCTGAGAAGCTTTTACCAAAAATGCAGTCAAAAAACTTCACAAAAAGTAAATTCCGCTTGCCTAAAACGCAATTATCTTAGATGACCTAGGTTGACCTTGACCTTGACCTTGACATCTGTACATCGTCGAACAACATGTTCCATGATGGGTGGGAGGTAAGACTGGTAAAAAAGGCCGAAATCAAGGTGTCAAAAGCTCACAAGGCCCATAGCCAACGCAAGATGTCGAGAATTGGCCATTTGGGTCATGACATGACCTGAAAAACAAGGTCATATCTCCGAAACCAAAGGTCACAGAAACTTGAAATTTTCAGTGAACATCAAGAAAGGATAGAGGAGCAGCTATACGAAAAATCAGCCTTCTAGCTCTAAAAATGTTGAGTGCAGAGCACAAAGACTACCTGGGGGGGGTGGCAACCCCCCCCCCCCATGTGCGGGCGAGGGTTAAAGGGACCCTCCCACCTTAACATTAGATTTGAGTTGAGATAGCCAAAATGGGGTCCCTGGCTCACAATTACCGGTTTCGGCACTCACAACATCGAGAAATGCCTTAACCCGGCGGCCGCTGGGCCTCCGCGCCACCCGCCGGCCGCTGGGGGGGGGGGGGCATAAAGTTGCCCCCCCCTTTACTTCTACGGCGATATCGTCGCAACACGAAGAGATAGAGAAGCGAAACTTTGCACACATCTTCCTGAATACCTAGCCGAGGTTGTGTCCAAATTTGGTGTCGATCCAATTTGAAATGACGTCACAGTGACGTCATAAGTGAAATTATAAATTTGCGACTCTCATATTCCTCACGATACATCACATATATGGGACCGAATATAAAGGGCCGATTATTGGTCAGAAACTAGATGGAAGTGTAGTAAGATGTTTTAGGATGACAACAGGTGCTGTCTAGTTCATTTACAGTCGAGTTTCATGCTCAGCGTCATCAGAAACGGTCCATATCGGAAAACGACAAAACTTTATGACGTCACTGTGACGTCATCTTGGGTGCTACAACCACCAAACTTTCCTCAAACATTGCCTAGGTATTCATTTGAAGCTATGCCAAGTTTCACGTTCGTAGCTGATCAGGTTTCGGAGATATTTCACAAAACGTAAAGGGGGGGGCAACTTTATGCCCCCCCCCCCAGCGGCTCGTGGGTTAAATCGGAAATATTAAATTTCAAAATTGCAGCATTTTGATTCAGAGGGGCTAATGCTTAGGAATACCCCTCTGAATGTGTGACGTCAGCGCAAATATCTAACGATTTTTAAATGTTTGACTAAAACGTTTTGTAGCACGCGGTGGTATATGCTATTTGCGCGCAACATCTGCCGCAAACGCCGCACTCCTATGAAAATAAAGTCGCTAGAAACAGCGGAGATCCCAAAAAGTAAACAAAAGTAAAAGTCTAATATCTTGAAAACCGGTGAATATTTTTCGGTGAAATTTGGTAGATATTCGTTTTCGCTCTTTCTGAACCGAGCGACATCACTTTCATGCCAATTCATAAACTTTTTTGAAGGTGGGAGGGTCCCTTTAACAGTGGACGCTACCACTGCGCCACTCGCTGCGGTCCTGGGCGCAGACTGAGTGGGCTGAGCGTTGGGACGGGGTGACTGAGCCCCGGCCAGCCACGAGCCCACACAGGGTGTCAGAGTGGACGGCCGGATATCGCCTGACGCCCACATCACCCCCCGGCGTCCCAGAAGGCCGGCAACTTCCGAGCTGCCGGTACCTGCAGGGACCGCCGTGCTGTCCGCACGACCAAGTTCGCCCCGTGCAATCAATGGGTGTCACTGTGATGCGTCGCTGAGAGGCGGGCAGTGTTCGGCTCCTGGAAGCGAGCCCGTATAGAAACTCATTCAAGCGAGGGAGTCCCGGTTGGCTACCCGGTCAACGCTCGTCTAGGTGAGCACGTGGGGACACGACCCGGTCCCAAACGCCGGAGGTCAATGGATTATAAATGAAGTTCAGTAGTTCAAGCAATACTCTTGAAGGTAATGTGCCTGACCTTAATTGATTTCGTACTCTGCACGGACATTCATCCCTTTGAAACAATCTTTTTTTTCAAATTATAATTGCCTTGTGCATTGAAACTGCAAAACACGTGCCTAACTACAAAATAAGAAATTAACACGACATGGACCTTTGTGGGGACTTTTCGGGCGTACCTACTTTTGTTCGGAATGCATCAATCGACGATAAAGCCCTAGTCTACTAATTAAAAATGTTAATAGTTAGGTCAGCACAGCCGACGCCTGTGCTGTAACGGAGGGTAGGACCGAAAAAGCGGCTCCTGCTACCAGGGTTGTATACCAATCAAGTCGATTGAATTGATTGATTTGATTCAACGCGTATTTTGAGTTGATTGGATTGAGTCGATTGACTTTTCGAGATGACTGGTTGCAGGTTGACTGACTCGTTTGACTTTAGCGACTGGTTGACTGATTTGATTCCCGAAAATTAGAGTGACTCGTATGATTGAGTCGATTGAATGGAAAGTTTAAATAAGTTTTAGTTAACGAAAAATAATGACACCAATTGATGACATCAAAGATCACAAAACTACACTGAAAACTGCTTGTCATCACAACTGCAATATGGGGTAGATGGCCAAATAAAGAACAGAGCCTAAACATGAACAGCCAACTTTGACTTTTAACTGTAATAACTGCTCCAATCCTGGTGATAGAACCTGGCGATGCACCTACCTACCTTTCTGCACTCAGCAGGAAACTTTTTTTTAATCCAGATGATAAAGTGCAAGGCCCTATATGCTAACAAAGTGTGATTAATTAATAATTAACATCTCCACAACTCCCTCCACATCTCCTCAGAAACAACCCACTGAACTCTATAAATATCTGTGAAACCCCTACAAAAATAACTGAAACAAAAGCGCCGTTTTCGTCTCGCTAATTACAATAGCTAATTTGCTGCATTGTTTAATTCGCAGCAGAACGTTTGTTGATCCTTTTCTCCTGAGAGCCTAAGCATAACATATTTAATATATTTCATTTTCCTTAAAATATTTTACCGAATATTATTAAGTGGTTTTATTTCAAATGAAATAATAATTAAAACGATATTGGTGTTGTACAACCGATTTATTTTATGATGGTCTACCATACTACATGATAACCAATGACGTCATCTTACCAAAAAATCAAAAGACGTAGAATAAGGATTTATAAAAGCTTAGCATACTTATCGGCAAAACGTTTTCTTTGTTTTTTTCGCAGTCGCACCGTGCCGTTTTCGCGTTTTAATTTTCTTTGTACATACTTCCTTTGTCTTTAACTTATCCTGTGGTTCCAGAGTCCCTGTCCTTTCCATTTCCTTTTAAATATATTTTTAATGCTCATCCCTATCCCCCAGTCCTAACAGTTTCAAATTGTATTGCAATAAAATGTTTTGAATTCTTCACATATAACGTATCTACCTTCGTTGGTACTGTTGGTAGCCATTGACACATCTAGGCAGGTCACATCTACCTGCTTTCCTGCTGTCTTCATAAAGCATACCTAATGAAGTTGTCAAATTTGTAGCAAATTTTCAACACTTTCATATGGTGTCAGTGTGGCATGAAACTTAGCTAGGTTCATTATGTTCAGGGTTCAATTCAGAAGAGCTCCGCAAAACTCACATAAGAGACAGACGGGGGCTTTACATGAGGTAGATGGCCTGATGACTAAGCTGGAATATGACCAAAATTAAATTGACAACTTTTAGGTGAAAGGTGGTGATTTGGGTTAAGGGGCGTTTGTTGAAGTCAACTACTGGGTTATTTTGCACCCATTAAATGAAACTTCTGCTCCAATTCTACCGATTAAACCTCAATATCATGATCCACCTGTCCATCACTAGGTATCCTTCCTTATTACATAGAAACTTTGAATGGCATGGCAATTTATAATTTTAAATGACAATATTTTTATGTTTCTTCTGTAGGTAGGTAGGTAGGTAGGTACACCAGGCTGCTATGGACACTTTTCCAAGTTGGTGGGGCAAAAAACCTAATGTATATCTTGGTTTGAGTCGTTTGATTGAGTTGATTGATTCCTTTCATTGTCGCGTTTGAGTCGATTGAATCAATTCCCGAAAACTGCTCTGACTTGATTGATTTGATTGGTTTCCCAAATTTGTCGTGATTGAATTGATTGCTATTGATTGAGTCGTATACAACCCTGCCTGCTACATGCCTAATATTGCGCACGAGAGAAGCGGAATTCCCTGCTATTTCACCCTGCTTAGAGCGGCGGTCCGCTAACAAGCGCCGCCACATCGTTTCCATTTGAAGTGAGTGTCTAGTAATCGGTATCATTCGCACTCTAGCGTCAGTCCCGAGGGAAATTCCCGGGCAACAGAACGAACCTCTTTGTCTTTTCTCTGATATGGGTGGGAATGTTACTACGTCCTCAAAGCACGAATCCCTTCCGTATCAACTTTCTGCGTAACATTTTGCAATTACGCATCGGGTAACCGGCCAACATTTCGTAGTCAACCGAATGGCGAGTTATTGAATGATATTTGAATAGCTGTCTAACAGCTGCGCCTGAACCGATCTGCCCGTCGACTCGTCAGGGTAGCTGGCGGCAGTGTGACCCGGTTGCAAAGCGCCCCAGTAAGTTGGACACGGACCGATTGGATTCGATGACTGCCGTGCCGAGGGGGCACGTCCGCGCCACGTCCATTCCACCGCCGACGTGACGTCGCGTCCAACGTGACCCGCCGCCGTCGCCAATTGCGGCGCGTCTGTGTCAATTGTGGCGCACGACAGGCTCAATTGCCGCGCTGAGGTGGAGACGGCGGCTTATGCTCACCGAGCGCCCGCTAAGGGCTCAAGATACGGCCAGTATGAATGGACTGCGGCGACCGTCCTTAGTAAATGTACGACGGCCTGGCCGGGTCGTGCCGCAGCATGAGCCGCTTTACGGGATTGAGGTAAAAATGGTCTCTGTAAAGTGTCTTTGTCGAACCGATCGCGGGCTGATTTATAGGGTATTTGGCACTGATTGTTCTGCTCGACAATCGGCCAACCTTTCGATTCCGCGAATCTCACCAGCCATGGTTAAATGGACGGGCGACAGTGCAAATATTGGCCGGGGCGCGGTGCCGCGCAGAACCGCACAGCTCAGATAATGGCCCCATATGTGCTGCACCGGCGACGATCGGACCCTGTAGTCAGCGTGTCCCGAAAGAGGTCCGAACGCAGCGCACCAAACCGCGGCGACAGGCCGATGTCGTAAAAGGAAAGTAATCGCCGACCCGACTCACTTTCAATCGCTGTGGAAGGCATCGCCGCCTAAAATGGAGATTATTTCACGCCGGGAAGGTTTTAAAGACGATGTCCGACCTGCGTTAGGTTCGGAACAAGCTCCAAGCATATGATGGATACAAATGAGATGAGTCAGACGACACAATGATTGCTGACATGAGACATTACTAAATCCAAAGGTTGAGTTTGTCGTCCTGATGAATATACGCCGAAGGATAGCTAAATGGAGGCGGATGGCGGATGCTAAAAATAACGTGCGTACTTAGTTAGAAGCGCAGTTTAGTAATCAAAAACCTTCCTAATTTAGTACTAGAATTAGGTAATCGAGATCGGTTGGTTACCCTTCGAGCTAGTGTTTTTGTGTAGGCCTTAGTCTGCCGTTTGATAACGCCATGTGAAAACATCCAAAGGAAAGGACAAAGGGCTGATTTAGTCACTCACTGGAGTCAAACTGCCAGGTCTCTGAAACTCTTCTGGGCCCAATCTCACCAAGTGCGGTAAACTCATTTTGCGGTAAACTACCCCAAAACGAATCTCACCACTGCCGTAATTTTTGAGGCTACCGCATCGAAATAACCCCATGGGAAAGCTTCGGTTTTACTGCAAATTCTTCATGTGCGCAGCTGCTCACGGCCCGAAAGCAAGTAAACAAACCAAACAATCAGCTGATTGCCCCCAAATGTCGGACCAAAATAACCGCAGACATTTGTGCCGTAATCTCTAAATTTTATACCAATTGTGAGCAAGAATCAACAATTAACCCTCGCCCGCACATGCCATTTTCCCATCCGAACGCACATGGGGGGGGGGGGGGGTTGCCACCCCCCCCCCGCGCCATTTCGTTCCTGTTGGAGATAGAGCTTAGCAGTAAAGACCAAAAAGATTCTTTGGGAAGAGACGAATCCAATGATACCCAGTTTTACCTTCTCAGGTCAGTCATTGACCTCCCAGGACAGGTCAAACTAAAAAATGTTGCTGTTTTGGGTCACCGTTGGATATCAAGTGCGCTGCTTATCAAATACCGATGACGATGCTGTTTTCTGGTGCCAAGCCAGCTAGAACCTCTTTGTCACACTATCCGACCAGAATTTTGCTGCTGAGGTCATTTCAGGTCAAGTTAGGTCAAGGTCAATTACATGTGTTTGTATGTCTGTGTGTGTCTGTGTGTATACCGATTGTTTTTGGGTCCATATCACATGAAATCATGATCTGAGAAGCTTTTACCAAAAATGCAGTCAAAAAACTTCACAAAAAGTAAATTCAGCTTGCCTAAAACGCAATTATCTTAGATGACCTAGGTTGACCTTGACCCTGACCTTGACCCCTGTACATCGTCGAACAACATGTTCCATGATAGGTGGGAGGTAAGACTGGCAAATAAGGCCGAAATCAGGGTGTCAAAAGCTCACAAGGCCCATGGCAAACGCAAGATGTTGAGAATTGGCCATTTGGGTCATGACATGACCTGAAAAACAAGGTCATATCTCCGAAACCAAAAATCACAGAAACTTGAAATTTGCAGTGGACATCAAGAAAGGATAGACGAGCAGCTATACGAAAAATCAGCCTTCTAGCCATGGGCGTAACCACCGCGCTGGAACACTGGAAATTCCAGCCCATTTTTGGGATGCTGAAATGCCGCCCCCGGTAGAGGAAGTCTGCAATTGCGGGACTCACGGACTTCAAAACCAAGAAAAAACGGCACTGCTCGGTCCACTATACGCCTGACCTCAACGTGCCGCTCCTCAATAAAATAACTAGGTGCCCTCTACACGCCGCCCCTCCCAGATGTCCTTCCGCCCCTCCGCACCAACTTCCCCTCAAGTTCCTCGGAGCTCTCTATGTGCCGCCCCTCACAGAACCCCGCCGCACTCAATGTGCCGCCCCTCCGCATCTATCGCCGTCTGTGCCGCCCTCCCCAGAGTACCTCGGCGCTCTCTATGTGCTGCCCTCGCCACAACTTCCCGCCGCCCTCAATAAGCCGCCCCCCCCCCCAATGCTCTATCGCCATATGTGCCCCCACCCCCCGAAGTGCCTTGGCGCCCTCTATGTGCCGCCCCTCACCACAAACCCCGCCGCCCCCAATGTGCCGCCCCTCGGCCCTCCCCACAACGCTTTACCACCGTCTGTGCCGCCCTCCATAAACGCCTTGCCGCCCTCCCCAGAGTATCTTGGCGCCCACTATGTGCCGCCCCTCGCCACAACACCCCGCCGCCCTCAACAAGCCGCCACTCCCCACAATGCTCTATCGCAGTCGGCGCCACCCTCCCAAGGCACCTTGCCGCCGCTACGTGCCGTCCCTCCCCAGACGCCTTTCTGCCCTTACGCGCCTCCCCTTCCCAGAATGCGTCAAAACGTTTAATGATTCGCCCCTCCCTATAACGCTCCATCGACGTCTGTGCTGCTCTCGTCAGGCGCTGTGCCACCTCTCCCCGGAATGATAGCCCTCGCTGGCCCGGGGGGGGGGCGTTTTTCGCCCCTAACGCTGGCGAATATTTCGGCGATAGCTCAGTCAGGGGTGCTTAAATTGCTGCTGTTTACATATAATAACTACGCATTGACTTGGCGAATTGTGCTGAAACGTCTCCGATAGGTGAACATCATGCGAACCGGGGGATTCATAATTACACCTTTCCGTGCTTCTATCCTCAGGATACTGAAATCCTTCTCCTCCACGCCGCAACCCCCCTCCGGACTGGACAGGCAACTTTATCTCATGCGGGCTGCTCCCTTGGAGCGGCACCGCTGCTCCTGAGGGAGCGCACCCCGTAGCCGGGTGCAGTGAGTGCCTTGGGGCTGGGTGGCCTGTCCCCTGGACGGGCTCAGCCCCGGCGACTCACTAGGGTGCCTGCCCAGACCAATGTCTCCCCCTAATTCCTATCATCCTTCCGGCTCTGCAATGGTCTTGTCGACCGAAAGGGCCTAACCCAACAAAACAAACAAACAAACAAACGATTCATAATTCCATGGCTAGGTATCACAGTTTGGTTGCTACTCTTAACTTAACGTGCGCAAATGAAGGACGTGCGCACGTTTTGGCGGGCTCTGTATGCTGCCCAACACAAAGTGTTACATTTTGGGCTCGATAAGTCTAAGGGATTCGCCTATGCGAATTCAGCCCATGAGAGCGTCAGGTGAGACGCTCTGATCGCAAACAACCATCGAAGTCGCGAAATGGCCCTGTGTGATTGCTTGATGTAAGCATTCCGAGCCAACGAGTAGTGTGGAGAAGGAAATCATGGCCTCCCACTCCCGATGGAGGCCCCAAATGTCGGACCCCTATTTTTTGTATCTGTCTGGGTGTCTGGGGCGCATAGCGACACGGGACCGCCGGCTCGCTGGCCGGCTGCCCGTCCGGTCACGTGCTTGCGTCCCGACACCCACCATAAAACCTATGTTCTCTAAATACACTCTCTCACTTCTCCTCTACCGACTGTGACGCCAACACCATCCGCGGACCCCGGCTCCGACAAGGGCGGCCGAAATGGCCGGCCCACAATTGGTGCCAGCGGTGGTGGTTGGTTGTCGATGGAGGATTTTTGGCTTCAGGTGAGTTCTCTTTTAAATTAATTTCATTTGCTATTTGTAATGTTTGAAATTTGAGATTTGAGATTTATATTTAGTTCTATTCGTTTTTCTATATGATTTTTGTCATTATTTGTTTGGCTAACCATGGAAGATGCTACCAGGAATTTTAGTATTGAGTACAACACCCAAATGAAAGATATTTTAAGGCGAATTGCTCATTTAGAATTAGCTGTAGCGGAAGAGCTTGTTGCTCAACAAAATCAAAATCCATCACAATCTCAGAGCCGAGGACGTGATCGTCAATCTCGTCAGCAAAAATACCGTTATCCACCTGTTCGCTCGAAATCACTTCACTCTTCGCATCATTGCTGTCAAGAAAGAAGTCATTATTTTTCAAACTCTTATCACCATGAATTTTCTA
The DNA here is from genome assembly GCF_019059575.1 of Amphibalanus amphitrite. Taxonomy (NCBI): domain Eukaryota; kingdom Metazoa; phylum Arthropoda; class Thecostraca; order Balanomorpha; family Balanidae; genus Amphibalanus; species Amphibalanus amphitrite. Next base: position 571,454 of record NW_024881663.1, read on the forward strand.
GCTCTCACCGAAACTTTTCACCGCGTCGAAACTGTCGTTCTCTGAGCCCAAACGGGTTCCGCTCACTGCACTAGGGGATGAGTGCGTGAGCGTTGCTTCAGATGACAGGGACCGTTCAGCACATCCCCCGGTTTTACGTGACGTCAAAATTTCGGGTCAAGCTTGTTCAGCTCTTTATGATAGTGGAAGTAGTGTCTCTTTAGTTTCAGAAAAATGTCTGCAAAAATCTGGTTTAAAAGTAGCTTACGAACCTCCCAGTGTCTCTATTCTTGATGTTACTGGAAACCCTATTGACGTTGTAGGTGAAGTCAATCTGAACATTAGCATTCTTGGTCAAACGGTTCAACACAAATTTTTCATTACAGCAAAAAGTTTACCATTCAAATGCGATATCATTCTCGGAATCGATTTTATTATTGCTCACAAATTGATTTACAATCCATCGAGTCGTACGGTGAACTTTCTAAAACCAATTCTTTCTTCCAATGTAGTCGAAAGGCGCTCAAAACGTCTGAGTCCCAAAAGACGTAAAAGAGTACGTTTTCTTTTATCAACAAAGGACATGCATGCTTCTAGATATTCCCAATTAATTAACAGTATACTTTATCGAACTAACTACTGATTAGCTTTAATTTTGGTCATCTGGTTAAAAAAACGACTTCTATAACATTGACCAATAACTTTTGGCCATTCTGAACAATTTACACCAGCGAAAGTGATAAGTGGCAATAAAAATTGTCCACAGAAAGTTTGAAAATTCAACAATTTACCAGCGATATAACTACATTAGAAGTATTGCTGTGCCTTCCCAAACGATTTCACGGGTATGACGTAATACACAGATGCACTCGTTCAGAAGACGCCACTCTTTAAAAGGACTTCATTTTTTTCAACCGTATATTCTTTTATTAAACAACGAAGTATGTTCTAACACAATAGTTAGATATTCCAATAACACTTTAACCCACTAAAAACATTGGCCTCTTCAATTTATTCGTTAAAGTAAGTCACTTGGCAGTACTATTAAAACCGGTCTTTTGCTAGTCATTGGCTCATTAGCCCCATTTTTTTCTCCTTACTACTCACTTTGCGACGTTAACGATCTCTCGATCGACTGACCGGCGGTACTGCTTGTTTTTAACAATCATTCAATGTTTTGCTATCCGCTGTGTCAAAAACATGTCTTCCGTGTCATTTATACCATGATGTCTTCCAATGAATGTTCAGCCTTCACAAAGTTCATAATGCCGTTTTATCACACAATTGTTATCACACATCAGGGAAAATGTATCACTGACCGGCACAGCGATAGCACAACATTGTAATAAAAAGTGTATGTGGATGCATGTTTGAATACTTGGACACGAAAACAAATTCGAATGTCCTACGGACCCGAATGTTTTGGCCTTTGAAAGTCCATGGGTTCCGTGGCACGCCTGGGGAAGCATTACGACACTTGTGTCGCCCAGTGCTACGTGCCTTTTGTACAAATGTTGTACTGTACAGCTGTAAATATGAATGACTGTTTTGTATGATGTATATGTTGGGGCATTGTTTCGGCACATTTTATTTCGGTTCTTTTTCTATTACAGTTCTTGAGTTTCTGTTACCCATCTGGGAGTGGCCACTATCTGACTCCCCGAGCATCGACTACGGAGAAACGCCGATACGCATCACGGTCTGCAAAAGCTGGCTGATCATAGCTATGATGGGATTGGACGCTCATCGCCGACCCGTCTGGCTGTCTCAGTCGCTCTGCATCTGATCCACGAATCACACACTGCAACTGCGGACGCCATCACCGACTGCAACGGCTGCAACTGCAACCACACTGAAAACAATTTAACCCAAGGCCCGCGAGTAAACCGGTGTTTTACAGGTACCCCTATCCGCAACCATTTTTAACCACCCTCCCAGGAGTACAGGGTGTCTCAAAAGTTCGTTCACAGGTACCAGCCATGCTTTTTTGTCAATAATTCTGAATCAACAAGAAATAAACAGTCGAAATTTTGCATGGGCATTGGTGACAACCTTCCTCAAGCAGTCTCATTGTTTTCAAGTGCATTCGACCCTTCATGAGCTCACAAAAAGGGTTCACCTCTGACCATGGGTCAGGCACGAAAATGTAGGTTGCAAAGTCGGGTATGTTGTGAAACTCTCTGTTTCAGGAGTAATGGGAATGGTTAAGTCGGAAATGACACATGGCTAAGTGTCGGCGAGGATGAGTGCAACATGATGATTATCTCATAAAAACGGTGGCTAAAATTTTTGAAGGACGAAACCATGCGAGACTAACGGCGTTTTGAACGACCCTCGCACGACAGCAGACTCGTGTTCCGGAAAGCAGCTGAAAATGCGGTCATAACTATTGAAAACTGGCAAGAAGGTCACAGACAGAGGTTACCCATTTTCAAAAAGTGCAGGTCATCGTAAAATAAAGACAAATTATAATTTAAAATTGTTTATAATATCTATAACGCTAATTTTTGGGGACAATAACACAAAAATCGTCAATGCCAAGGACACCTGACCCTCCAAAAGTGTCAGTTATTGTAAAATTTTATCTAACGAAGTTTCAAGAGGCAGATCTGCAGCGAATAATTTTCTTTTAAACACAAAATCCCGATAAAACCACACGATGGACAGGTTTGGGCCGTTTACAAAGCAGAACATCTCCCGAGGAAAACACTCCGCAACCGAGCGAAGGTCTTGGCATGGGGAATGACGAGCGCTTGGAATTTGCAAAATTTGCACAATGTGTCTGAGAAACAGACGTCCGACACATTCTGCTACCATATGATGCGAAAAATTTACTCCTGGTACTTCCCGTTTGTTCAGGACTGGGGTCGTTTTGAAAAAGAAAATGGCGCTTGGGATGTCGGCGCCAGTCATTCATGAAGCAGTTAGCGCCAGAGAATGCCTACAAAATACTCAAGAATGGTGTCGATGCAAGCTGTCGGCTTTCAGGGAAAATCAGATGTTGCCGGGGAGCTAGTCAAAACTAAATCCGACGCAGAAACTGCAGGGGATTCCCCTGCAAGAGCTTGAAAGCTGGTAACCTTTTATCAGCCTCCGGCAGCTGACGGAGCAACAGAAATCGGTATGGGCAAATATTTTTTGGAGATACAGCAAAGGGGTTGGTTTCCAACCTTCTTAATCAGTTGTCAAAGCATGCATATTTGTCTAGTGTACACACAGACACCAAAACTTTATACTTTTGGCCGGTTCTTATATGCTTTATTGGCATGGGAAATGTGTGAACGAACTTTTGAGACACCCTGTACAGTAAGGTCCCATTGCAGTGTAGTCGTCCCTGCTCTCAGCGGACTTGTTCGCTGACAGCGGTTATATCCGCTCAGAGCAAGTACGACTACACCGCAATGGGACCTAGCACTACTCCTGGGAGGGTGGTTAAAAATGGTTGCGGATAGGGGTACCCGTAAAACACCGGTTTACTCGCCAGCCTTGGGTTAAATTGTTTTCAGTGCAGCAGGTGGCCTAGGTCCAAAGCCAACCCCTGGCTGACCCACATGGCCGCCTGCCGTCGCTGCTACCTCATCTGCTCATCGTGCTTCGCTGTTCTCCGTCCGTTCGTCCGTCACTCTCGTCGCCCGTGCCAGCCGCCATCAACATGGCTGAGCGCACCATATCGCCGCCATCAACGCGCTGTCGATCAAAGGGGTCACCAACACCCTCGCCAATTCCACCAGCTTCCGGTACGCTGACGTCTCCGGTATCGGTGCTGTGCGGCGGCAGCCAACGCTCCGTTGACAGGTGTGGCCACACTGTCACGGCGCACCCTGGCCGCTGCCCCTCACGATCAACTCGGACATCATCTACCCGCAGAGGTGCCTGGCGCATAACATCGACAACGACAAAACATGGCGACGACGATAACAGCGACGACTACAATGACGAGACAACCAAATCGGAGAGCAGCGACAACAGCAGCAGCAGTAGTAGCAACAACAGGCGTACCAGTACCAGTAGCAGCAGCAGCCGTACCTGCAGCAGCAGCAGCAGTCGTACCTGGCGTTCCATGCGCGGTGTCATACGGGGATCTATGCAGTTAGGATCGTGATTGCTTATTGGTCGCCTCCTCTTGTCGGCTTGTTGGGGGAGGAAAGATATGTGGAGAAGGAAATCATGGCCTCCCACTCCCGATGGAGGCCCCAAATGTCGGACCCCTATTTTTTGTATCTGTCTGGGTGTCTGGGGCGCATAGCGACACGGGACCGCCGGCTCGCTGGCCGGCTGCCCGTCCGGTCACGTGCTTGCGTCCCGACACCCACCATAAAACCTATGTTCTCTAAATACACTCTCTCACTTCTCCTCTACCGACTGTGACGCCAACACCATCCGCGGACCCCGGCTCCGACAAGGGCGGCCGAAATGGCCGGCCCACAGTAGTGCCCTGAGCGCGCAGCAAGACTCAAGAGTAAAGCTGAGCACTTGAAAGAGTCCTCGGTCTACTGTGGGGCCCTTGAGTGGGTGAGGTCTTTGTGAGGTCTTCAAAAACGGCCGCAGAGCCGCGATTTTGTCAGCATCGTGTTCGCCTTGCTCAGGCGCGTCGAATGATATACGTTTCGTTTGGGTGAGGTCAACGTAGGGTGTTGACCTCGGGTCACGGTCAGGTCAGCGCCCCTAGGTCACGAAGTTGGTCGAATGAGGTCATATCGCATATCATTCGATTCTGCAGGTCTTCCTGAGTCCATTGCTGGCTTTCCCGACCCGCTAGCTCAATTTGATCGGGAGCTATTGACGAAAAATTAATATGACCCTAATGACGTCATAAATGACGTCATGAAAGGTCAACATTGCAAAAGTGACGCACGGAACCTTGCAAGGAGTGCATGAAATCACGATTCTGTGTGCTTGAGATAGTTGGAGATCGTTCCCGGCGCCAGAAGAGCAGTTTTCAATTTGCCCTATTGACTTATAATGGTGAGGTCACGAAAATGACCTGACCTCATATGACCTTAAGGAAAAATCCGAGATATACAAGTTGTTAGTTTCCTAATGGATACTAGGTCTTGCAAGTTTCATTTCCCTGTGAAAGCTCCTCTGGCAGTGAGGGCGTTGCGAAGTTGCGACATCTGAAGACCGTGCAGAGATTCACTTATGACATCATGTGATCGTAAGTCAGTGACCTGACCTGACCCGCAAATGCGGTTGGTGTCAAAAGATCCGGCTTGAATCAAAGGTCAGGTATGCCAAGTTTCAGCTCTCTATCGCCGGCGTGTTCGGAGCTATCGCGAAAAACCCCTATGGGGGGGGCACCCGCCCCCCCCCCTCGGCCGGCGAGGGTTAATGCCGCCCCCGGAGGGAGTTTATTTCCAGCCCATTTTTTGAGGAGTGATTACGCCCCTGCTTCTAGCTCTAAAAATGTTGAGTGCAGAGCAGAAAGACTGCCTGGGGGGTGGCAACCACCACCCCCCCCCCCCATATGCGGGCGAGGGTTAAAGATGTGATAAGAACTTTATAAGAAAGAAAAGAGATAAGTTTCTTTTTAAGATTATTTTTTGTTGCAGCCTGCGCCACCTATGCTTCCTATTTGCAGTACCCAAAACAGCATGTAGATGTCGCCCGTGAGTCTTGGAAACTGAGGTGCCGCTTGGAAAGAAGAAACACGCTATCGTTGCCATGGCGACAAAACAATTGCGTTCTTTATATCGCGCCGGCGTGATCAGCAGCTTTTCCACCAATCCGAAGCGTCGACAAATGGGGTTCTTTTGCAGGATTTGCACAAAATGCGGTAAATTACAGCATAGGGTCGTTAGGGTTGGTGAGACTGGATTATTTGCTTGGGGTTATTTCGGTGCGGTAACTTACCGCTACCCCAAACAAGTTTACCGCACTTGGTGAGATTGGGCCCTGCAGATGCAAGGTCTATTTACCGTACCAAATTAAATGCATTGTTGTAACGTACCTAAGCTTCGCACAAAAATATCTATTCTTATTCTTCCTCAAACAATCACGACATTCTAAAAAAACACAACTCAGGGAAAACAGGCGGTACCTATTCCTCCGGCTGAGCTCACAAGAATATTGAACCCGTGATCCTCTCTGATTAAATCAGTGATATTGAATTCCAATAAACTCCCGCGACATCACGACTCGATCTGTAAGCGGTCAGCTGGACGGCCAGTCTGCCGGTAATTTACCGACCGCAATGGGTATCATTTGTCCGCCGCCCACCCGGAAAGATAGCCACGGGCAATCAGTCTCTCTGCGGTGGGTCGTGGGAGGGTCGCGGCAATCAGCGAGTGTGCCCAGAGACTCTGAACGACTGCGTGCACCGCCACCGATCCCCAGCCGGTGCGGATGTCGTGTGTGTATGGGCGGATGCGGGCACACGTGTGGGTGGGGGTAGTCCCCTTGGAGTAAGGGGAGGAGATTGGTGCATTGCGTCTGTGAGTATGTGTTCATGTATTGGTCGCCCTGCGTTATGTATTAAATTATACATGCACGTAAATCGCACGCTGCATATTTGCTACAGTGCAAGATGCGACTGAGCATATATGCTACCCTGAGGTATAGCCATATAGCCATATCATACACAATCGTTACATTGTATTAATATTTCAACTGCATTCATGCTGGTAAGAACAATTCAGCACTGGGGCGTGGTTCGGGGTAGTTGGAGGCTGGAGCACGTGGTTCACGGGGTCCGGTCTGTCGATCGACTTTTGACAATCGACAGCAATCAAACTGGCCACGTTCCGAACGAGGTGCCGGTGTTAGGCGGCGGCCAGCCAAGCGGCACGTCTTCTCACCACCCAACGCCTCCTCTCACCGCCAACCGGTGCGTTCTCTCACCATCACCCACGTCTTCTAACCGCCACGGGTCGTCTGGCGTCAGAGAACTGAGTCGTATCGATCAGACGGCGATAGGTTAGCGCGGCAGCGGTGGCTGTCACGGCCCCTCGGTCGGCCGCAGTTGCCTCTGATGGCTCACAGGGAAGGGACGGGGGTACAGCCGGGGAGGGGGCACATGTGGATGGGATGTGAGGATGGGATATGGGAATGAGTGGGTAATGGAGTTAACTGATGATAGACGAATGCTGGTGACTGAGGTTTAGGACTTGAGTATCAATGAAATGCCGGAAAAGGGATTAGGTAGGGGGTATGGGGCAAAAAAAACGACAAAAAAGGAGTATTGTAAGTACTGCGGGCCGGGTAAAAAGAAAGGATCGGGGAAAATTACTTGCGACCAGAGAGCAATATCTAAGCTAAGGATGAACGGAGACCGAGAAGTGTGATGAAACATTGTGGAATGACCGATAGGAGACGTGGTTGAGCGGGGTCACTAGCAACTAGGAAGTGATGAGGTTTGGTGGCAATCGTGACAAGAGCCAATCTAACTAGTAGCAGACTGTCGTGACACCTAACAGCCTTTCGTGACCGCCGACAACCAGAAGTGTGGCAAGGTAGGGCAGGTCGAGACTTCCTCCGACAGCCTGAAGTGATAGATCCTGGACAACAGGTGTGGTGATTTGAAACGTGATCTCTGCGTGTCCGAGCGTTCTTTTTACTTAGAATATATGTGTTATGTGTCTTAGCACAGTACATGCCTATTTCCAAAACAAATTAAGAAGCGTGAAACAAAATGTTCATGCGCTATTTCATGATATTCGCGATTGAAGGCTTATGTGATTCTCAACTACATAGATTACACCCACCCTTCCCTAGCGCAATGTAATCTAAGATTTACGTTTGATGCCAGGCATACTCATTTCGATTAGGCAGTGTAAAATCTAGCGTGTGTCTGCAACGATGCCATTTTCACGCCATTAATCTTTGTCAATCATAAAGCAAAGACAGATGTGCTCGACAGGCCTTACATTTCAGGATACTTGAAATGACAGAAGTGAGAAATTGCATATTTCTGCTCCCGAAATTAATGTCGACGCTCACTCCATGAGAGCAAAGTTCCGTCGACCGGCCCTGACCGCTGCATGGCTCCGGAACCGATCGTATTCTTATGCGTGACAGGGGCGGCGCTGGAAATGAATGGGTCTCATACTGGGCCGCGTCACGCCGTTTATCAGTGGGACAGGGTCGCCGTTTCACCCAGCCCTGACTCGACGCCGTCAGAGAGGCGCGACTGCACGGGCGGCAGCAGCACGTGCTTGGCCAATCTGCCGCTCAGAAGCGGACACATGCTTGGGATAAAAGTTGTAACGGCCGACCCACCAGGGGAGCTCCACCCAAGTTCTCCACATCTGTTACACCGGTTGTATGCGTTATAAAAGAAATGAAACTTTGATGTCCCTTGGGCTTACCCGAAACAACGTCCGACCAACGCCAAATCCTGCGGAATTCAATAGAACGGAAACGTCTGAGAAAAAAATCGTCGCGCTTGAAGTCCTAAAGGCAACCATGTAAAAGAGAAAGAAAGAAAAAAAAAACGTTACAGGATTTCAAATTCCACCCGAATGTGTCTTTTATATTTAGAAAATATGAGAAGTCGCGGCAGCCGCATTCGATTTATGTGGAAGAAAACGCTCACAATTATCAGTCATCGTGAACTATATAATCCCCAATGCATCGTCTGGCTGGCCATGTATGATACGCACTAAAACAGGTCTTCGGCTAAACAATGCATTTAACCATTGTTCAAACCCTACCAATGAACCAAACCCCATTCATAAATCACAGAAGCCTTTCAGACTGCCGTACCCAGCTAGGACATCCGACAATGGCCCATCCGACAGAGAGCACCATCCCTCTCTGGGCGCGGGTGGGTCCGCTCCAACCATAGCCGATCTCAGTGCAAACGGTCCACCATCGACCGACTGAGTACCCATTGGAGAATGGAGGTACTCCGGCTGGGTTCTCCGCCGTTACAGCGGACACAGACTGCTAAGACGACGGCCGGCTGCGGCAGTGCGGCCGGCGACATTGGATAACGGGACAGTACGACAGTCGGCGCACAGACAGTGGACGGAACGGCAGTCAGTCCACGGACAGTGGACAGTTGATACGACAGCAGACAGCCCCGCCGGCTGCTTTCTGGACAGCGGGTACAACTCCGAGCAGCAGATGCCACAGTCAGCACTCAGCAGCTCTTGCTCCGGAGAGTGGCGTAATGACAGTCAGGTCACCCTCCGGACAGTGGACAGTGGACAGTCGGCATGACAAATAGATCTCCCTCAGGACAGTGGGCATGACAGTCATCTCTAATTCCGGACAGAAGACATAACGACAGCCAGCTCTCCTTCTAGACAGTGGATCAAACGACAGGCAGCTCGTCTAATGACAGAGGACAGTGGGCACACCAACCAGCTCGCCTCGTGACAGCGGACAGTGGACAGAACAACCAGCTCGCCTCATGACAGAGGACAGTGGGCAGAACGGCCAGCTCTCGCGCCGTTCAGTGGAGATAACGGCAGTCAGCTCTCCTTCCGGACAATGGACACTGGGCGGTGGACATAACGACAGCTAGCTCTCCATCCGGGCTTAATTCTCAGGATTCAGCGAGGAGCCACAGGTCATATACGCAGGTATGACTGTCCTTGTTTAATCTTACTCCATGAATAGCCGCAGGAGTAGGCTAGTCTAGTCCAGTCCAAATTTGGACTTCAAGCTCTAGAGCACAGCCTCATATGCTATTAAACCAATATCACAAGCGCAAACATCATCAACAACGAGTTAGGTACACGTGATAATTCAAGCGCAGTTGAAGCCGAGCGAATTAAGTCGATGTTGAATTGTCGTCTGGAGACCATTACATAAGTGCTGCAGCCTACGTTCCTCCCACGCAAGAGACTCGCCTCAGCTAGTTCTCTGGTTGATGCCAGATTGGTTCAGTTGTTCTCTGTGCTGAGTGCTGCATAGCACTCCTTTGGCTTCTGGCTCATTCTGCCGGTTCAATCTGGTCAGCAACACCGGCACGGGCCACGCCGCCGTACGGATCCCTGCTACCCGAACTCTTCCGCGTCGCCCAGCTCGGCAGCGAATCCCGGGCTTTACTTGAGCTCCTACTACTAAATGAGAAAAATTTACACAGCTGGTGATGAAACTCGGCGTTTAATGTAGCAAAAGATCGTTTAATTGAGCCTAACTCATCACAAACCATTACAAAGTGCTGAGAACCAGAGAGCTGGAACATTATGCTCAGTACCATCGACCTGCGGCTCCGAGATCTGAGTCCTTGGAATACAAACTTTGCGCTGAAAACACCATCTCTGCGGTGGGAGCCAGAAGTTTAAGGTCAGACTGCTGCCCGCTGGGGGAATGTGAGCTTCTGACTGCAGCTGGCGTGCCCTGGAGTTTCGTGATCCAGAGGGACATCGTGCAGAGTGGGTGCAGCTCCGTGCAGACCCATGTGACGTGTGTTCCAACAATCCAGCCCTTAGCCACGTGGTCTGCGACGACCCACAGGGACCATCTCTGCGCCATAACTGCCGCCCAGTCAGCTCTGCGCCGTCCGCAGTCCTGCCCTTGAGCAGTCAGCTGCAAGCCGAGCCTCGAAGAGCGTCTGGGGGCCACCCGACCGGCTACATGGAAGTATGTAGCCCCGGGGAAATTCCGGGTGGTCGGAATTTATCGCGCCCTGACGATGCTCGACTACTTCAGACACCTCTGGCGCCTGAGGCGCTGGCGGCTCCGGTGGACCGTCTTCGACACCGAGTAGTATCGGGCGTGTTCAGAGCGCATTGTGCACGGTGCTAGTGAAGGGAAGCTGAGAGGTGGAGAGCGACCTCGGATTGGAGTGGAACTGTTACACGGCACGACGTACGAGTATATACGGGCCGGCAAGATCCGGGAGAGCGGAAGAGTCCGACCGATGGCACCCGAACGAACTTTGGCGGCTATTGATGAAATGAGTGGCAGTCGCTGCTGATTGAACTTTAATCAAATCCAAAGTGAAATAAATAAGGAAATGGAAAAGGCTGAACAAACTCGATGTGAAAAGTAGCGTAGGTCAGCGTGCTTAAAAATGAATTAATAAATTTGGAACAAATGAATTATGGCGAATGTCTTGACATCAGTTAGTGTTTAATGTTCAAAGTACACGTACCATACCTGTCGACCTAATATTACTTTTGCTTATCTGATACAGCTCTATTATCCACCAGAAATAACGCAGCGGCTAGCCTGAAAAGAATCCTACATAGAACACTGCTTACATAACTATATGACAATCTGCCAAATCACACCATCATTCATCAATGTCCACACAACACCGCTAATCACCGTTCCTGTGCGCATACAGCCACTATGCAGTCACCTCTGGGATTTGACTTGAAGAGCGAATGAGTTTGCGTCAAAGGTCCCCCTCCCTGACACCCTGAGCTAGGTCTGTTCCTTCGGCGAAACACACGACCTGCCGGTGCGAGAGACGCGCTGGGGCAGGATGGGGGAAGGGAGGGGGCGCAGCCTGCGGCGAGTAACGGCGCTGTTTGACCCGGTTATCTGCCGCTCCATTAACTCTGCCAACACCAATAACCATTAGCTATAATGCACCATTAGCACCATTAGCCCCTCCGGGTGACCTCTGCTGACCCCAGGGCGTCCAGATGGGTGCTGGTCGGACCTCCTACTTTTTATTCCAGCTAGAAATAAGGGGAAGGAAGTGTATGGGTACTGTTGCGACCTTCATATTAACTTATCGATCATGTAACGGGAGCACTAATCCTATAGCTTGAGCCTCAGCTGGCAGGAGCAGTTGATTCCTTTCGGTAAAAAAAAACTATTTTTAGATTTTTTTTACAAATTAAGTGCCTTCATTAGCACAAGAACTATTCACATTTTTAGCAGATTGTAAATATGCAAACTGCTTTATCGGTGATAAGGTTGACCTCGATTGCGTCAAATTTCCGTTTTGGCGCGATCCCGAGCAGGAGATACCGATTCTTGGCCCACCGTCACACCAGTGCAGTGCTGAAGCCCAATCAACACTGCCCAGATAAGGCGTCAGTCCCGTCATCCCGCGGCCAAATGGATGCTATACCGATCCCGACCCCAGCCGAGTCACCGTCACTGGAACACAACAACCCATCCCCGCACGGGACTCGTTATGACGGAATGTAATGGGACAGTGTGGGAGTGCGATGTGCGTCAGCTGCTCTGTCTGCATCGATGAAAAACATTGAACATCCCGCACTGAGAGGAATTTTGACATTATTATGATATTTATCTTTAATTGTAACGTTCTATTAACACCTATGGTAAAAAATGTGTCAACAAACTGCACTTGATACTTTTTATAAATGTTCCGATGGCTGTTATTTTCTTATTTTCTCATTTTGTTTTATGTTATTGAATATTTGTCAATGATAAAGCTTTCAATTGCACATAAGTGTGATCGTAACTTATGCAATAATAATGTTAGCATCACTTGACGTTATTATTGCCATTAATGTAAGCGCTTGTGATAAAAAACGGTGAAAATGTTATGCATTGGTGGTGTTTTTTGCTAACATTGTACCTTGACAGGATCCTGAGCGTTTACTTATGGTTTCCGGTACCGTAAAAATAGCAAACAGCGTTGATGTTAAATGTAACTTCGGCAAGCTGGTTCACTTCAGATGATTACTGAGCTACAAGTGGACTCGAAGCGAATCACTGCACTCACAGCCCTCGCTAATAGTGTTACTCTGAACCCCGATGGAGTCTGTCGTCGAACCCTTCCACTCCGGAAATGGCACGTCCGACGTGCGCCCACCCTGCGCTGAAAACACCGGCGTGGGGGTAGCTGGGAGCGCGCGCGCCTTTGTCGCTGCCGTCAGCCCGTCAGCACGCGCCATCGACATCGCGTCATCGGCGACATGGCGGCGCCGGCGGGCGAGGGGGGGGGGCAGCGGGAGGGGAGGGGAGGGTGTCATCGACCTCGGCGGCTGACAATCCAGATCATCTAAAGGCGACATCATGCTGCAATGCGTTTCATGCATACCTTTTGGGGGTAGAGAAAGACACGGATATACGTAGGAGAACGCAGGCATAAACCGCTCGTCTTGTGGTCTTCCAAGACCATCTGTCTATTCAGAACATCAGAGCTCTTCATCAGACCTGAGTGAGTTTGAACGGAGAGTTTAAAAAGGCCAGGGTAAGTGGGCGGCGTAGCGGATGCGCTGGGCCTTATTATTCGACATCAAAGGACTCGGGAATGCGGTGGACCAATGCGGAAGCTTTATTACACATTCTTTAAATTATGTTTTCCGTATGCAGACAAGCATTGTTGTGAAGAGGAAAAAGTACTCAAAGGCAAGAGTTTGTTTTGAAGTTTACCACATGTGTACAGTAACGTGTATGAAATATGCATTCACAGTCCACAGATGAATTGATGAAGCCAGGTAAACAACGTCAACGTAGCTATATGATCCAAGTTCCAACATTTCTTACCTCTTGTTTCCCAAAGGTGCACAATTACTCCGAGTGATACCATTATTCGGTATTTCATAATGAATGGATCCGAAAGAGCCCAGGTTCTACACAAAGCAATGCATAACTTGTTGCAAATGACACCAGGGACCCATCGCCCACGTTATCCGTTCCTGATCACTGATAATAATATTAAAAAGCTCAAAGTAGAGGTCTGCACCGGCCGGCTGCAGCCGCGGCTGGCTGCAGCCCCACGGCTGTGGGCCGGGGCGGCTGCAAATATCTCCAAGAACACGGCTACGGCTGTGGCCACGGCTGTGAGATTTCAAGCTCAATCTTAAGTACTCAAATATAAAATTTTAAATCCTTAATCTTACATTCTTATAAGCAGTCTAGCCTGTAAAAATCATGCAAAGGATGCCCAGCAACATTGAAAGTGGTGAAGCCTTTGAAAACCTGTAATGGTTTTACCATTTGCTGTAGGGGAGTTTGCACTCTGGTACAGAATACTAATTATAGGTACCAAATGTTCCTTCATCACCAAGACTTTACAGTTTCAGAAAATGCAACATGTTGCATTGTCACATCCCTCTCAAATCAATCTCACCTGGTCATTAGGAGAGCACCTTACAGCTATTGAAGACGAGCGTTCAATGATTCTTTCAGGTAATAAAAAAAGAAATCACGCCTAGGTAAGGGCAGGTAAAGGCTTCATAAAATATTATCTAAAATAACTCTTAGATGTAAGATGTATTTCTGGATTTTCGGCAAGTCCAATTACATAATATAAAACTGGTGCTTTATGTTCTAACTGGTGTGTGAGTGACCGCTAACAGAAAATGCTGATCAACGAAGCCAATGAAATTAGATAATAAGTGAGCATGAACCTTACTTACGGCTAATTTACATGATGGTGAAAACCCTGAACACGTAATTCACATGACGGTGAAAACCCTGAACACAATATTTCTTACGCGAGCTGTTGACTTTACTAATACAATGACGTCTTCTTCTGAAAATGTTAAAATTTGATAATTTATCTTTGTTTGAGAGCGAGTTTTTAACTGTACAGCATTATTATTTATTAGTTATAATTTTTATGGCTGTTTATAGTGACACAAAACAATTTATTGCCACTTCTTTGCTATTGACGTCATTAAAAACTCAAGTAAAATTTTTAATTGAAAGAGGCAATTGTGGCGCGCACGTCCTTGGGGATTTGAGCGAAGATCATTATTTGGAAAAATCAAAATAGATGAATGTGGTTCTTTCTTGGATGCTCACTAGTGTTTTGATGCCTTGCATATCAAATTAGTTTGAGACTTGCTCAGAAGGCTGCTTCAAGCCTGGCATATCACACCCCAGAAAAAATGCAAGGTAAGAAAGAAGCAAGAGTTTTGACCAGACAATCACTGTTTGACAGTCCATCAACTTCAGTTCAAGTTTCATTTTCCATACCTAACATTGATCATGAAAAGCATCAGAGTCTGTTGTTCTGTCCCACAACCATGCTTCAGGATTTGGCATTAGATGTCTACACTGCTAGTGCTTCTATTCTGGTTCGTTGTTTGTTTTCTGTTGATGTAGGTATACCTACCTACCTACCCATCTTTCTTAACCCCTTGCAAGGGCTTGTGTACCTAGGTACCTATGCGATGCGCATCAGGCTTCAGGCCTTCAGCCTAAAGCCAGATACACAACCACTTAACCTATGATGCTTCATGAGCTTGAGAATCTGTAGCCCATTGCAATGTGCTTTTAGCTAAATGTTTCAACTAAAAACAACTTATTTTGTACTATTTGGTTGCATTTCATTGAAAGTATCCACGGCCGGCTGACGGCTGGCTGCCCACAGTTTGCCACGGCTGTGGGCGGCTGTGGCTGTGGAGCCACGGCTGCGGGGCGGCTAGGCTGTGGAAAATTGCAGCCGTGCAGAACTCTAGCTCAAAGTACCGAAGGTGTATTGCAGCACGGTCTTTGGAGTGAGCGAGGCCCTCCCTCTCCTCCCTGATTTTAAAGTCGTTGCCATTGAGCTGAGTGCCCTATCCACTGTTGCTGTAGGACACACATGAGAGAACAATGGTGTACGAACTCCGTTGGATGGTTTTAATGACCCACCACCTCGCAATAGACCAAAACCAGATGGCATTGTGCCACCCGAGTAGGTATTGATATCGATCGGAGACCACGGCGCTCTGACGGAAACAATACCACAGAGCTCCGGAAGTAGCACAACAATGGCCCGGCCGGAAACTATGTGACATTGGAAGCCACGCAGTCGGAAACGCCATACAGGGGTGTGGAGGGGAGAAGGGAGAGATGGGGAGAGGAAAGAAAATGCGAAAGAGGTAAGGTACAGAGGAAAACAAGGAGACAGTCCTACAATAGCAGACGAGGTGATGTGGTGGAGAAAATGGTGATCCTGGTGAGAAAGGACATTTGTCCAGTTTCTGTGACTGTTTACATTTATTTTCTGAAAGCTGCCACTGCGGGTTGATAGCACGAATATGCAAAGTAAATGGCTAAAAAAGGAACAAAAAATCTACCATCCATAAATGACGATTAGTTTTAATTCCAAAATAAATTTTACAAAAATGGCCATCAGAGTTTCATTTCCCTCCATACCACCCCTTCGGTCTGCCTAAAGCCACACTTTTTAGTCCTGTGTGAACTGCGAGCCAACACAATAGGACAGCAACTCAAAGTCCGGCAGCATGGTCACTGTAAAGCACGGCAGCTGACTTCATGTCCCTGACGGCGGGTTACTGGTGTCAGAGAGGAGCTGACTGGAAGACACAGCAAGACACAAGTCCCAGCTGGTACCCACAGCGCCACTCCCTGAGAAACGGAGCCGGGAAATCCATTTAGCTAGACAGTGATGGTTACAAATGAGTTGTTTTCGACATCCAGAAGGCGTGTCATACATAGATATGAATGCTTAAGAACGAAAACGGATCTAACCAGTGATACACTGCGGAACGGCAAAGTGCAAACGACCCTCGGGACACTTAGCGATGTCTATAGTGATAGTGAGCAGTCGTGAATAAGGAGGATACTCGAAGTCGTTAGTCATTGAGCTATGGCGTTGTTTGGCATGTCCGGCCTCGATACGGATTATGCTAATTCCTTACCACGGCGCCTCATTTTGTACACCTACACATACACTAAATCTTTCGCGCTTAGATTCGCGCTTAGCCGCTTATGCTATTTGCTGTCTCATATACTGTATCTCACACCACATTGCAATTCTCTATGTCTTATTTTGACGGTGTTTGATATTTGTACCGTATGAATGTCAGTATAGCCCAACAGATATAAATAATGGTAGTGTGCAATGCGCATTACGGATTACTTAACCCTCGCCCTGGCAGGGGGGGGGGGGTCGATGCGACCCCCCCTAAGGTTTTTCGAAGATAGCGTAAGCCGCCAAATTTGGCACAGCCTATGGGGCAACCTTTTTACATATGACCTGAAAATTTCAGGTCCGGTTGACCTTGGATCAGGTCAGCAGGTCAGAAAAACCGGTACAAGGTCATGGTCAAATTTCAATTTTCTTTATGCACCTGTCCAACTCACAGTTTTGGACCGATTTCCTTCAAACTTTCAGGGTGTGCTAAATTTACCAAGTTGTATAACATATATTCCGGTTTTTTTGGATGTCACTGACCTGAGGTCAGTTAGAGGTCATTACGTCATAATGTTAAGCCTATGGGAAAATACTAAATTCGGAAAATACTGGAGATATCCGCTTAGTTCTATCAATTTTGTGCTTTCAAACCACAATACTTAACAGCAGGTCACTTGGTGCTTCTTTGTTTGGTGTACTTATCCATGGGTCAGGTCAAATGAGGTCAACTGGGGTCAAATGACGTTTTTGCCAATAACTTGGCACATAATGACGCTAGAGCTTAAAAAATGGTATCATCGTGTTCCTGGTGATCAGCCGAATTGAATGATATGCGATATGATGCAATTTGGTTATTTTGAACTTAATTAATTAATTAAAGTTTACTTAAAAATTTAAGAAAAACTTTAAGTACACTTAAGCAAGCCAAAAAGTATATCATTCGACGCGCCTTGACGTGCTGAGTTCACTGGTGCTTTTCTTTTTGCTTTATCTCAATTAGATAAAAAGTTATAAGCGAAAAACTTTTGACCTGTTTTTAGCGAAATTTTTACATTTATACCCCCCAAAACTCCCCTAAATATCGATCTAGAGCAACCAAATTTGTACAGGGGCAAGAACTCCAGGGGGTCCACCTACCTACCAAATTTGGTGTTTCTAGGTGCCATAGGAGCCAATCGCGAGGGGGGTCGCATCGACCCCCCTGCCAGGCCGTGTTATAAAAATGCCCTGCCAGGGCGAGGGTTAACATGCTTACTACATTGGCTCTACCTGTCCATCACCTGTACATACCATGTCCTTATGCATTATTCGTCGCCGTTCACGCTCGTTTCGGACAGAAACGACCACATCTTTTTTTTAAATCAGTCAATGTTTTTAAAACCTGGATTTCCGGGAAAGGACAATACTCTAAACGCATCTTTACATAGTGATTTTAATGCCTTATTGCGCAAAGTACCGACCGTTTTCTGTTATACTGTCCGATTGCAAAAATTTCAGGTACGCGGCATAATTATCATCCATTGTTTAATGTGTCCAGTGGTGCTGGATGCAATTACATTTCATCATTCATACATTCATTGCTGAAGGAATTGTTACGTGTTAAGCAGAGTTCAGTACGTTTTTTTTGTGACAATCACCTCAACGACTCTTCAAAGATCATTGTAGCTCGGCAGCACCGGATCATTTACGAGAGAAAAGGGTTTTGCACATTGAAGGGCTGTTCTCTTGGTCAATGCCGGTACTTGAGAGCCTATCACCGGAGAGATTCTGTCCCTGTCGTCTGCATAGCCTGCTGATCATGCTTCCTAGCCTATTGTTACTGGACAAGAGGAGCAACCACTGGCTTTCGGCCCTCCCCCGGTTCCCGCTGAGCTAGTCACGCGTCAGAGAATGCCATTAGAGAGCGGTCATGGGGTGACCCCGACAACACGGTCCCGGAAAGAGTGGGCGATAAGGGGGGTGGGATGAGAGAGAGAGAGAGAGAGAGAGAGAGAGAGGGAGAGAGAGAGAGGAGAGAGAGAGAGAGAGAGAGAGAGAGAGAGAGGGAGAGAGAGAGAGAGGAGAGAGAGAGAGGGAGAGAGAGAGAGAGCTAGAGTTAGAGCTAGAGAGGGAGAGAGAGGGAGAGAGAGAGGGAGAGAGAGAGAGAGAGAGAGAGAGAGAGAGAGAGAGAGAGAGAGAGAGAGAGAGAGAGAGAGAGAGAGAGAGAGAGAGAGAGAGAGAGAGAGAGACGGAGAGAGAGAGAGAGAGAGAGAGAGAGAGAGAGAGAGAGAGAGAGAGAGAGAGAGAGAGAGAGAGAGAGAGAGAGAGTGAGAGTGAGATCTGAGAAGCGTCTCGGTGGTGCAAGCCTCTAGAGTCTTTTAACCACCCTCCGTCTGGAGACGATCGTTGACCTGAACGAGTGCCCGATGGACCACTGACAGCGCTTCTAATTGCCTGGAACCTCGTTATCGACACTCGCTCCGCTGGTCGTCTAGCACTCCCTCGAGCAATTACTGCGCTAAAGATCACATGGAATTTAACGCCTTGGTCACATTTTGGCGGGAAAAAAGTGCAGGTAGGTATCTCCATTCACTAATTTAGCAAGTTGTATAATCATAGGCTGTGATGAAGTTAGAAAATCCCCAAAGACCACCTAAGACACAATTGCAATGAATAAGATGTTTTCCTTGT
The DNA here is from genome assembly GCF_019059575.1 of Amphibalanus amphitrite. Taxonomy (NCBI): domain Eukaryota; kingdom Metazoa; phylum Arthropoda; class Thecostraca; order Balanomorpha; family Balanidae; genus Amphibalanus; species Amphibalanus amphitrite. Next base: position 590,580 of record NW_024881663.1, read on the forward strand.
CAGCCCTATTAAATGTATGTACATACCTGAAATATAACTGCAATTAAAACATCGAATCTAATTTGTTTTAAGTAATTACATAACTAGCACCTTTTAAGCTCAATACGGCTCTGGCCTTCTTGTCAGCACCATCCGGAAGTGAGCTACCCGGCACCAGTGTCATTTATATCGCGCCGACCGGCTCATGGACAGCTTCATCTCATATGCAACGAAAACGACCAATCCACCTCATTATACATCACACATTTTGAGTTTCTGGAATTTCGATTTTCATGAATAGTTAATTCCTGGCCTCGGGCCGTCGGCGGACCTGCAGCTGCCCATTGGCAGTCGGAGGTGGCAGTCGACACCCCGCTGAGCTTTAAAAGCCCGCAGGCGGCGACGAGCCGGGCTCTCACCAGCAGCGCATTTGGGCGTGTTTCTTCTGCATACATGTGGCGCGATGGGCGCCAACTTTGCCTTTAGTCAGTTTAGTAGATCCGGAGGCTGGCATTTAAGATAGGCGGTCTATATTGACTAAATAAACAGATTGTGGCATAAGATATTCAGCATATGCTCAGAAAACTTCACAGGAAGTACAGCCGAGTGCGGCGTTTGTGAAAATCAAGGTAACGGAGACAATAAAATGCACCAGATGCGCTCAAAGCAATGACAGATGTTTCTTTAAGACAATCAAGCAGCGAGCCATTGTGAGTGTTCATTAAAAAATGACTAAAAGAGATACTGTAAAGTAAAACCGATGACTCGAAATCAAGGTTCGAAAGTAAAACCCACAATCAAAACACCACACATTTCATCAACAAGTGGCGCGGAGATACATTTTCCAAGCCACCTGGGAGCTGCCGCGGATATTGCACTCCGAGGTGCCCATGGTTCCGGACGACTGAGTTCCAGAGACTCGGCAAATGGGCAGCCGTGTGCAATAGATCTTGACTTGACCTGTCGACGCCGGCACTGAAATACTCTCGGCTCCGAGGGCGCTGGTGGGGAGTCGGTCGGAGCGGCCAGTCGGACACGCAATAAACCGGCCGGCCCGGGCGCCAGCCGGTGCCGACGGCTGCATTTCGCCGAGCTGTCACGCCGATCGCAGATTATATAGGATTTCTTTCACTTTATCGCTAAATAACTACACCCCGGAGTAAAAGGAAAATGCTATAAACGTCAGACACCCCAAAACTTGCTGGCAGTTCGTTACGCGTTTGGGGGAACAATGCATCTGGAATACCATAGGCCAGATCACCTGTCCAACAAGTTGAAATTCGCATAGTGACTTGTCGTGAGCTTGACATTTCAAAACAGTGACTGCATGGGACCGAACAAACGGCTAAACTGGCCTTCGCGTGACAGCATGAATAAGTTCATTCACAGAAGCAGTATGTGAGACAAAGGTCTGATGAAGGCGTGCTGGGACATTCACTGTCCGGCTGTCATGGACGTTCAATGATAGCCCGGTACCGGTGACACCAAAACCGCAAACAGCGCGTCCAGGCCGAGCCGTTGTAACGAACACACCGTTACCACGCGACGGCCAGTTCCGACAGGCACGTACTCGGAACTCGGAACTCTTTTGTCCTCGGAATGGCCATGTAATTTCCACGGTAAATTTCGGTTCTACCTTACAAGAGACACGGCGCTTCATTTATGAGCAGGAGGCTCCATTGAAAAGAAGGCGACATGCTCCAATTTGCTGTGAAAATTAAGGTCCTGTGACGTAACATATCGGTGTGATGGTTCGTATAGCGAGGTGGCATCAAGTGAGGTACTCTGCAACGGTATAGACAGCTGGCAACGTATTCCGTTGATGAATGGTGTTTCATGCTGGCTGCTTTGAAGCGGCAAGTTTACTTGTGTGACAAGACAACCGTCACCGATAAGCGTTTTTACTGATGTTAATAGCATTGTTTATTTACGGCAAACGCATTCCCGCTTCGATATGAAATACACTACCACACACAGCACCTTACACAGTCATGAAGAGAAATGTTGGTGACGAGAGTGAAGGCTTGCGTTGTGTTTCTGCAAATTTGCCCACTTCGCTTAAATGTGGCGCTTCCATCGAATCCCAAAATACAAAAATGTTGAATCATCTTTTTTTTCAATGGGGCACATCAGTAGGTAAAGCAATCGACAAAATTAAGAAAGGAACAAAGGGGTAAAAATATCCAAATATATAAATACATTAAAATCGAAATGCATTTGCAGCCCATGACAGAGAAACGTTAAAAAATAATATTTTACATTAATAAATGTTCCAATAGTCCAGGTCCGCTCGATGGCTGGTCTTCGAATGCTCATCACGCGATTCAGCGTGAAGGCTCTTGTTGTGCGGTCGTGATTAGCGTCAAGCGAACAGTCCCAGGCTCCACTTGGTCGGCGCTGGTTAGCTTTCAATAACTCGTCTGTGAGTGGGTGCGGCCCGAGAGCGTTTGGTGGGCGGAGCTCGTGCGGGAACTTTGAGTGGCACGCGCGCCGCTCGGCCCTGTGGTTTGGGTCCAAACAATTCCAAAACAGGCCCGAAACGGCCAAAACAGTCCCGTCTGATCACCACGCTTTCGCCTCTCCAGCACCCCGACCCTTCACGTTACAGGGCCTGAAGACACAAGTGGCATCGAAGATGCTCCGAAGGAGTGTGTATTTCTTTCGATAAACGGCACCAACTGATTAAGTGGATCGTAAGGGTAATTTATATCATTTTCCGCTCACAGATCTGTGCAATCGTAGATGTTCAGCGAAGCATGTACCAACTTGGACGCAATCAAGGGCGGCGCCACCGTGGGGGCAGTGGGGGCAGACTGCCCCCACTGACAGGAGGCCGTGGGGGCAAGACTATGTTTTTGCCCCCACAAAATTTGGCTGATGTATGGGAACAGAAGACCCGTGCAACATTCATTATAGAATATAGGTGGTTACTCGTATAATAGTACGCCTGTTTTTGACGGTCCTCGTATCAAATGCGTCAGCAGAACGTTCGTTCTCGGACCGTCTGTCGCATATCTCCTACTCCCACTCATTCTCCTACTCATTTTCATTCACCAAACCATTCACTAACCAGTCCACCGCCCCCTCGCCCGGGCGGTGGTTAGGGGGCACCCCCGGGAAAGATGATTTTCCGGGGGTGCGGGCGGGGGCTCGCGGCCCGTCTGGAGCGCCGGGGAGGTATCCACCAGATCTCCCCGGTCCGGGGAGGTATCCCACAGCTCTCCCCGGGGCCGGGACGGCATATGCCATGGAACGGCACCGTCCCGGTCTGGCCAGACGAGCCGCCGTACAAAGTAAGGGGGGAGGCCGCAGGCTGGCGGAGCGCGTGTGGTCCAGCTGTAGTGGTCGGAAGGTCTGTCGGGGCGGCGGGGTTGCGCGTGGGACCTGGTGTGTGTGTGTGTGTGTGTTTATTTCGGTGATGCTCTGTTTCGTTTTGTTTTGTTGAAGAGGTGCCTCGTAATAAGTTTATGCTTTTGCACCAATTCAACTTTATTTCTGTCCATTGTCCATGCCCATAATCATGAATAAACGACAAACAAACGAACAAACAAACAAACCAAAAGGCTGCCCTCGAGCTTGATCTCGAGGAGGCTGAGAAGCAGTTTATCAAAAGTCGGCCAGAGAAGAGATCACCCTCTTTTGGGAACCCTTAGACTGAGACTGAGCTCAGAGAGGTATGACAAAATGTGATAGATATGTATATCCCGGGTTATCTGGAATTGTATGTGGGTCGCCCTAATGGAGCTTATTCTCGTACCTTTATCAATCGTATGTGAGAGAATCGCACATATATACATACGCACTACGGGGAAAAGGAGAAATAGGTACTGACTATAGTTTTGAGGAACACACCATTTTACATCTCAACGAACAACAAACGTTTTCACAGGTTTGTGTCTCGCAATCTAGTTTTATAGTTTTATTTCGGCCGGGCCCGGGGGTAATCCTTACCACTCGCAGCCCGGGGTAGCCCTCCCCCCCCCCCTGTTTAACTCCGTTAATAAGGCAGCTGCGGAAACAAAAATGGTACTAAACGAAAAGTAGGTATATATGTGAAGATTTTAAACCACCTAAACTTTTTGACCTAAGGTCAGTTTTCAAGGTCAGAATTCAAGGTCAAAGGCAAAAACCGGCATTTATGTAGTGGTCTCAAAGTACGTGTTCCAGAGGACGGCATGGTGCATAAAATCGGCTAAAAGGGGTGTTGAACAAAAGAAGAGAATCCGTGGATTCCGATGATGTGCATAACATACAAATTCAAGGTCACGATCATGCTCAAAATTGACCACAAACTTTGCACTTTTTCTTATGTCTTGTATACTAAATTGCGAGATGTTTTGATATGTTTTCAAGCTTAGCGGACCCCTATTTGTGCTTTAGCTTACGATACAAGGCTGCTACAAGGTCGAAGTCACAAGAGAGTATCCTTGCTAGAGGCTATTTCACTATTCAAGTCAGGCATAATAACTAAGAGATGTTTTGCCATACTGATGGTCTAAATGAATGTTTACAGCAAAATGGATGCCAGAGGTACAGAATCGTGATCAGCGGCTACGAAATCATCACAAATGACCTTCCATGTGTAAAAAAATCAACCAAATGTCATTCGAGGTCACATGAGGTCAACATAAAACTTGACCTTTTCCAAACAATATATATGTCATTCGACGCGTCTCGAACAAGACTAATGCGAAGGTACCACTGCCGTAGCTCCAGGACCATTTTTGTTGAAGTTATTTGCGAAAAAAGAAACTAAAGCCCCAGCTCGGGGTCGTTGCCCTGACCTCCGACCTCAGGTCACCAAAGTCACTCAAGTTTTTTTTCTAAGTCAAATGCTACACAACCGTGCTCGTAATTTGTCTTTATCTCTAAAACTCAATTTTTGGCAGCTGGTTGAAGTTCACGTCTGTGACGCCGAAGTTTGCCGTGCAGGAGTCTAGAAAAATCGGCCCTGAGACGTTATCAAGGAGGTTAGGTCCAATTTTTTTGCTTCAAAAGATGTCAAATTAATGGGGGATAAGGTACAGCAAGTTTCGTCTTTCAATCCCTAAGCGTTCGTGAGGTATCGCAAATATTCGCCAGGGGAGGCGAAAAACGCCCCCCTTCCGAGCCCGCGAGGGTTAATGGTTAAACTCAATACGCCTATGCATGAAACCTGAAACCAAAATAATTTTGAATGACAACATCTAGGGACAAGGTGCTAATGGATTTTGCAGATCGGCGTTATCAGACAACAGTCGGGTCAGTCTCAAGCTTGCCCCCACTGGAGAAAATTCGTGGCGCCGCCACTGGACGCAATTTAATGTCGTTTGATACCAGAGCACGTCGCCAAAGGTAAGATCTAATGCTTGCCACCATCGCATCAACACTATCACGTTATTTAATCATATCAGCTACCACGTCATTGTGACGCAGGAGCCGGCGACGAGAGCTGCGCACCCGGAGGCGAGTGTGGCGAGGTGTGACGCGCGCACCGGTGATTATTGGCGCAGTGGCGCGCCAGAAATGTCAATTACCTGGCCGGAGCGCCTCTTCGCTCCGCGCTAGGTAAGATCGATACGAGACGGATTCGGCGTAACATCTGAGGGATAGCGCCTGGATGCAGGAAGCGACTCATGAGTAATGTCTGGATACAGGGAGTGTCTCATTAGGGAGGTTTGTCTCAGGAAGATCTCGAGGGGATATGCGTCAAACTGTAAGAAACTTCTGGTGGATATTACAAGATCGTGAGACTGTGGACCTTCTAATGCCACGCTTGCATCATGGGTGAGCCTGCAGGACTGAAGTGGTAGACATCTGACATTAGAGCGTTTAGATTCACAACTTAGGCATCATGAGGACAGTTTAGGGTCTCCCTAAAATAAGATTAACTGTATGCCATGCGTGTAGGCGGAGATGTGAAATTCCATGTTCTCAGACCCATGCACATCCGCCTGTAGTCATCTAAAAACGAACGTCGCAGCCAAGCTTTTATTCATTTTAAAATGCTGTAGGACCAGTGTTCTCTGTATGGCAATAAATAGACCGGCGGCCGCGGGCTCGCTGTCTGGCGGATTGACGTTATCTGTACAGAGTAGCTCGCCGGCAGACGTGGCGCCCTGCTAACTTCTGGGGCGCCGGGCGGGCGCCGGCGGCGGCGGCGGCGGTGGCGGCGGCGGCGGCGGCGGCGGCAGGCGGGCGGCTGGAACCACCAATTGACGGGCGGGCGGGACCGCGCGGCACGGCGCCGGGCGGGCGGCGGTCAAATTCGCCCAGCGCCGCGCTAGTCCTCCTCAATACAGTCTGTTTGACCTGACACCCCGGCTGCTAGCCGGCGGTAATTGGCCGCGACGGCCCTGTCGAGTGCAGGTGGCAGAGTGGGGGACAGGACGGACCACCAGACAGTCAGACAGGGTAGGCAGAGACAGACCGTCAGACAGGACAGACAGAGCAGACAGGATAGCGCCAGATAATTAGACAGAGCACACAGCCGCTGAGAATCGCGCCTAACTGATAAAAACGATCAGTGTCATCCCTCGGCTGTAATGGTGCAAAAGCCAACGGAGTCACGCCAGTCGCCAGTATCAATGAGCCCCGGTGGGGCGTAATTCAAATATGACCATCTCTCTTGTCATGCTATTGAATCTGAGGAACATGTACTTTTGAGCACTGCAAGACTTTAAAGGTTTTAGCGACATTGAATCATTACTTACCTTTTATTACGGAGTGAGCGAAGCGAGCGTAGTCTTTCCTTAGATTAACGGAAATTTCTGAGTATGAGCGGCCGGCCGGCCGGCCGGCCGGCCGTGGTCACGCTTTTGCGAGGCTTATATCTCAGCAACCACTTGACCGATTTACACGCGGTAATTTTTGTAGGGTAGCTTCATTCCTTCTACCAAGTATTGGACTATTCCCGATGCATGTGGGTGACCCCTTATGCACGTGCCACGTGCAAAACGAAGAGGTGTCACTTTTGCAATTGTTGCAATATCTCGGTAACTACTTGGCCGATTGCACTGAAAGTTGGCATGAAGGTAGGCACCCACTAGGCACTGCATATCCATGTGCCAGAGTTGGGGTGCTGCTGCACGTGCGCACGTGCAGGGGTCGATTCCAGATCTCGAGAACGGCTGGACCGATGGCGCTCAAATTTGGTACATGGCTAGGGACCGGTTAGTAGGGTGCCGTGCAAAAGTCAGTTGGGACCCATTTTGCACGTGCTGCACGTGCGCACGTGCAGGGTGCCGCTTCCAGATCTCGAGAACGGCTGGGCCGATTGTGCTCAAATTTGGCACATCGCTAGAGACCGGTTAGTAGGGTGCCGTGCACAAGTCAGCTGGAGGTACCCCCTCGAAATTTCGCACGTGCAAGGCTCACCCTCTCGCTCGCTCCGTTAGTCGCCCCAAAAGGCGTTATACTGGTTCTAATGGCATAACAGAATCAATCCATGCTATACTAGTTACAGTATAAGACGGTAATCGTTTGGTGGTTGCATAATTGTTCGAATAAAACGTTGCGACGCATTTTGTCTGCTCACTGCTGAGTGTTCAGTGCTCCGTCGGCCGCCCCGGCGTCTGTTGGCATTCACACAAAAATTCAGCGTATCTGTGCATGCCTGATTTAACAAGAATCACTGGAGTGAATTGGAATAAACTTTTGGCCAGACGTTCACAGATCTATCTCCCGAGGTGCTCATTTTTCATAGAAGAATACGAATGGCAGTGGAGATAAGCGAATACTGCAAAAATACTTACGAATGATTTGTTCTGTTCTGTTCTTCCATGCTTTCAGATGATTTGTACGGATTGATTGGCACCATTACACACACAGGCCAAACTCCAATCTTTAAACTCAAGGAAAAGAATGAGGAGCAATGTCAAACAAAGGAATATCGTGCCAGGCTTACATTATCTGGCCTCGATAACACAATTATAGTTCGTTTTTTCTAAGTTCGACCCTTACTGTAAACATCTTTCTGAACATAGCACGAGAATTGCTAGCTGAATTACTTAGAAAACTGGTTAGCGCACATTGTACTGCAGAAATTAATAATATTTTCCAAATAAGTTTTAAACACCGATGATATTCCGTTTTGTTAAACGCCGTGCGATCTATTGATCAGTTCAGTTATAATTTCTGACAAAATGTCTATCCCTGTGGGGTTGTATATAAAGGCAAATACGAGCTAGGAGTCTGGGAAATAAGAGCCAGGAAGAAATATTTTTGAGTAAAATTAATTGTCTGTGAAATCAATGTGCGCCAGCCAGTTTTCTAAGTAATTCAGCTAGCAATTCTCGTGCTGTGTTCAAGGAGATGATTACAGTGAGGGTCGAACTTAAGAAAAACGGACTATAGTGTTCCCTTTCCTGTTCCGGCATTTTGGCATAGAAACAATTTCAATTTTATAGACCACTGCGGGAGGAATAATAAGCAGTATACCCTTTCAAAACCATAATAATTGTATTTCTGAACACCGACCATCTCAGAAAACAACTATAAAATATTCGAAGTGTGGCAGCGTGATGTCCCAGCGTTTAATAATACAGACGAGATGAAACAAAAATTCCATCACCCTGCTTTTACGACACCTTGCTACACAATACCATTCGGCATTTTCGTGTTGTCATTGCAGAAACACCGGCTCGCCCCGGCCGGAGACAATGCGTGGGTTTCGTGTCGTTGGCTTGGCTCCGAGGGAGGTGGGCAGAGGAGGGAGGCCTCCGCCCCTCTGCCCAGTGACTCATCGCTAGGGCGTGGACCTTCCGTGGGGGACGCTCGCACACGCGCACAACAGTCCGCAGTGCGCAGCTGTCCCTCGGTTTGCAACTGATCTTAGCAATCGTGCTAGTTAAAATGTATGAGAATATGCACCAGTGCACTATTTCAGGCAAAAGGATGGTAGAGGAGAGGTCGGGAGGACATTTTTCATCGCAATGCTCTCTCGAACAAAGGGTGTAAATGGCGCGCCATAATCGTCCAAGTTTTTCCATTTCCTTTCAGTGGCTGTGATGAGGGACGGCGCCACTTGCAATATATCGCCATAGATCACGCTCATGTTTCGGCCATCTGTCTGTGTGCGCTATTTAGATAAGCACGTGGCCCTGATTAGGTGAGCCGGCAGTATCGCCTTCCTGGAAAGCCAATGACAGCTAGTATCTACATCAGGGGTTGACCTTTGGCGGCGGACGAGCCCGGTGACCCCTGACCTTTCGAAGTGGCCGGGGTGGCCTGCGGCGCGGTCCGCACGCAGTCACCCACTCCCCCCGCCCCTCCCCGCCGGGGCCGGAGGGCGCAACACATGGCGAACACATGCTGGCTCCTTGGGATCGGCGGTAATTTGTTTTGTCTAGCGCCGAACCGCGTCGGATCAATTGAATTTCATTGGTAGGCTGCATGCAGGCCTGCTCTGTTCCCGCCTTACGTAATGTTTTATCTGCCAGGACGTGTTTAAATTAGGGACTGGCTTTCCCACAGTCCACAGAAGTTCCCACAGAACAGAACTTTCGAATGAATGGGATAACATCATAAGGGTACATAGAAGAGAAACAAGGCAAAGAAGAAAAGGCGAGAGGGAAGGCTGGGAATGCAAGCGAACATTGAGGAAGAACTTTGTGCGTGCTAATGAAATATTTAGATTAAATTCATCGAGTGATATCAAACAAATAAGGCCACATTGAAAGCTCAGCAATGCTACGCCTATGTGCTAAACGGGATTACTTAGTTCAGAGGGGCCAAAGCAGAGCCTTTAGATTCCCAGTGGGCCCCACCCAGTATGTCCCATGTGCTGAAACCCCGGAAGGATCCTGTGGATCTTCTGTTCATGGCTGTTTGGTGACCACGAAGACTGTGGAAAGCGTCCCGAAGGCACAACTGTGTTCGAGAACAGGACCTGATCAGCCAGCAACCTCTCGATTTCTGAAATGACCTAGCGTAGTTTTGTATCGTAGTTATAGCTCAGCGCACATGGAAACAGACTGATCATCGAAGGACCTTTCCGGCTTAACTGCATGGTAAACAACATCGAATATGACGCTTCGGTCGGAGACAAACGGCAGCTTTAGCATTATCAATCGTTTTGAACGATCAAGTCAATATTCACTCCCGTCAGCTGTACCTACTGCCCATAATTAAAACGCACCATGGCCGGCCCGGTCGGTATTGCTGGTCTGACAAATCATGCCATTGCACGGGTACAGGGACCCGCAGTTGCTTCTGTACACACTAGTATTTCAGCGTATTCTTGGCCTGTGACACCGTTGAAGGCGAATTGGGAAATGATTGTGTGCTTATTGAAACCATCATCTGAAGGGCTTAAAACTGATGTGCTGCTCTCCTAATTCAATGAACGTTTTATGGCTGTATCAGCAAAACCTTGTTTTCAGCGCTTCTTCCTGCCCCATTCCTTCTAAAACCTGGAACCGCTTATTCCATTCACTCCTGCCATCTGACGATGGTCGTGCTGATTACTAGTTCCGGCGCTAGAAACTGCTCCAGTTTTGCACCCGGCACAAACGCAGGCGGCACCGGGGCTCGACCAGAGAAGGTCGGACCGAGCCGACTGCCTGGGGCGCGGTTAGATCGGAGGCCCTGATGGGGAAGGGGACGGGAATGAAGGGGAGGGCAGGAGGTAGTCACGTGGTCCGTCCAAGCTCGCACACGACCTGTCCCGCGCCCAGCCATGTTCCGTGATCCAAAATGGCACTCGAGAGCTGTGGTATTCGTAGAGGAGACGCTTCGAAAGCGAACTTCAGCAGCACTATTTTAACAAATTCTGTGGAGATAAATGAATATTGTCTTGTTGCAGAAAAATTGTATGCCTAAGCAGTAAGCTGTATAAGCTGTATCTTTTTAAAAGCTGTAGGTAAATAGGATTATTTTTAGGGACTTAGGGGTTTCGTATACACAGTGAAGTGTTACATTAAGCCGCTTCACTCTTATGGTTAGAACTGAAGCGTTATGCTTTTTCTTACAGGGAATGACAATACAATAACAATACGAATAAAACCAGACGTTTCGCACAACAAAGTGCCTTCGTCAGTGGCAAGAAATAAGTCACTATAATAGGTTTAGGTGTTATCTCTCGATAAAATCGATGAAGTAGTTATCTTTTTTCAGATCTATTTTCAGCAGTTTTTTGAGCACATCATGGAAGCATATAAACATTTGTGTATTTTATCGGCAACCCGGCTGGCCAGACCGAGACGGTGCCGCATACATTAATAATCGATGTTAAACCTACACTTATTTTTCTCCACTGACGAAGGCACGTTGTTGTCCGAAACGTCTGATTTTTCGCATTGTTATTGTATTGTCATTGTCCGTGAGAAAAACATACTCAAGTGGACTGGTCTCAGTTCATGTAGAAATTGTCGCTCATTCATCAACACAGATAAAATGAATAGTAACCCTCACCACACATACCTACAAATAGAGTTAAGTAGACCCCGCCCTCTGTTTTTCACGAATACCTAAATCGCGTAAAAGCTAAGGATTGCGACGATTCTTTGGTGCCCTGGAGATAGTTAATTTTACAGCTTCCCGGAAAAGTAAATAGCCCTTATTATTTTGCACCTTCCCCGAGAATTTGAAATCCCTGAACCAAATTACCATTGACCTGTGATTAGTTTTTTCTCAAGATCATGTCAGGCCAGAAGAGCGATTGAAAGTCAGTCAGCGCACATCTTCTGTGTGTTTCCAGTCTTTTCGTGATTAGGGACGTGACAACATGTGAAATATAATATTTAATGTTTGTCTCAAGATTGTTGTGGGTGCCAAGGTCAAGTGAAACTCAGATTAAGGTCGTTTACTTGAAATGATCTCGGTTAACTTCCTTAAACTTACATCTTTTTACTGTGGTTTTTAGGTAATGTTGGACGTTGGTTTGAATTTTAGCATCCATTTTAGCATTTGAAAACTAGGTATAGTTTGGTATCAGTTATAGTGCTTATGCAACATGTTGCAAGGCTGTTAGTGCTGGTTAACATTCTATGGATAGCTGGCAGAACGCCTACGGCCTAATGGATGATCTGGCGTGACCCACCCGTCCTACCCGAAATGCTTTGATACATCATCTTTGAACAAAGCAAGTGCAAATTCGAAGTCAGGAGCAAGCCAAGTCTCAGCAAACTTCACTTGGAGAAATTCTAGCAGGACCCAATTTTCCGTGCTTTTGGGTTACCTATTAACCTGATCTGGGAGGTCCACCTAGGATCTCAACATTGACCAGGACATAAAGATAATTGGCTTTCTCTCGTCAGCGATGACCAGGACCCTAAAATCATTGGATTTCTCTTGTCACGAGCAGCACGCTCTTTTTTCGTTTTTTTTTCAGCGAAGCTCTGGCCCTATTATCAAGGGCCGAACAACTGAATGTTTCTACGCCCCTCCGCTACATGTTAGACGCTGAAAAATGCCTAGATTGGTGAGGTTTAAATGTCGATTGTTTTTTAAGTGCCGAAACACTTTAAGTTACTTCGATAGCAGTTTTTAAGACCAACGAGCTCGAAAACAACAACTTCTTGAATAATGTAAGCATCATATATAATGAATCATCGTGAGAGAAGCGGCTCAAGATTGAGGAGCTATGAGACACTTAATAAAAAAAACGGCATAGATTAGAAACAACGCTTAACTTGCACTGCCGTTTTTAAACCTTCCCGTTGCAGACTGGTAGATTAAATTTTAGGATTGATTTCCTCTGACGCTCAAATGATGTAGAGCTTTTCATTCGTTCATTCATGCGACCATCCATTCATAAAAGAACTTAATCAAAGTTGAGAGCCCAAATACGTAACACAATTGAGGGCATTTTAGGCCATCACATCAAAGTATTTGAGTATTTGTCAACAATTGTTGTTGTTGGGGGAGGGGGGACTGGGGAGGGTGGTTGCTGGCTCATAAACTGTAAAAAAAAAAACGATCATCTGCGAATGAACTCTTGAGCTCGAACCGAGCTGACGAATCGATTTATAGGTATGCAACATGACTCACGATGCCACTTTTTGACTTCTTGTGTCGGTATAAATTCCATCATCTGGATAGCACGTCAACATTCTATTTGACATTTTGCAATAAACGTATACTATTTGGCGCGATTAGCCTCAGAAATGTTCTGAAACTAAAACCGTTTCTTTGCAATTAACTTTGCCCACGTGATCCCACCTTATGCACGACAAAAATAAAATACTGCTTCAGGATCACTGGCCTGAATTCCAATACTTAAAGGGACCCTCCCACCTTCAAAAAAGTTAATGAATTGGCATGAAAGTGATGTCGCTCGGCTCAGAAAGAGCAAAAACGAATATCTACCAAATTTCATCGAAAAATATTCACCGGTTTTCAAGATATTAGACTTTTACTTTTGTTTACTTTTTGGGATCTCCGCTGTTCCTAGCGACTTTATTTGAAAGTGCGGCATTTGTTGCGCGCAAAGCAGCATATACCACCGCGTGCTTCAAAACGTTTTAGTCAAACATTTAACTGACGTTCGAAAGCCTGATGACGTCATCAGATTCCCGTAATGGTTAAGAGATAGGGACCACGCTGGTCCCACCCTGCAAGTAAAGGGAAGAAATTTCTTGAACACCATAAAGCTGCGGGGGCTGCGACCAGGATAAATGGTGGTTTCTGAGCCTGGCCGCAAACTTGGCTATCTCAACTCAAAACTAATGTTAAGGTGGGAGGGTCCCTTTAAGGTTTACTTAAAACCGGTGTGGCTGAGGCACTATTCGCTACATCTCGTGACGGCCACCATTGTGTTGCATCTTTTCGGTAAGCTACAACTAAATAAGGAAAGGATTGTGAGTGTGTTGAAAACAGCCCTCCCCCCTATCCTTCTTCTGGAAACATAAGTATTCGAAAGATCAGGCGGCAATGGTTTATCCACCTCGTCTGCCGCCGCGCTGCGAGGCCTCGATTCGTTCAGTATGTGGCTTCCTGAGCGGTCCTCCCCGGAGGCAAGGTGAAAGGTCATGGCCTGTATCAGAAATTTATACGTTCCTGCATATGTTTTACAGTTCTTCCAAGACCTTGGACACCGTTTTATTATATCGTAAAAGCGTTGCACTTTCTTGTTAATCAATACATTTAAAGAAAACTTTATCACAATCTCATACTGCGGCAATTGTAGTTCTGCTTACGGCTGCCTTTTTATGATACGGGCCACCACCACCTCCACTGCGCTGGAGCTCTGGCGTTCTGCCCCTCCCCGCTACGGACCGGCCCTCGGGCTAGGTGTGTTAGTACTGAGCGCAAACGTGTAGTAGTCACGTGACTTTCATTCACGTAGCGGGAGCGGGAGCTAGTGGCGATACCAAGGACGGACTCTGGGGAGGCAACCGGCACAGAAAAATAGCATGATTGTAGTTTTGGAAGAATATCTGTTGCGGTAAGAGGAATTATGCAAAACATTCGTCCTAGAAGCAAACATGTGTTATTCCTCCATACTTTGCGCTACATTTCTTTTCTCCAATGGCCAGCACTTAGCAAATAATAACACAATTCTAAATTGGTAATATATGTGTACAGTAACAACTGCGGGTCCCTGTACCATCAGTTATCAGCAGCAGAAATGTCGAAATGATACCGATGATACCCAACACTCACCATTGCCGGTGATACATCTGATACCCGTTGGTGATGCCGCTGATACTCAGTACTCAGCACTTACCATTGTCGGCGATACAGCTGATACTTGGCATTCACCATTGTCGGCGATACCGCTGATACCCAGTACTCACCATTGTCTGTGATACTGCTGATGGCCGGCACTTACCATTGTCAGTGTTATAGCTGATATCCAGTACGCACCATTGTCGGTGATACCGATGATACCCAGTACTCACCATTGTCGGTGATACCGCTGACGAGTCCAGCAGCAGCGGCCAGCAGCACGAGCCGCATCCCCATGGTCCAGCTGCTGGATCTGACACACCCTCCGGTCCTGTCCCTGCGGCCGCCGCCCACCCAGTCCGCGTCGGCCGGTTGCTCTTCAGGCCACCGCGCAACCACCACAGCCCACGGTCCGCCCCAGCCGCAGGCCAGCCCACGGTCCACCCCAGCTCCGCGCAGCCGCCGCCGCCGGCACGCCGAGCCTGCGGGGTCTACTGGGGGCGGCCGGCAGCCCCGAGGCACCTCAGTACCTCAGCAGCTCACCAGAGGGAAGCACCGAGTCGTTGGCCGCTGCAGAAACCGATTCGGAACACCAACTAACTTCTGGGAGGGAGCATTACCTACTTAGCGGCGATGCCATCTAAGAATGGCAAAAAACCTTGATCCGGTTCGGAATCGGATGCAATAGTTGAAGATCATACTTCTATCAGACCGCGTTCGTATCAGGGCCAAAGGTCAAGGATGTATAAAGCACAATCCTGGGTGATCATATCTCTACATCCGCATAGGGAAATGAAAATAACATCTGTGATTAAGTAGCAAAAAAAAGTAAAAATGTATGTGTAGTAAAAAATGCATGGCAGTTTAATTTGGCTGACAAACAAATAAAAATACATGACTAAGGTGACAAATAAGTAGAATGGAGGAGTATGTACGTAAATATTCACAGTGCCACACTTTGCACTCCATCGACTACAGATCTGAGAGCTTGGGCACTTATGCATGCACGGCTTCCTCGCATTTGCTAATTATTTGGTCAATCAATCATTAATTAATAAATTGCGTCAGTAAGTCAGTTAGGTCAGTAAGTCGGTCAGGTCGGTCAGATCAGTTAGGTCAGTTAGGTCAGTCAGGTCAGTAGTTAATGTATAGGTTTATCCGTTTTACCTAGTGCACAAATAATTCCCGAGCCTTCAACAACATGTTTGCCTTAGAGATTCATAAACAGCAACACGCTGCCTAGACATTGATATTCTCGCTTGTTGTAAAAGAAGTTATTTTGTTGTATAAATTAGAAGTGAAATGTAGGTATATGCATTGTGTAAAGTGTTGTATTTGTATTTGTATTTGTATTTGTATTTATTTTGAAGAGCACTCCACAGCAACAGTGGCTTTTCAAGCTCCGAGTCAGAGAATAGGGTAGATACCAGATGTGTACAAAACAATTAGTCATCCAACCGAAACATACCAAGTCACACACACACACGCACACACACTGAGTCAGACGACCTTACTTCAGTTTAAAGACAGCGTCCGGCTCCGCATCTGTCGCTTCAGGGCTCGTTGGAAGCGTTGTTATCCCAGTTCACTGTACAGTATAATGAAGTTAAGCCCACCATAACAGCACCGTGGTTCATTTGTGCGGTCGCTGCTCAGGAGTACACAATTCCGACGCCCTAATTAACGGCACTATGCGCTCACATATTATTCTGTTTAATAAAGTGGTGGACTTCATTAAAAATCTCGCTAATGACCTAACTGTGTGACTAACATGAATTAAGCTGGTGTAAGCGCCACAAGCCCGTGCCGTGGTCTCTTTGTTCCGACTCCGCCGCTTCTCTGAGGGCTGAAATGGCTGCAGGCCTGACTGGGGGCTGAGGCAGCCAAGGGAGGAGGCTCGATGGGGTGGCATAAGCTGTTCTTTTACCTATATTAAAACTGAAATCAAATGAAAATCAAACGTTGACGAAATAAAATAGGAGACAAACTTTTTCTAAAAATGCGAAAGCAAAAAGAAGATTCTGATGGTATAGATTAGAATAAAAAAGTATGTTGCGGTGAAGTGTTAAAAGTGCAATACCAGAACACTTATCGACTTTCTTGAGCAAGCGCATTGAATCAGCCTGGCCATGGACAGCTAAACAACTGAGCATGTCATGCTATGGCTCATGCGTCATGCAAACCAATCCCAGCGAGTTTAGTCAACGTGTCTTTGGTTTTCGGGGCCATGATTGAAGGTGCTGCATCATGCTGGCCCTCGGAAGTCGGATCCATCAGAGTATTCTCCTTGCCCATCTTGTGAGAAATCATGTACGCTGTGAAATAATGTCGCTACATTATTTCCGAATAATATTCCAATCCATCTTACAAGTAAAACGCGTGCCATCAATTGTCGGCCAAGTGAGGCTGGTCGTACCCCAAGCTGTGCCATAAATTCGGGTCGCGTTTCGCCTCGATGATCGTGTCAAGTCGGCGGCGGGCCGGAGGGGCAGACGCGCGTCATGTCTGGGCGCCGCCGGCGCGCTGCATCTGTCGCTCGCCCGTCGTCGAGGGCGAGCGGGTCGCCGGCGTCCATCACATCGCGAGCAGCGCTCCTTCCGCTCCGTCAGGCTCAGAGTGATCGCTCATCGTCGACCGATTGTTGCCGGTATGAATGTCGCCGCCCTGTCCCAGCGACCGCTCCCAGGGGGGGGGGGGGAGGGGCAAACAACCGCTATGAAGAGGGGGCGGGGACGAGAGGAACACACCAGAATAACGCACACAACAGTTCCGGGAGAGGGGAGGGGAGCTAAAAAGAATGCCTCACCCTCTGTGCAAACTGAGGGCTGCTGCTATGCAATTTTAGCTGATTTGTTTTGAGGCCTGGCTGCCTGGCGCGGTGCTAATAACATTAATAACTAATACGTTACAACCTGTTGTGGAGCCAGACTTCCTGTTCCGAGCCTGCAGCTAGAGGAGAGAGAGAGATGCCCGTGAGTGACCCACACGGAAATGGTGGCCCAGGTCAGGACTCAGGAAGCGTCCCAGCAGCACGGGAGCCCGGAATGCTGTCTCCGTGACTGATGGCTGCCCCGCGGGAGGCTTGTTTGCGGTGTCGTGCGCCACGTTTGTCGCGCGGTGCGGCATGTTTGCGCCACGACCGCCGCCGCCGCGCCGGTGCCACTGGGCAAACGTTTGAACTGCGAACACCACTCGACGCTGTTTGGATTGGGGTGGTCCTGAGTGAGAGGGGCATGCGGGGGGGGGGGGAGACAACAGGGCGATCCATGACCGGTGCATTCTGCCCGCGCTGCCCGGTCACAATAGTCAGTCACCCGAGACAAGGCGGTCTAGTCGATCAGCCAGCTTACAGCCTGCACACAGAAAAATATTGACACCGTTAGCGGTGTAATTGCACAGTACATATCTGAGCACTTGAGGAAAGTTAATTTAGTCCCTTCCCCGCTTAAATTACTCGCGCTTCCAAATGAACACCAGGAAGAAGGTAATAGAACACTGTTAGGAGGGTTGGTTGTTTTACTACATGTAGCAAAACACCCAACCCTCCTAACAGTGTTCTATTACCTTCTTCCTGGTGTTCATTTGGAAGCGCGAGTAATTTAAGCGGGGAAGGGACTAAATTAACTTTCCTCAAGTGCTCAGATATGTACTGTGCAATTACACCGCTAACGGTGTTAATATTTTTCTGTGTGTGTGCCTGAGGGAATGTCCGGGCAAGGGATGAAATCTGTCTGAGATGTTCAAAAGGATGTCCGCTCCAGGAAGCTATCCACAGGGAAACTACCTATGTCCGCTAAATTTGTTGGCCAATATCTTTCAATCCATATCCTTCTCAAAGAAAAAAGACAGATCACAACGGAAGGTCCATGATTATAAATCGTCGGCGTAATCTTACAACCGCATTTGCTGATCAAAGTATTGTTTTATCCTTCACCGAACCTATTGGTTTTCTACATACGCGCCGGCCGAGGGGGGGGGGGGGGGGCGGGTACGACCCCCCCTCGCTGTTTCGCCCCTGGTGGAGCTAGCGCGTCGCGGAAAGAACGAGTGTGTGCGCCGTTACGAGACGCAGAGATTGGTACCCGATTTTAAGGTCCTAGGTCAACCGGTGACCTCTGAGGTCAGGTCAAGTGCCCCAAGGTACGGTTCAGCTTTTGGTCAATAACTTCGCAAAAAACGGCCACAGAGCCGCGATTTTGGCAGCATCGTGTTCGCCTCGCTCAAGCGCGTCGAATGATATACTTTTTGTTCGGGTCAGGTCAATTTCGGGTGTTGACCTCAGGTCAAGGTCAGGTCAGCACCCCCAGGTCACGAAGTTGGTCAAAAGAGGTAATGTCGCATATTTCTCGATTCGGCAGGTCTTCCTGAGTCCATTGGTAGCTTTCCCGACTCGCTAGCTCAATTTGATCAAGAGTTATTGACGAAAAACTAATATGACCTTGATGACGTCATAAATGACGTCACGCAAGGTCAATATTGCAAAAGTGACGCATCTAACCTTGCAAGGATTGTATCAAATCACGATTCTGTGTGCTTGAGATAGTTAGAGATCGTTCCCGGCGCCAGAATAGCAGTTTTCATTTTTCCCCATTGACTTATAATGGTGAGGTCACGAAAATGACCTGACCTCATATCACCTTTAGGAAAAATCCGAGATATACAAGTTGTGACACTCATGATGGATACTAGATCCTACAAGTTTCATTTCCCTGTGACATCTCCTCTGGCAGTGAGGGCGTTGCGAAGTTGCGACATCTGAAGACCGTGCAAAGGTTCACTTATGACGTCATAGGTCAGTGACCTGACCTGACCCAAAAAGCGGTTGGTGTCAAAAGATTCGGCTTGAATCAAAGGTCAGGTATACCAAGTTTCAGCTCTCTATCGCCAGCGTTTTTGGAGCTATCGCGAAAAAAACCCTGTGGGGGCGGTACCCGCTCCCCCCCTCGGCCGGCGAGGGTTAAATAAGTTCAGCGATGTCAATCGTCCAATTCAATTTGACCCGAGGCAAGCTATGGTCAATTGAGGAGAGAGAGAGAGAGAGAGAGAGAGAGAGAGAGAGAGAGAGAGAGAGAGAGAGAGAGAGAGAGAGAGAGAGAGAGAGAGAGAGAGAAAGAGAGAGAGAGAGAGAGAGAGAGAGAGAGAGAGAGAGAGAGAGAGAGAGAGAGAGAGAGAAAAAAAGAGAGAGAGAGAGAGAGAGAGAGAGAGAGAGAGAGAGAGAGAGAGAGAAAGAGAAAGAGAGAGAGAAAGTGAGCAACATTAAGAAAATTCAATCCTCTTTGTTTACATTTCCGAGATGACAATATATATATAAAACACATGGGATATTGTACTTCACTTTCACCTTTTGCGTATCCTCCCGGATGTCAGACAGGTATTTTTATCCAGTAAATACAATAGCTTTGAATGTCATAACTGATATGTTTGAATTAGTTATCCGGGTCTAGTATATCTATTCTATTCTAACTAAGTAATATAATTTATGATTATCTGACAATAGACCAGCCTATTCTCATATTCCAGTCTAAAAATACTGGACGTCAGACGTAATTTACAACGAAGTAGGTTTGAATCAGGGCAAGTTATAAATTCCTTATTAAAACGAAGATACTGAAAGTTTTGTTGCAATCCAATACTGGTTTACGCATATCATTTATAAGAACCAAGAGAGGGTGCATCAGTGTGTTTGAGCTGTTGTCTCACAGACTCGCAGGTGATATTGCTAAGCACTGCTGCTTTTTTGTCTACATAGGCTACATTGACCCCAAACCTACAGGTATGCATGCATGCTTTAGATAGGTACATAAAGCCAGTCGACGGTTGTCTGCCAAAGGCATTGCTCTCTGCTAAGCTGGTGACGGCTGCATCGGAGCAGCAGCCTCTGCTGAATCGGCTGCTGCTGTATTGGAGCAGCTGTGTTCTGACAGCTGTTTCGGAGCAGCAGCCAGCACCCAATAACGAGCAGTGCTGGAACTGTTTATTCACACCGGATTCCCACGGCCTCCCCTACCTCCGCACCGCTCACCGCGATAAAAACGGTCCCGTAATGCACGCTTACCGAATAGATTTGTGGGTTTGGGAAACATAATCAGTCTGGAACCGAACAGTACGATATTGCCTCTGCGGTTTAACAGGCTGAGTATGTATAAGTTTGAAGCGATAATAGGCGCGTCAACAACTGCGTTTATAACAGTCACACCGATAGGAGCCCGGCTGACGAGTTGGTTGTAAAAAGGGGAAAAAATTTACATCGTTACATGGTGATTACCGCGTTCGGCTGACACTAGAATTAACCCGCGAGTTGCTGGGGGGGGGGGGGGGGGGCGTTCGCCCCCACTTTTTTCGCCGGCCCATAGCATAAAAACGGCGTACCTGTAGGGAATTGATTGAAGTTTATTGTGACAAAGTTTCAAAAAAAATCGATCGGGAAATTTTTGTGATATCGAGGTTTTAGTGACGTCATGATTTCTGAGTTTTCGACCAAAAACGGCATATGTTCAAAAATCATATAAAATCACAGAATAGACATACAGACATGCCGTAAACGCCATTGACTGCCATTACCATGAACAATCAAATAGCTATCTTCGATTATTGATTATCGTTCCACATTTCCCAAAATCTTGAACTGAATCTCGGCAATTTCTCATGACTACTTCACGTCTCACGACCATGATCCATGCATTTCTTAAATTGAACTTTTTGAGCCAAACACGTACACATATGATAAAATGAATGTCACTATCGTGTTCTACGCCCCAAATTATCCATAAAACATGTGTCACAGGCTGCGAATATCAGTTTTGATTTTCGGGGATATGTGCCTTCCCGGTTGACCTGACCTTGACCCTGACCTATGCTTGACTGACACCAACATGGAGCTGATACTCTTGTAGGCCTTATATGATGGATTGTGCACCGTTTTGACAGAGTTTATGACGAGAGGCGCCCATTGTGAAGTCCTTAAGTCCATGCTACTGAAAGCCCGATTTCAGGTGTTTGACCTGACCTTGACCCGACCTGTGACCTCAAAATTCAACTTTAAAGTACTCATCTGAAGCGTCTCGTCGCGTTCTTTCGTTTGCCGCCTCGTGCGTTTCGCTGCGCCTATTAGTTCTCGAGTTATCGGCTGGGGGCGTTTAACGCCCCCCCCCCCCTCAGCAAACGGTGGGTGGCGCGAAATACCCCAGCAACTGCCGGGTTAAGGGATATGAATATGTGATGACCGGCTAGGATCATTCAACATGTTGCAACTTGCAAGCTAAAGACAGCCATGCCGAAAGGTGATATGGTCTTGATTCAGCTATGACTTTCTCGTGCAACTGATATCTAGGTCCTGAGGTGGCCAGACACCGACACGACAGGAGCGCAGGTGTCGCCAAGCTTACCGGTCTGATCATAATTTCTTAGAATAAAGAACGACCTACCAGCATGTCGTTTGTCACGTTTCGAATATAACTGAAACATCGATTTTACACACGACTTCAATTCTTTGAAGGCAGCCATTTCAAGCCACCCCGGCCATAATTCTTTCTCAATGGATTGCGACTGTATTGGCCTCCAGAAAACGGAGCCCTGCTCCGTTTCAGTGGTGTGACACGCCGAACTTTGGAGCTGTTATTGATAACGATGGAGCGCTTTAAATGCTCCAGTTCCGCGGATAATTGGAGTTCGCTGCCCTAGATACTGTTCAGAGGTGGCGCCAAAGTGGCCTGGAAGTGTGATACTCAACCGCTGCCAGATGACCGTCTCAAATGGAGCAATCATGGCTTGATGAAGTCTATTTGGAAAGCACCAAATGGGGAGACTGTAGTTTCGCTTGTTCGGAGGTATCGCTCGTCAAGCATATGACATTACAATGGATTGTAATTGTGATATGCTTTGTCCCGTTTTTAACTAGCCTGGCTGCACCATGTGACTACCATAAGCCTATTGCAGAGGGATGGATAATGGATTGTTGTATTTTG
Source organism: Amphibalanus amphitrite (assembly GCF_019059575.1). Taxonomy (NCBI): domain Eukaryota; kingdom Metazoa; phylum Arthropoda; class Thecostraca; order Balanomorpha; family Balanidae; genus Amphibalanus; species Amphibalanus amphitrite. The sequence continues at coordinate 613,112 of NW_024881663.1, forward strand.
TTCGAATAGGTACAAGAGTCACGCATTACTCATGGTTGAATACCATGATGTTCTTCTTTTAGACAAACATTGAAATTGAAGAAGGCTACGCATATAACTAACTTAAACTATATTTAACTTTAAAAGGAAATGAGTTGGTACTCGTGCACTAAAATGCATAATAATACTTAAACTGAAATACCAACTTAACCCTCGCATGTGTGCGGCGTTTTCCAGCTTCTAATGTGTAGGGGGGGGGGGGGGGTCGGTTGGACCCCCCCTTGCCGTTTGGCCCCTGATCGAGCTAGAGCTTCGCGAAAAAAACGAGCGTGTTGCCCGTGACGAGAGGAAGCCGATGATACCCAATTTTAAGGTCCTAGGTCATTGGTTGACCTTCCAGGTCAGGTCAATGACCCAAAGTCGGGAAAATCGGGACCTGTTAGAAAGTCGTAAAGTGTGGCTGCTAAGGGGTTTTTCGGGGTGCTGATCACGAATATCGTGTTAGTTTTGATCACAGATGATGTCTTGAAGCATTTAGACCAGGTCGGGTCAGGTCAGGTCAGGTCAACCAGTAGGCGTCGTGACGGGTATTCGTAGTACGTGTCAACCGCCTCTGACAGCTTCGTAACATGTTACGAAGTCACCAAAACTACTTCGTAAATGTTCAAATGGTTGCTAAATTCGAATTCAGCTCCAAAAACTAGCCTAGAAACATGTAAAACTCGAAAAAGTGAACCGAGGTCACCCGAGGTCACCAAAGGTCAATGACCTGACCTGACCTTCAGGTGACCTTGACACACACGGGAGTAACATCAAATCACATGTTTGAACGTTTGAAACCACGAAAAGCTTGCAAACACGCGGCTAGTGCGAGCCGACATACGCGAAATCGCGATTCCGGCCAAACATGGTCTCGGAAAAGAGGTCACAGGTCAAAGGTCATTTGGGTCAGGGTCATGAAATTTTTAGGGTAGGTGTAAAATTGATCAATGCGAGGGTACTGAAAGTTTCGTCGCGATCGGCCGCTTTTTACGCGAGTTATTCGCGAAAAACCATGGGGGGGGGGTCCATCCGACCCCCCCCTACACATGCGAGGGTTAATTTATTTCCTTAAATATTATATTATTCTACCATTTCTTATCATTACATGCGCAGCATAACATTATTCTCTACTGGTGGTTTCGAGAAGGCTTTGTTTCAAATAAGAAGTGAAGACTTTTCCTGAAAAACACAATCGTCGCCATCGGATTCTGGCATTCCAGTCGTGTCGGTCGTCGGCTGCTTTCCAGTCCCACGTTTACCGGCGGGCGCTCTGCAGCTAACACCCTCAGCGCCACACCACACAGACAATGGACTACGCTCCTCCCCTCTCTCCGCTCCTCCTCTCTCTCCGCCCTCCCGCTCTGTCTTTCGTCTGCGTTACCAACACAACAGCTCGCTAATAATTGGACGTGCAAGTTGGTAAGTGGCAAAAACTCGGCTCCATTCGGCGGTGTCAGTAGCAGCTGCGTCTGCCGGCGAGCGGCCGGGGTGGTAGGGAAGTCAAGGACGAGCTGTTAATTCGATATTATTCGTACCTATTAGTGATACAATGACGGCCTAGCGAATATGGCACTGATGATGCCATGCCAGTCAAGGTCCCGCACTTAGCCAGTGTCACTCTGCTGAAATAAGACTTTCAGTCACCGTCTAACACTCTGCTAATCTAGCGTACTCGAAGTCTCAAACCCTGCTTCTTTTGAACGGGGCACGAGTCACTTGATAATGGAGACTGGTTAAGTTTCTAAAATAACTACAAAATTTCTGCCGCTTCACATTTTATCTGTTTTGCAAATAATGCAAATGTTGCATGTTGATGAAAAATCTTGAACGGGAATATTGTCCAATAAATACAACACATTTTTACTGGGAGGTCTATCCCCTCCCCCACAATACACAAAATTACACTCATGGGTGAACCCAACCAAATGCGATAAAAGTGAATTATAGATATCATCCATGTTGTTATACTGCTTGCAACTTTTAGTCCGTGACAGTTGTGGTAGAACACATTGATCTACAGAAAGGGCTGGTACTCAGTGCTATTACTCATGCGGCGACCACTTACGATGGATTTATTTATCATGAGCTGGAGGGGGGAGGAGGGCGAACGCTGATCTTCCAGCACGCACGGTACGCGTCAGTCGGACTGGGGGAACGGGTGGGGACGAACGACCGCTAACAGGCTATGGATTAGTGGCGGGCGCCGGGCCCGTGCCGTCGATTAAATCGGCCGTGCGCATCCCATCGTGTCAGCACGCGGCCGTATCGGCGGCGTGCTGCGGCCGGCGGGCCGGTCGGCGGGCCGCTCGGTCCCAGCTAATTGGCTGTGCTGCGCGCTGCACGGCAGTTACGGCCCGCTACCCTCCCTCGGTCCGCTGCATCGGACGGCATTAATTTGGCTCTCCCGGCCGCGGTCCGCCCCCCAGAAGGAGAGACAGTGACAGTCGGCGCTCCCCTCCAGAGCGACTCGGTAGCTCCGGTTACAGAAGGAACCGTCTTGGTCCCAGTGTCGCCGAACGGACCCTCCTCGTTCCTTTTTGTGACCTGGCAGGAAAGGAACTCATGCGACACTGCCTGTCATGGCTAAACTGTAAACAGGCCAGACCATCAGTAACTCTTCCAGACCAAAAAGGCTTTTATACCTCACCTCTTGGCCGATAAGTATCGAGCTACAGCAGCCCCTCTTACCTCTAATTGGGATAACGTTTCAGCTAAAGGAACGAGTGATACGTCCGCCATATACCGCCGTATTCGTTACCGAAACCTAACTCATCAAGTCAAACGGTGACCTCCAGGTCAAGCCAATGCTTGGAACTAAAAGCTAGATATTCATAAATAGCATATACTAGGGTGACCCGCGTGCTCCGCAACGCGAAAAGGGGGTATTTACGATCGGCGGCTGTTTGGTTGTTCTTGTGTCGGTTGGGTTATCTATCCATTTCGGTCGATTGCTTTTTGATATCTAAACGTTTTGGTTTGGAAAAAAATATCCATCGGATCGAGGTGCCCGTGTCTGATAAGCATGCTTTCTACTTCAGAACCTGTCAATAGTTCAGTGAACCTGTCAAATGTGTTTTATAATTCAGGTGCGTAGTTTTTTTTTTTGACAAATGAAAGGCGTAGATAATTTTCGCTAAAAATGGATTTGCAGAGGTTTGAAACATTTATATTTTTAAGAATACTGTTGCTTGTCATGCAAACGTGATGATTGGATCTTGGAGATAATTGAATGCTCTTTCCAATGATAGCATTTTCAATTGTCAAACGTATCAGGTTAAGCAGAAAAACCCGTGTAATTATTTTGTGGCACATTATTGACAAATAGCATTTTCTCCAGCGATTTGTTCCACCTTGTTTTTGATCAATTAGCTTTTCACAATTTTTCCATGAGAGGCGGTACATTTCTCTTGTCAGTAGGCGTTGTTTTAACTCTCTCAGTCTGATGGTCACGGGAAAATAAAATAAAATCCAAAATCCGTTTAAAATGGCACTTTTTGAAATGAAATTGCCCTCACACTTGCACGTGGCGCGTGCCACCCCTGCACCGCACACTATTCGATTGCCCGTTCGATTCTCTACACGATGCTGTTTTCCCCGTGCCGATCGGGCGCACGGCTACCGAGATATTGCACGGGGAACGGACCCGTGTCGGGCAAATTTAGCCATTTTCGCCCGTTTTTGCCAGCCGATTTATACATGTAAAGTCTATGACGCGAATTTGCACTTTTTGGGCACGCGCCACGCGCTCGCTATCGATCCGATCGAGCCGAGACCGCTCAAAGGCACGTTGTCCATCCTTGTTCTATAACTTGCGCAAATTTCAGCGCGGTAGGTGCAACGGTGTGACCTGTAACCCGCGCTACGTAGCACCATGTCGCGACCTTCGTAATAGACAGAAACTACGCCCTCCTCAAATAGTAATATAGACAAGCGGCTGCGCCACTTGCTTTGCTGCGTGGTAGGAAAAAATTGCGGCACCAGCCAATTTGCTTTCGAATGGTGTTTGATTCATGTCGATGTGTCGTCTAGAAGCATAGATATGGACGGAAATGTGAAGAGAATTTAAAAAAGAACTGTTCTGAGGGCGCTGGTGGATGAAATTTGGGTGATACGGGGTCAAGACGGGTCAAAGGGGTCAGCCCCGGTCACTTTGGGTCAGGCCAGGTCACATAGGTCACCTCTCGTCCGCTGGGATCAGCCCGGGCCACTGTTCTGCTTTTGTCTCCACCACTACCCCTACCCCTACCACTACCCCTACCACTACCCCTACCCTACCACTACCCCTACCCCTACCCCTGTCCCCTACCACTACCCCTACCACTACCCCTACCACTACCCCTACCACTACCCCTACCCCTACCACTACATCTACCCCTACCACTACTACTACCCATACCACTACCCCTACCACTACCCCTACCACTACCCCTACCACTACCCCTACCACTACCCCTACCACTACCCTTACCACTACACTACCCCTACCACTACCCCTACCACTACCCCTACCCCTACTCCTACCAACACCGCTGGGTCATGTCAGGTCACAGAATAATTCGTGCCATTCCATTGCCCTTACTCGATTTTGTCGGAAATGGCGCTTTGTGGCAAATGTGGCGCATTGCGGCAAATGCGGCGCATCTGTACCTGTTGTTTGAGCATGCATCTTGACACCAAATTACACCCATATCGGACTATATTTGACAAAACTGTGCGAGTTGCGGCGAAAATGACGCCCTGAGATAATTGTGGCGCATTGCGGCAAACGCGGTGCATTTGTAAACTCGTATCACAAACTGTTGCCATTCAACGAAAATCTACACAATCTCTCGCCACTATTTATTCAAATTAAAACTTGCCCATCCGCCAATGCGAGGTACTCGCCGCCGATCGGCATGCATTTAGTCCCCAAAGTTTGTCGACCCCGGCTCTCAATGAAGATCTACGAACCGATCGAAATTTCATTGGCGTTCTTCCAGCGCGCCCCACGCGCAAACCGTGCACCCCAGCGAGTCGGAACCTAGAAAAGGCGCTGACCCGGTCTATCACCTATAAGGTGTGCAAATTTCAACCCCCTACGATATACCGTCTGCCCTGTAGGCGAGTGGAATTGAACCCACTACCCATCCAGGATGATGCGCCTGGATATATTGCAGACGGTGCGAACTGCAATATATTGGGGAGACCAAGTGCGGACAGACAAACAGACGGATCCTGTTCAAATAGTAAGATAGTATTCAAATAGTACCCCTACCACTACCCCTACCACTACCACTACCCCTACCCCTACCACTACCACTACATCTACCCCTACCCCTACCACTACTACTACCCATACTCCTACCCCTACCACTACCTCTACTACTACCCCTACCCCTACTACTACCCCTACTACTACCCCTACCACTACCCCTACCCCTACTACTACCCCTACCACTTCCCTACCCCTACCGCTACCCCTACCACTACCCCTACCAACACCGCTGGGTCATGTCAGGTCACAGAATAATTGGATCCAATCAGTACTAAAATATCAGACTTAGTGTTCCCAGCCCTGCCCCTATTCGTGCCATTCTATTACCCTTACTCGGTTTTGTCGGAAATGGCGCTTTGTGGCAAATGTGGCGCATTGCGGCAAATGCGGCGCATCTGTACCTATCGGATGAGCATGCATCCTGGCACCAAATTGCACCCATATCGGACCATATTTGACAAAACTATGCGATTTGCGGCAAAAATGACCCCCTGAGATAATTGTGGCGCATTGCGGCAAACTCGGTGCATTTTTATACTTGTATAATAAACTGTTCCCATTGAATGAAAATCACCACATTCTCTCGCCACTATTTATTCAAATTAAAACTTGCCCATCCGCCAATGCGAGGCACCCGCCGCCGATCGGCATGCATTTAGCTCACAAAGTTTGTCGACCCCGGCTCTCAATGAAGATCTACGAACCGATCAAAATTTCAGTGGCGTTCTTCCGGCGCGCCCCACGCGCGAACCGTGCACCCCAGCGAGTCGGAACCTAGAAAAGGCGCTGACCCGCTCTGTCACCTAGAAAGTGTGCAAATTTCAACCCCCTACGATATACCGTCTGCCCTGTAGGCCGGCTAAATTGAACCCACTACACGGCGTGGCGGACAGACAAACAAACAAACAGATGGATCCTGTTCAAATAGTAGTATAGATTTTCACAATAATCGTACCATATAGTTCAGTTTTGTTAACTGTGGTTGAGGTGGCAATGAAGATGATATTTATCTTTGAATGAACCAGGAACCTGCCGTTTTTATGGTCAGGGTCACGACAAGATGTAAAAATGTGCAGTTCAGACATTTATAAGAAAAAAGTGCAATATGTATTTCCAGAAGACAATTTCCGTAATGCAGTCGACAAGCAAAAGTAGAATCGTCCTGCATTACTGAACCGCGAGTAATGCAGGCCTCTTCACAGCTCAAGTATGTTCTTCTGAAGAAGCACATTGCTTCATTTGCACCACCATTAATCATCTGACAATGCATGCCACCATTGAAGTTAATGTATGCCGGCGCACGTGTGATCATAAGCGGTCCCCGGTCGGAGCGGGTCTTCTATCAGCGGAAAAGGTGCTCTCAAACACGTACTAACATACGTCCGTGGGCTTCGACCGGGATTGGTCTCTAGACGTGACGTGACCATTCAGCAGTGAATTACAAACCTCATACATCCCTGCTAAGATATACAGCGACACAAGCACGTGGCAGCTGAGGGGGAGTGGCCCCGGCGCGGCGACTTTCTTTGTATTCGTGTACCGCTGTGCCATGTTTTCCGTCTACTCTTGACTGGGCTGCTACGTCCGAAGAAACTGAGCCGCGTTTGCGAGAGACAGTTGCATCTCAGCCTGTGCTGTCTTATTTAGTGCGCTCGGACCGGTAGGCGGAAGCATCGGCTGTGCTTCGTAAAAAAAAAAAATGAGACGGGAAGTTTCCAAATCAATGCGAGAGATGAAATAGCGCAGGCCGGCAAACAAGTTGGAGCCGAGTCGCGTACACAGCCCTGTCCTGCGTTAAAAATTCACCAGGCGCTTCTTCGCTAAATGAAACTGCATTCGCACTTCTGACAATGCTATCAGCACCGTCGTAGTGTGTGTCGGCCCTGCTGTGCCGTCAGCGTACAACTGGTAATGCTTATGTCAGAACGTTCGGTGGTAACATCAGTCGTCAGAAGCCAGGTGATGACTGGACGGCGCTCCCCGGAATTCGTTCCAATTATCGCCGGGGTAATTAACGCCTCTATCAGCGGGCATCTGTGTTCCTCGACCGGCAGTGGGGGTGGGGTAGGGGGGAAGGGTGACTCAGGTGATCCCCTGGGGGGGGGACGATTGGAGGGGACAATAGGGGGCAGTGGTTCAGATCCACACGAACAGACGCCTGGACATGAAGAGGGGAAGGGGAGTCGGTGATTCAGCTGTATCTAACCAGATTGTTCGGGGAAAGGGGCGGAATCTACACCATCTAGGTTCGATTGAATACCGTCTTACGCGACCACTGACCCCCCCCCCCCCCCGCACTGTCTGTGAATCACCCATGTTAACACCAGTCTAATGCTAAAAATACTCACGAAATCAAAAACGCTAAATGAAAATGTTCTGATATGTCTGGTAATGATGTGACTCAATGCTCCATTACTCACAGCAACTATCAATATATTGAATTAAACCAACAAATTCCACGCACATCATTGCTGTCTAATCATCAAAAACTTAAAGCTGGCCGAAGCTATTTCAGACTGATGCGCCAACCCAGCCTAATTCTTGGCTTAACTAAGAGGATTCCACTGAACGAGGTATCTTCGTAGAATGCATTTTGAATGATCCCTGATCATATGTAGGCGCGGGAACTGGGGAGGGGGGCAGTGGGGGGCAGCTTGCCCCCCAGCTCTGGGACCGTGGGGGGGGGGGGCGGTGCGCCCACAACTTTGAGACTGAATACCGCACTTTTTTGCAAATGTTTTCTTTTTTTGTTGAAAAAGCCAAGGGATGAAAAATAAGTTGCCTAAAACCGATGAGAAATCTAGATTTGGGGTACCCTAGGTTGTTCTATATTATGGTGTGCCCCCCCCCCCGTCTGAAAGTAGTTCCCGCGCCTTATTTCATTTATAAAAGGAAATCGCCATCCAGTATATTTCTCTTCTTACAAATCAAGCGGGCAGTTCCGATAAACAACTTCCAACGAGTGTTCAAAACAGACAAAGAGCAAAATCAGGAACAAAACAGGTGACTTTTGTTGACAATCCTAGCTAAATCCATCGTAAGCGCATCTTCGTGTGATGTACAACGGCTGATTGAGACAGAAGCATGCGCCACTGTAGGTAGCGCTTGCTCGATGGCGAGACATAACTTATCTTGTCACATGCTGGATAAAATAAAGGTGAGGTAGATCTATAACATATAACTTGCAAAGAACGCAAGGCATCAAAACAAAACAAAAGCACAACGTCAAACAATTACAGTCGGCGGTTAGTAAGAAGTACAACCAACGGACATATATAGCGCGACAGGTACTCATAAACCGGAGACATGCACGGACGACCCCGTACCGCGCACGGTCCACCCGCCTGACACCGCAGCGACACCTGACACCGCGGTGATACCTGACACGGAGACGACACTCTGACACCGCGCATATTGATATATCTGGCAGACGGAGACGACCCAAACGAGCCGTAACATTTCCCAGACCGGAGCAGTTCCAAACCGACCCAGAACCGCAGATACACCGCAGGCTCAAATGAGATCACGTATGGCTCAATACGATATAAAAACCGCTTCAGCCGGTTGACAATGAGGGGATGTTCTTAGAAAGTGATGATATTATGTGTAGCTTTTCACAATTGAAAAGTCTCTTGATGGATTGTGTTGATCGTTCGCCAACAAACTATCAACACTTTGTCTTTTAAGATTGTCAGTTCACTGCTGACACGTCGATTAAAAACAAGCATCAACCGATTCCGAAAAGTTCGAGCAGAGGCATTTCACATGGAAAATAGTCATCTGCAAACATGCAAAGAATTAAGACCACTTATCAACGAAAACGTAGCGCCTATCAATGTTATGATACAATGATAAATGTGAATGCCTGTCACGAGAGGCATTCAAAACGTGAGACGCACTGCCTGCGACATTTTTCCATGAGCACAGGCAAATAAAGGGAAGGTCATGAGAGATGCATCAAATATTTCATAATCAACCATTTCTTCGTCGCTAGTTGGTTGGATATAACTTGACTTGTATACTCACTAATATGTAATAATTTGACAGACTGTCATTTTCACCGTATTGTTCATGGCAATCTTTGGTACAAGGGCCTCCGGTGCCGACAAGACATCAAAAACGACACACGATTGTCGAAACCCTGACACACTTTGACACTGCACATCCTGCGCGCTTCACTGGCGCTGAAAATAGAGTCATTTGACACAACACGCGCACGGTCAACATGAACGCGACACGGTTCGCCTTCCATTGGCGAGTCCTGAGGCCCGACATTGATATTGTTTCCAGCGGATATTGGCGGCCGTACGGGCGTGGGGGCTGGACCGCCGGTGGGTCCACGCTCATGTCCCGGCAGTCTCGACACCACATCCTCCACTTGAACACAGCGGAGGACATCAGAGGGCGGCGGAGAAGCGCCGGATGGCGGAGGAGCCCCACCGTGCGTCCCGACAGACAACGTCGAAACATCACACGAAGGTTCGCCTTATGGATCGGCGGATAGCGGCCGCCGAACACAACATACGCAACTATCGGCTGTGACACCTTTTGGCCATATTTGGGTCACCCTCAGCACACTTTGCGGCGGCGCCCGTTTGTTTGGTCACAAAGTCGGCGTCACAGACCACCGTGCGGCGCGCTCAGACCACACTCTCGCGCTGATCCGAAGCCGGAGCAGTCCTGACCACCGTGTCGCGCGCACCGCCCGGCGCCCGGCCGTGGTCGATCGTGGCGTAGATGACCCGATCTCGGGAGCGGTTGGCCCTGCTCATTTCGCCCGGTCGGGGCAGGGTGAGCTCCGCGTATGTCACGCCCTCCTGTCGGGTCAGGAAGCGTCAGTCGGGGTGGGAAAGGTCAGCCAGGATCAACGCTCATGTGTAACTTTAATGAGAAGCAGGAGAGAAACGACAGCACAGGAGTAGGCAGTAAATGTCGGACTACCTTACGTAACGTAACTCGGGGCTCTATGAGCGATATTTACAGCGCACCGCCAGATTTAGGTTATTCCGTAGTCCTACCCTACTCATATTTCAAATTGTACGGCGGTCATTTCATAGTACACCGCTTACTCATACTATTCGTACAGCAACATCAGTACAGACTGACATTATCATCGCAAATTGATCTGAGATCCTGCCCGCAACTGCCCGCCAACCAAATTCGCAACAACCAAATTCGCAACAACCAAATTCGCAACAACCAAATTCGCAATTGGCAGAATTATCCATGGGTGAAACTTTGACATCACCATTGGGGTCCCAAACGTCCAAGGGGGCCTCCATTTAGTGGGGGCCTCCAAGCAATTAGGGGCCTCCAATTGCGGAAGCGGTAATTTACGAGCCACGCCAGGGCCTCCTCTAAGAAATTTTCATTGGGGGACCAGAGGCTCAGAAGCCAAACATGGGGTACCCCCAAATCCAGTTTTCTCATCGGATTTAGGCCACTTATTTTTCGTCACAGCTCTGATGCCATGATTTTTTTTTTTAATATCGATAAAGAAATGGTAGGTCACCTGACCCTACTGGTGGATCCAGGCCAGCAGGGTGACATTGTATGTAAATATCCCCCGCGGCATCCGAAATCGACGAAAATTTCTGGCTTTTTCACTTTTGACAATAAAACACAATGCCTTTATAATAGAAAAAAAATTAACGGCACAGCATTGCGCAAGGAATCTAGCCGTAAGCCGACCCCAGAAAGTGTGAGGGTTAACCTTCGCCGGCACCTGGGGGGAGGGTCGCCACCCCCAAGTTAGTTTTTCTGCTCTACACTTAACATTTTTAAAGCTAGAAACCTGATTTTCTTTGTATAGCTGCTTTTCTATCTTTTCTCAGCGTCCATTGAAAATTTCAAGCTTCTGCGGCATTTGGGTTTGGAGATATGACCTTGTTCTTCAGGTCATGTCATGTCCTAAATGACGAATACCCAATATCTTGCGATGGCTATGGGCCTTGTGAGCTTTTGACACGCTGATTTCGGCTTTTTTTGCCAGTCTTACCTCCCACCTATCATTGAACATGTTGTTCTGCGATGTACAGATGTCAGAGTCAGGGTCAAGGTCAACCTAGGTCATCTAAAATTATTGCGCTTTAGGCAAGCTGAATTTACTTTTCGTGAAGTTTCTTTGACTGTATGTTTAGTAAAAGCTTCTCACTTCATGATCAAGTGTAATAGGGACACACAAACCGATCTGTGCACACATCAGTACATACACAGACATACACAGACATACAAACACATATCATTGACCTTGACCTAACTTGACGTGAAATGACCACAGCCAGCAAATTAGTCGGATAGTGTGACAAAGAGCTGTTCTAGCTCGCTTGGCACTAATACGGCAGCGTCATCGGTATATGATGGGTTGGCCCGCTGCTTGTGTAGGTATCTTATTCGACATCACCACAATTTTTTCTTACAAGATTTTAAGCCTTGCGGTCAAGAGCAACAGATTCTTTGGGAAGTGACGAATCCAATGATACCAATTTTACCTCATCAGGTCAGTCATTGACCTTCCAGGTCAGGTCAAACTAAAGAATGTTGCTGTTTGGGGTCACCGTTGCCCGTTGGAATATCACGTGCGCTGCTCATCATGTACCGATGACGCTGCCGTATTGTGGTGCCAAGCCAGCTAGAACCTCTTTGTCACACTATCCGACTAGGTTTTTGCTGGCTGTGGTCATTTCAGGTCAAGTTAGCTCAAGGTCAATGACATGTGTTTGTATGTCTGTGTGTGTCTGTGTGTACGAGTATACTGATGTGTGCACCGAATGTGAATGTGTCCATATTACATGAGATCATGAACTGAGAAGCTTTTGCCAAAAATACAGTCAAAGAAACTTCACGAAAGTAAATTCAGCTTGCCTAAAACGCAATATTTTTAGACGACCTAGGTTGACCTTGACCCTGACCCTGGCATCTCTACATCATTGAACAACATGTTCCATGATAGGTGGGAGGTAAGACTGACAAAAAAGGCCGAAATCAAGGTGTCAAAAGCTCACAAGACCCAACGCCAACGCAAGATATTGGGTATTTGTCATTTGGGTTATGACATTACCTGAAGAATAAGGTCATATCTCCGAAACCAAAAACCACAGAAACTTGAAATTTTCAGTGGACGCTAAAAAAGGATAGAGCAGCAGCTATACGAAATATCCGACTTCTAGCAATCAAAATGTTTAGTGCAGAGCAGAAAAAAACTACCTAGGTCGGGGTGGGGGGTGTGGCAACCACTGCCCCCCCCCCCCCATGTGCGGACGAGGATTACCTAAGTAATTTGAATATCAGGAAAATAATTTATTAAATCAGGTATTCCAACAGAGTCCCGCTTTTTTATAGGTGACCTCCGATTTGTGTTGCATCTAAGTTACCCAGGGGGCCTCTTATTTGTAATTGTAGGTACAGTACAGAGAGCCTCCTACTTCGACTACTTGCACAGAGAGCCTCCTAGCGTACATACGGCTAAGCTTCTACAGGTCGAGCGCCGGTCTCTTGTACGTACAGAGAGCCTCCTACTGTTACAGAGGGCCTCCTGTTTGTCTAGGGGGCCTCCTATTGGTTAACGGCGCCTCCTATTTGTCCAAGCGGCCTCCTATTCGTCTATGGGACCTCCTATTTGTCCAGGAGGCCTCCTGTTTCTCCAGAAGGTCCCCTATTTATCCAGGGGGCTTCTATTTTCCAGGGGGCCTCCTCTTTATCTAGGGGGCCTCCTACGTGTTCAGGGGCCTCCTATTTGTCCAGGGGCCTCCTATTTATCCAGGGGTCTTTTATTCGACTAGGAGTCTCATATTTGTGCAGGGGCCTCCTATTTGTCCAAGGGTCTCCTACTTGTCCCGGGGCCTCCTTTTTTTGAAGGGACTCCTTTTTGTTAAGGGAGCCTTCTATTTGTCCAGGGGGCCTCCTATTCGTACAGAGAGCCTCTAGCTCCTACTTGTCCATGGAGCCTCCTATTTGTTCAAGAGGTCCCCTATTTGTCCAGGGGGCCTCCTATTTGTCCAAGGGATCTGTTATTTTTCTAGGGGGCCTCTTTGCCCAAGAGGCCTCCTATTTGTCCAGCGTGCCTCCTACATGTTCAGGGGGCCTCCTATTTGTCCAAGGGGCCTCCTATTGGTTAAAGTAGCCTCTTATTTTCCAAGCGGCCTCCTATTTATCCAGAGGGCTCCTATTTTTAGGGGGCTACCTCTTTATCCAGGGGGCCTCCTTGTTCAGGGGGCCTCTTAATTGTCCAGGGGCCTCCTTTTGTGAAAGGGGCCTCCTATTTGTCCAGGGGGCCTCCTTTTGTGAAAGGGGCCTCCTTTTTGTCTAGGTCTAGGACCTTCTATTTGTCCAGGGGGCCTCCTATTTTTGCAGGGGCCTCCTATTTGCACAGAGGGCCTCCTACTTGTCCATGGGGCCTCCTATTTGTCCAGGGGCCTCCTTTTGTGAAAGGGGCCTCCTGTTTGTCTAGGTCTAGGACCTCCTATTTGTCCAGGGGGCCTCCTATTTTTGCAGGGGGGCCTCCTAATTGTACAGAGGGCCTCCTACTTGTCCATGGGGCTTACTATTTGTCTAGGGGCCTCTTATTTGTCTAGGGCCTCCTATTTGTCCAGGAGGCCTCCTACTTGTCCAGAGAGCCTCCTATTTCTCCAGGGGACTTCCTGTTTTCCGGGGGCCTCCTACTTGTTCAGGGGGCCTCCTACTTGTTCAGGGGGCCTCCTATTTGTCCAACAGGGCCTCCGATTTGTCCAAGGGGCCTCCTATTTAAACAGAGAACCTTTTATATGAATATCGGACCTCCGTTTGCAAAGAAGCTGATGCGTCTCGGGGGCCTCCACTATTGGGGTCCCAAAATGACAATTGGGGTCCCAAATGTTCGCATTGGGGTCCCACATGGGACCTCGAAAGTATACAAAGTTACACCCATGGAATTATCTATATAAGTTGGTTAGTTGGTGGGTCTCTATCCCACATTGCTGAATAACTGAAGGACCGTAAAGCCCTGCTCCTCCCGTTGTTTACCTGAGCGTAGGGCGTGTCTCTGCCGGCAGGCGCGGCTGCGTGCGGTGGACGCACCGTCGGCAGCAGGAGGCTGTTCCTGCCGCCCATGCCGACGTTCACGTGGTTGAGAAGAAGCGTCGACTCCGCTACCTCATACTCGGGATCTGCGCCGGAGACACGACATCATGGGTCAATCCAGCGCACATAGTCACCGCAGATAAATTTGATTTTTTTTATCGCATGCACTGTCAGAATATGATAGAAGCAACTCAAACTGTGTCACTTGTGTCGTAGATGCCAACGACAGAAAATTGCACCACGTAACCACACCAAAACTCCTCACCGACAGTTACGAGTACAGCTGACTGAAAGCGGACACCAATGTCGCGCTGCAGCGTCCCCGGCAATCACTGCTTGTTTAACTCACCACCGTGCCTTGAGTGTTTTGTTTGAGCCCACCAGTTGAGATCCGGTGTGTATTTGTCGGCCGTGTTTGTGTCTGTGTACGCACTCACCAAACTTGTTTGGCACCACGTCCGGATTGGTATCGTCGGCAGCGATGTGTTTGACGGAGTCGGGCGACGTCGCCGGCGCCACCCGGTACTCGGCGTCGCCGGTCGCGTCGGTACCATCCTTGATCATCAGCGAGGAGTGCACCAGGTCGGCCGGGTTCGGCGGCTTGGCTGCGCGGCGACTGCGGAGGAGGGAGAGATGGTGAGATGAGGTCGGCAGTGAGGTCAGGTCTCACAGAGTGGATAGTAGACGAGCCCATGGTCACAGACTGTTCTAATTTTCACTTTATCTAGATACTTCTATGGGTCTTTTCGTACCTCCTTCCTTTTCTCCCTGTCAATTTTACGTTTCATCTTTTCCTGTTTCCCTCATTTCTGTATTTGTTATTATGTTTCCATGTAGGTTAAGAAGATTAAGTTGGCGCTGGAATTCCGTTGTATTTTTTAACGCAGTCGAGTCCGGTTGCCGGGCTAATTATTCTGGAATTCCTGTAGCACTTCAATCAATCGAGTGAAGAGAAACATTTCGGCAAATAGGCAATGAGTTTGTGATCGTTTTCTTTGATGCAATGGTCGTAGCGTGCCATTTCGAAATGCACGGCAGCGGCGACATCAAAGGCAACATGTGGCTTTTAGGGGAATTATTATTGCTTTAAATCGTTAATCACCTCTCAAAATCCAGCACATTGCATCCAGCAATGTAGTAATTTGGAAATTCACTATCATTTTATAACTTGATAGACGCTTAGGTTTATAAATATAACTAAAAAAATATGTCATCATCAGGCACGTCTGTGATGCGACACACGTTGCTTGACTATATGCTATGATGCTATTCTCATACTATGCTATGTTATGCCTATATGCTATGCCCACGATACTATACATACTCGCATTAATCAAGGAATATCATTATCAATAAAAAACAATGATAGCCGCTGAACAGCGCGCTATGTCGAATATTGCGCAGCTAATGAGGAACCCGCCTCAGCATATAGCCAATCCGCGCGCCTTCCATCTCAAGAGGAAGATCTCGGCCGACCCTCCGTCCAGTGACGAACAGTAAGAAAAGAACTAATAGAACCCTGCTATTCACCCCAGTCCGGCCAATTTCGTCCCGGCAGCGCCACAAATTCAGGAGAATCGCCCGACTGAAGCCCTGATTGTGGCCAGAGTCCGGTTTTATTCGACTGCGGTTGCTGTGCGCGGTGGTGTGGAGCCATACCCCGGTTCCATTCCACTGCTTGGTGGGTTCCTGATAGTGATGTCAATTACAGAAAATCGGAATACCGATACCAAAACAAATACCAACCAAAATCGTGAGGAAATGCCGAAACTGAACCAGCTTGGGAACATGAGGGGATACCAACTTTTTGCCAGTTTCTCAGCCCCTTATGCATTAGTGAGGGTTTATAATACCAGCGAAATACCAAAAACATTAGGATTGAAATACTAAATACCAAGTTGATATCCGTTTGGTATCGGTGTGCCAAAAAGTTGGTATCCGATTGACATCTCTAGTTCCTGACCATGACACAGCCCCTGGTGACGCACCTGTTGTTGCGCATGCAGGCCACGACGCCGATGGCGATGATGATCAGCGAGGCGACCACTCCGATGAGGACTCCCAGGATCGGAGTCACGGATACGCTGTCCTCCGGCGGCATCTCAACTGGAGAGAGGAGGGGAGGTCAACACTCCCAGGTCAGACCAACACTCCCAGGATCGGAGTCACTGAAACACTTGTCCTCCGGCGGCATCTCAACTGGAGAGAGGAGGGAATTGAAGAAATGTCAACGCAAAGCACCAACCGTCTCATGCACTCAAAACTTTTTTACTACCTCCTGGAGAGTTCATTTTCATCAAACCCGCAAGATAATAGTATATTGAAAGGGTAACTCGCTGCTACCATTATGTGCATAGTAACGGTACGTGGTTAATATGAACTTATTCGCCAGCGAAGAGTATTATTACCATGTGAATATCAATATTACTCTCGCGATCCAGAACATCACGAAAACTCTTTCCTCCTGGGTATCGTGACTCGGGTACAGATAGTCGTTTCATGCGTGGATCTTGTTTACCCTCGTGAAGATGATATTTGAAATGGAAACAATCAGCCAATCAGAAACGAGATCGGCCGTTTGCGGTTTGAAGGCCGCGCGCATCTGTCAGTTTTCGGCCGTTGGTCTCCGAGAGCGGATGTGAGCAGTGTCGGTGCCGCGCGGCGTGGCCGTTGGTGATTGTGCTTGTGTGTTGTTCATCGCCTATAGAGCCTCTGTGGACATTTTATTGTAAGTACCGATGTGCTAGAGCATTGCGTGCCGTTGAGTGGTGCTAATTTGACCTGGTTAACAGGACCCCGTGCACGGCCACGTGGCCTAGTGTTGTGAGTACGTACATTAATTTTGTTGTGATGCTACAAGTTTATGCATTTTGTTGGTGACTTTGAAAAAGCCTTGCACTGTAGTGATCCAGTCTCATTATCTCACGCAGACGGGCGACCACCCAGGAACGCCGTCGCTCACTTCAAATATTGTGCGCTCTGCCTAATCCAATATGAGGGCGCTGAATGTCTTCAAATTGCATTCAAGTTGTATCGTGGTGTTTATTTACCGCTTGTGCATTGCTGAACGCTTTGTATAAATTTGTATGAATAAGTGAAGAGTCTCACAATGTTCATGGTTGGTGTGCCCCTCGTATTGTTTGTACGGAAGCCAAATATACCTACATTGTTGCTCTTGAAACATTTTTTTTAGTTGGTGAGCTCCGGTTAACAGAAGCTTCGTGAAGCTTCTGAAGGAAGCGTCTGTGGGTCTGTTACCATCCTCTGGGGGGTTTACACTAAAGGAAAGAGTAAACATTACCATGTGACAAAGGGTAGGCCATAAGAATATACTCTCTGTAGGAGGGTAAAGCACAGAGTAGATGATGCGTTACTCCCTAAAAAAGGGTTCCGTTAAAGATTTACCCTTTCAAAGAGTGTAACCCAAAAAATGTTACACTCTAGACAAGAGTAAATCAAAAGTGTTTACCATTTAGAAGATGGTAAAAAACGTCTGTGTGTCATGTTACCCCTCCCTGGCGAGTTTACTCTTCATGAAAGAGTAAAATTTACCATCTGGAAGGTGGTAAAAAACGTCTGTGTGTCAAGCTACCATGCTATGGCGGGTTTACCCTTCAGGAAATGGTAAAAAAGTTTTCAGTGTGTCAGGATTTAATTACGGCGACGACAAAGCAAAACATGCAATTATTCTTTGGCTGGGTGTGTTATGAGATGAGATGAGATGAGAGATGAGAGATGATTTATTTGAGCATCCATATTTACACTTGTCGAAACATTACGATTGGCGTAGAAGCGCTATGGCGCTTAAAACGAGACGCCGCTCGAAACACGTAGAAAGCAGACAATAACACTTCTAATCGAACACTACTAATCACTACTGATCTTAATCAAAATGTCAATATTAACATAGCGAAGTCGACCCTGCCTTGGCCGAAGCGCCTGTCCCCGCCCCTACTCGCGCCATTGCTCTGTATTCCGAAATGGAAGTGCTGCTCCTAGTTCTAGCAGGCAAATCTCCGCGTTTTGAGTATATAGCTCTGGACGGCCATGGCGGTGTCATGGCGGGTAACCTTTATAACTCGCGAAGGCCCATTTAGCAGTGTTTCTATTTTCTTTTTCCGAGGAATGTTTTGAAAGTTCTCACTGAGAATTTCAGTTAACCTTTCGAACAATTCTTCTCGTTCTGTGCGAAAGAGTGGACAGATTAGGAGGAAATGCTCGTTGTTTTCTGTAGCAGCACCACAACTGCACTTGGCTGAATCACTTTTCCCTATTTTGAATCTGTGGTCTTTAAGATCTGATGAATTAAGCCTGAGTCGGGTGTGAAGCCGGTTTCCAATTTTGGAACCTGTGCTTAGGTAGGAGCTGGGTGACATGTTTATACCGGCATATGCATACAGCCTCTTTTTGAAGAATTTTTGGCTGTGTTCGGCTCGTAAGTCGTTGGGTAGTTCGTTCCAGATTCTTGTTGTTGTTGGGATGATAGATCTCGCGTAGGAAGCTGAGCGGACTGCTGGGATGGTGCGTTGAGTGGACTGTGTGCATCGCAGATTTCTCTCCATCTCTAGGTTTCTCGTTTTGGGTGTGATGTCTTTTATGAAGTCCGGAACACGATCATCTAATGCTATCTTGTGATAGAGTTGCACTTTGTGGGCGCGACGTCTGTCTACTAGTGAGGTCCAGCCCAGCTCTTTCCGGAGGCCCGCTGTAGACGTCCTTCGAGGTGTGTCAGTGATAAGGCGTGCCGCCCTGTTCTGTGCTTTCTCTAGTCGGGACTTGTCAAATGCTGTCAGATGGCAATCAAATATTCGGGGCCCGCCTGGCAGGCCGCTGACGCCATCAACGCGTGGGTGACCGAGCGCCGCCGCGGGAGGTCCCCCGCCGTTCGGGGCGACTGAGGGGACGGCCCCCGCCGCTGAGCTAACCAGCCGACCATCGAAGGCATTATAAGGACGGTCTGCGCAGCTGCGCAAATACTCGGACTCAGGCAACACCTCATCAATCAGCTGCTCGCCCCGCCGTCTCTGACAGTGGGCGTGTCGACAGGGAACGATTCCCGAGCGGTGACCGTTAGGCGAGCCGGGTCTACGCTGTGAGTAGTGACACCCCATCTCCCAGACGGGCCGGCACCCCCCCCCCCCCGCCCTCCCGGCTGGGGCTGGGTTTCCGGTGCCGGTTCGTACAGCGCCGGCCGTACATGCGTCCAGTGTTAAACATAACCAAATCACCTTACATGACCTTGTGTATATTGCATATTGCCCATCATATATTGTCTTGTGCTCAGTGTGATATGATTTCCCACCTGACAACGATGCACGAGTTAACGATAGCTGTGCCCAGTCGTCGTATGTCATTTTTTTATATGCTTTAACGTTTCGGAGCTATCAATGTCTATCATCTCCGCTTTCTCGACGCATAGAGACGAAAGTATGCGGATGTACTTGCTCATCTCTCAAAATCAGTGTCATCTTGCCAAAAGTTAAGCCATAGCCCACATTGCACATTGTTTTATGGAAACTGTTCTCTCGCCACCCGCCGCCAGTCGAAGCGCCTTCCCCGTGCCCACAATGCCACCAGTAACTGGTACGCTCCGAAGCGATGGTGTTAACATCTCCGCAATTAATATCAACTCCATCACTGCCAACGAAAGGCTACAGGAGCTTCAAAGCTACGTTGACATTAACGATATTAGCATACTAGCACTATCTGAAACAAAACTTGACACCACTATACATTCCAGTCTTTACTCTCTGAAAGGTTTTCATGCGCCATTACTAAAAAACAGGACAAGGAAGGGCGGAGGAGTTGCAGTATATGTCAGAGACACACTACCTTTTTCGCAAATATCACATCTTGAGTGTGAGCTCTTTGAAACCCTATGGGTGAAAATCAAATTCCATAAAACGACGCTGCTGCTCTGCTCAGTTTATCTTCCACCGAACACCACTAGCGACCGACAATCTCAATTCCTAGATTACTTGTCTGACTGTGTCCTTGAAGCTAAACAGCATAGTCCCGATCTTCTGGTCCTCGTTGGCGATTTTAATGCTGGAAACTGCTGGCTGCCTAGTAATTCACCCAACCACTCCCCCATCACCACTTTCGAAAACAAACTGAAAAATATCACTGAAGCGTCAAACTTAACTCAAATTATTAACACAGCAACCCGCGTACAAGGGGACACCCACAACTTAAGAGATTTGATATTTGTAGACCGAACCGAACTAATTAAATCTTCAGGAGTTTTACCGGCTTTCTCAAACATCGACCATTTCCCTCTACTTATTTCTTTGTCCCTTCAGAAAATCGACGCTGACCGACATGTAACAACAACCCGCTGGGACTACTCAAATACCAACGTTGACGGTTTCATTAATACACTGAGAAACATAGACTGGAGCGCCATAACAAATGCCGACACCGATGATGCAATTGAAATGTTAACAGAAGCCATCTTGCATACTGCAGTAGCTCACATACCAAAGAAAACCGTAAAGATCCGCAATCACAAACCGTGGCTAACAGCAGAGCTGAGGCGCGAAATGCGTAAACGAGACCGGTTATTCAAGCTTGCTCAACGTCACAACTCAGAAAGAGATTGGTCGATCTGGCGATCTCAGCGCAACCTTGTAACCAGCCTTAATAGAAAACTCAAAAATGAAACCATTAAACACAAAGTACATCTACTTGTCACTAGCAAGAAAACCCCTTACAAATACCACAAAATCCTGAAAAGCGTTACGGGGTTCAAGCAAAACTCCATTATGGCTCCTCTGATTGTCGAAAATGATCTTGTAAGTGACGACCACCGCAAGGCCGAGGCCCTCAATTCGTACTTTTGTTCCCAGACAGAAATAAACATTACAGATAAACACTTACAGCTCGTACGCGAATACAAATCTTCATATAACAGCACTCAGCACACCTTCCAGTTTTCTCCCATTACACCTCGAGATGTTTTGAAGACCATCAATGGGCTGGATTCGTCTAAAGCCACCGGCTCCGACGGCGTACCGGCGAAACTAATCAAAATGTCAGCGGCTTACATTGCTGAGCCTCTATCCAGAATCTTAAACAAATCAGTCCAAAAAGGCAGGTACCCAACTCAGTGGAAGAAAGCCACAGTTAAACCAATTTTTAAAGGGAAGGGCTCCCCATCTGAGGCTGCATCATATCGACCAATAAGCTTACTGCCTTGTCTATCGAAAATATTCGAAAAACTTATGTTCACTCAGATATATGAGCACATTCACAGTCATTCGCTCTTAACACAAAAACAAAGTGGTTATCGCCCTGGTCACAACACAGAGCTCCAGCTTGCTTATCTAACTCACAGGTTATATAGAGCCATGGACTCGGGTGAGGATTACACAATCATTTACCTGGATATATCAAGATATTTCGAAAAGATTTGGCATGAGGGGCTGCTAGCAAAATGTGATAAAGAATTTGGTATAAGAGGTGCACAACTTGATTGGCTAAACTCTTATCTAAGTGACAGGAGACAAGTAGTCCAGCTAGGCCAAACTACGTCCACCCAGCGTGAGTTATCCGCAGGAGTGCCACAGGGATCCATCCTAGGTCCACTGCTGGCCATAATGTATCTAAATGGGCTCAGTAGCGTTACCAACAATGAAATGCTATTTTTTGCGGATGACAGCTCCTTACATGCCAGTCACAATGTTAATAATTTTCATGAAGTTGAAAAATCACTGCAAATCGACTTAAATCGCATCAAACGCTATGGAGACGACTGGATAATAACATTTAATGCTACAAAAACAGTCCAACAAACGCTTAGTAACAAAAAAACACACATTCCGTGCCTGGAATTTGGCGGTTCACCAATTCCCATTCGCGATTCCCACAAACACCTTGGAGTAACAATCTCAACTGATCTGAGATTCAAGTCTCACGTCAACAACATCCTATCAAAATTTTACCGCACGATGAGTCCTCTCTTCCCAATAGCATCTCTACTTCCACGACAAATCTTACTTCAAATCTATCAAATGTATGTCCAGCCCCATCTCACATTGGGTGGAGCATTGCACATTGCTCAATTGATTGAGACATCCGGCATCCAGCAAGCTGACAGAGACGGGGATACCTCGGGTGCTTACCGCGCTAATACAACTATGTACTGTAGGCTGGATGTTCTATTGTGATACCTCGAATGGGTAACTGAATAATGAATATCCAACCGGCCACCGGGAGAGTGAGCGTAACCAATTCACTGCTCTGAGACAATGAATGAGCTGCTAGTGAATAGGCCGGTACATTTATATACCGTCGAGGCATGTTTTGGCTGTTAACAAGTTAGAACTGTATACCTTTATGTGCAACATTGCGCAATGTGCGGCCAATGAATAGCATATACAAGTATGATGCTTCAAAGCCGGTCAGTGCCAAATAAGAAACATACGTCGAAGTCACTGAAAGGTCAAACAGTTGAGGGCAAACATACAGTTATCGGTTAGAGTGCTCACAATCGTGATCAAACTTATTACGACAGCTCAGTAAATATTTAATCATGGGAGCCATTCAAGGAGCCAGTTTCTATAGACACATACAGGGATGTTCACGAAAAACTGACACATTTTAAAACGACTTTGTGAGCATGTGAGAGCTCACGGAGAATTGACTTGCATGCCATTCGAAAGCCTGTTGAAAAAAGTTTTGTATCTGCATAGCTCCTTTAGTTAGCATCACATGAGCTTCCAAATAAATAAGAAAGCGTTAAAATGGGGAAATTTGACTTGGCGACAAAACTTAACGGAAAAACAACGAAGCTCTCGCGGCTGCCATCTGCCACCACGACTGAACCAGTCTACGAATTCGTCTAAAATTTGACATACCTATTAATGTTTGGATGGATTATGTTTTATACTATTGGCATATTGTGGGCAAATTCCTAAGGAATGCCAAAATTGGCAGGCTTGGAAGTGCTGATGTCAGAAACCATGGCCGCATGCTGGCAGTCACTGTAGAGTGGTACCGTGCCATCTTTTAACAGCTTCTGTTAGCTACTGTAGCGGAAATGGGTCGACGTCTACACCATTTGGTGGTTCTGGCACGTCAGGGCCACCCTACGTACAGTAACGGCGATCATCGGTCTCACACGAGAACAGGGGGGAGGGGGCACTTGTCTCGCGCATCACCTCTCACCCATAGCCGGCCATTTCGCTCTTCCTCAACTCCGTGGACTATTCCTGTGGGGTCACGTGAGTGACATGATCTGTAGCAGCGGCCCAAAGGACATCAAACCTCCCGACAAGTGCAGTGAGAGGTGTTGCAATTCTCCAGGCACGTGCCCAAAAACGGGGAATAATTTCCTGTTTCGGGCTGAGTCGTGCACTGCTCCAAAAACTCGTCATCTGCAAAATACGCTGTAACTTCTTAGAAACGAAAATGACATGATCCCAAAATATGTCAATACAAACTTAGAAGTCCACTCTATTTGCCCATAGCATGATCACCGTTCTGAGGGCAAGTGTTTTCTCGTAATTCGGAAATAAAATGTGTCAGTTTTTCGTGAACATCCCTGTACATCAACATTTCTGGGACTGACAGTACGCCAGCATGCCGTACCAGGATGTGTCTCGAACGCCTACGATTTATGTGAGAGAGCAGTGCAGAGCCGGATTACGAGCTACGGCAGCCGATCGCCTCCCCCGCGCGACGATCAAAAGGCCACTCGAGCGCGCTCGAACGAACGGCGAGCAGCTCTTTCGATGCTGTTGGGTGGGCCCGGCGCTGTCGCGCTCAGTCTGAATAGGACGATTCCGTTCGGGACGAGTCTAATTGTGTGCCGAGATTGGAAATTCGCCGGGCCGAATTGGCGCCGCTCACCGGTGCTGCTACTGACGCGCTTCTCGGCGGCCTTCAGCGTGAAGCCGTCGAGCGTGGTGGGCCGGCTGCGGCCGCGCGCGTTGAAAGCGTACAGACGCACGCGTAGCTCGACGCCGGCCGGCAGCCGCTCGGCCTCGAACTCTGGCCGGCCGGCGCTCAGGTTTCGCTCCAGCCGGCCGGAGGTGGCGTCGTACAGCTCGGCGCTGAAGCGCTGCGGCAGGCCGCCGTCGAAGCCCGCCGAGCAGGCCACGCGCAACGACTCGGACGTCTGGTTGACCACAGAGCAGTTGTGTACCGGGTCCGGAGGACCTGGCGAGAAATGAAACCAAACAGGCATCAGTACCTAACCTTGGACTAAAAATGCCTCAAAGTAAAAATAAGCACATGCTAACTCTTGGTGGGATGGAGTTTCTCGCTCACGACCCCAAATACAAGCATGAAGTTATCTACCCAGCAGCCATCTTAACAGATGCATATTCTAAAAGTTAGCGGTGCAAACATTCCCAACACTCCCAATCAGTCTGTTACCAAGCCCATCATCTCCGTTCGCTGCAAAGTTACAACTAGTCATCCGCTTTTGCATCTACTGGCGAACGTTGCCACCCACGGAGTCATCGATCAGCACTGTAACCCTCGCCGGCACAGGCCATTTTGCGTCCTTCGACGGCACAAGGGGGGGGGGGTTGGTACGACCCCCCCCTCGCGTTTGGCCCCTGATTGAGCTAGAGCTTCGCGGAAAAAAACGAGCGTGTTGCCCGTCACGAGACGAAGCCGATGATACCCAATTTTAAGGTCCTAGGTCATCGGGTGACCTTCCAGGTCAGGTCAATGACCCGAAAACCGGGAAAATCGGGACCTGTTAGAAAGTCGTAAATTGTGGCTGCTATGTGGTTTTCCGGGATGCTGATCACGAATATCATGTTAGTTTTGATCAGAGATGATGTCTTTAAGCATTTAGACCAGGTCGGGTCAGGCCAGGTCAGGTCAACCGGTAGGGGTTGTGACGGGTATTCGTAATACGTGTCAACCGCCTCTGACAGCTTCGTAACATGTTACGAAGGCACCAAAACTACTTCGTAAATGTTCAAATGGTTGCTAAATTCGAATTCAGCTCCAAAAACTAGCCTAGAAACATGTAAAACTCGAAAAAGTGAACCGAGGTCACCCGAGGTCACCAAAGGTCAATGACCTGACCTGACCTTCAGGTGACCTTGACACCCACCCTAATGTATGGGAGCGACATCAAATCACATGTTTGAACGTTTGAAACCACAAAAAGCTTGCAAACGCGCGGCTAATGTTAGCCGACATACGCCGAATCGCGATTCCGGCCAAACATGGTCTCGGAAAAGAGGTCACAGGTCAAAGGTCATTGGGGTCAGGGTCATGAAATTTTCAGGGTAGGTGTAAAATTGATCAATGCGAGGGTACTGAAAGTTACGTCGCGATCGGCCGCTTTTTACGCGAGTTATTCGCGAAAAACCTTAGGGGGGTTGCATCAACCCCCCCCCCCCCTGTGCCGGCGAGGGGTAATGACTGTGGTGCAGTGGCGGTGGTGGTGGCGGCTGAGGCAACTATAGGTACCAAAGAAGTCTGACCTGCTGGCACGATGTGGAAGACACACGGCCGCACCATCCGGCCGATGGCGTTGTCGGCGGTACAGAGCAGCATGCCGTAATCCAGTTCGGTCTTTGGCGTGTAGGCAGCGCTGCTCTCCAGGCCTCGGGATGTAATCTGGTGGCCGAGGGCGTGATAGGTCAGCCGGGCGCGGGGAGCGGTTCACACCACAGCGGCTCACACCGGCGGACCGCCTCTCGCCCCTCCCCCCTCCCCACAGTGGGCACAGTGAGGTTACATATATCGTCTGTTGCTAGGCTGGCTGTCCCAGCTCTACCATTACAGTTTACCCATTGGCGAAGTGCTGTAAATATGGCAGTGGATGATAATATTGATGAGTGTTTGGAAAATATTAATTGTGTCTTTGAAAAAGTTGTGTCTTTTTTTCGTTGTCCATATGCTGGCATTGTCCTTATATCGCTCACCAAACTAAATGACATCGGGAATAGTTGCCATAACCAGATCGCTAGGTTGCGATAGCTTATCGCTGATGAAGGATAATCCACTTCTATCTCCATACCACCCACGGAACTAGTTATATAGCCGGGTTCGGGCCATCTTCAGGAGGCATTACCGATCTGTTATCCCCTGTTCGCTAACCCTCTGTGCGGTACAGGCTTAGCACACCAGGCACGTGCCACACAGCCCGTTACGTCGTCAGTGGAAACGACGTGACACATATCAACGTGGATCTGCGCTGTAAAGGCGAGAGGATCGCAGTCCCGGTGGCTTGCTGTACTGTCGTCCATAGAAATGCAGCGGGTGGCGTGGTAGACATAAATCTGGCACTGTAAATTACTGAACTGCTCTGAAGTAACGAAGGATATAACATGTCTGAGACCGGACGCGAAGGAGAACTTTGATAATGCACCACGTTTGGCAAGGCTCACAAAATTAGCTTCTTTCCAAATTGGAGCTATTCGGGGACAAATACGGCTCTCTAGGTACAGTCCACCATATAAGTACAGACTGTAAAGCCCATGGGCTGTTCAATGTATAGTCTGTCTTAAAAGTACCGGGCAAAGTGACAGTGGATCCATCAAGCCTGACCGAGGAAGGGCCTGCTATAATTTGAAAGTCACCGAACCAATTGACCTGGGGCTGGGACGAGGATGTCGATTGCTTCGGGGTGACTCAAATTTAGCAGTCCTTCATCGGTCAGGCTTGATGGATCCACCGAAACTTTGCGCGGTACTTTTAAGACAGACTGTACGTACATAGCCCATTCAGCACTGCAGTGCTGAAGTAATATGCGGTTTTACTCATCTCAACTGGTGGCTTTGACTGGCGATTTTTAAATACGGAGTGATCCAGGAGTAGACAGCAAAATATAAACTTGCAGCTGCAAGGATGACGATACATGTAAGCTACATTTCAAGTTGCATTGAAGTCTGGCAGATCGTTCCTTAGATACAAAAGCAAACCATAACCACGACTGAAACCGCACATTATGTCTTAAAAGTACCGCGCAAAGTGACGGTGGATCCATCAAGCCTGACCGAGGACGAGCCTGCTTTAATTTGAAAGTCACCGAACCAATGGACCTGGAAAATGGGCGGGTATGTCAAATGCTTCGGTGACTCAAATTTAGCAGGCCCTTCCTCGGCCAGGCTTGATGGATCCACCGTTACTTTGCGCGGTACGTTTAACCCTTGCCCGTAAACGGCGATCTGCCACCTTCGCCCATGCAGGGGGGGGGGGGGTTGGTGCGACCCCCCCTGGCGTTTGAAAACGGAGCGTCGTAGAGCTTAGCGGAAAAGACCAACGGATTGCTCTCGCCGAGATCTCGCGATTGGTGGTATATTTTTTGGTCCTAGGTCAACATTTGACCTACTTTTGACCGGTCAAAGGTCAAATTTTCGGAAAAATATACTTTTTTCAACTTTCCGCGGCGATTGCGGCAAAACGGTGGGAGATATCGACTTGAAACCTTCACTATCGTGTTCCTGGATCAATTGTCTATCGTTTGGTATGTATTTCGTTTCCCTAGCTCTAAAAATGGCGCGTTGGGAGCGCCGGAAGTCGGCAAGGTCACAGTCGGCGGCAGTAATTCGAAAAATCAAAATTTAAATTTTTGAAATCTGATTGTATTTTTGGATTTTGGAGGTCCATTTGCTCCCTATAGAAGCTAATATTGCTGCATATTCCCATTGAGGTGACAAGAATTAGCAAAATAGTGGTTCGGGCGCTTTTCAAAAATAGTACCGGACGCTGTTCCTCTTGTGACGTCATAGCTCCGTGACCTGACCTGACCCGGTCAAGTTTCTTATACCATATGATAGCCAATACTTGCCCCAACATGCATGGGAAGTTTCATCACGATCCATCAACCGATGTCCGTACCACCGGCAGGAAACCTCGGGCGTTGGCACTCAGTTTGTGAAAATCCGGCCGGAGGCTGTTCCCTTTGTGACGTCATAACTCCGTGACCTGACATGACCCGGTCAAATTTTTTTTTATCAAAAGATGCGCAAGGTTTGCCCCATAAGGTACCCAAAATTTGGCGGCGCTGCGCGCCGCCGTTTTTGCACTATTTCCGAAAAGCCTCAGGGGGGGGGGGTTGCACCAACCCCCCCCTACATGGGCGAGGGTTAAGACAGACTGTACATACCAGCTAGGCATGCCCATGAGTTTCTGAGTTATTCTTTATCAGTTACGGCATGATTGATGCGTGAGAAACTAAGCACCATCGCGCTGGAGACTATTGAAATTTCCAATAATAGGTTAAGTAGAACAGTCTGGTACAGGCGCGGATACAAGGGGGGGCCATGGGGGCCATGGCCCCCCCTTGGCCGATTTTTTTCAAAAATGAAATAAAAAATTAAAAAGTTAAAAAGCTGAAAAGGGGGCCTCCTGAAAATAAAGTGGCCGAAATCCGATGAGTTTTTTTTTTAACCTACCCACTTAGTTATTTCTTAGAAGACTAGCTGAGAAGACTTCTTTGTTAGAAGATTGGTAAAGCTCTTCATAACTTGGAGGTCTCTTATACTCACAGAGATGACCACTTTTACAGGGCCTCCTAACCTGCACAGAGGGCCTCCAAGCCTGCACAGATGTTGAGATGTTGCCTGAACAGCTAGATAAGCTCAATAGACGCAGTTTTTTTTGGGGGGGGCCCAACAAGTGGGAAGATGGGGCCTCCAACAGGTGGGATTATGGGGGGGAGGCCTCCTGGTTTCTAATGGCCCCTCCCTTGGAGATTTTCTGGATCCGCCCCTGGTCTGGTATATACCTATACCACGGGCATATTTGTCAGGTATCGTCTTTTGGCCTGTCGTAGACCTCTGCGTAGAAATAGATCTCGGTAAACAGAGGTTCACGAACTTGCTGCAGCAAGTTTATGAACATATCATGATAGCGGCACAAAGGTAATTTAAGTTGGGCAGGAACTTGGCCTTCAAGTCTCGACAGTTCGCCCAGAGCAACTTCGGCCATTGGCCACGCCTGCTTTCACATGATTGGCTGGTTGCAAAGTTAAACACTCAGCATTAATATGCGAATTAATTTCGTAGCTGAATGATACACAGTCAGCGTCGGAATAGCCACCAATCATAGGAAACCACCTGCTTGTTTACGTGTTTATTTGTCTACTTACTGATTTGTCAAGACCTTCTATGAGAGATCCTATTTCGAGACGAAACAAGCATAAGAAATATTGCTACTATAACTGCAATAAAACATTGAAAATAAAACTTTCATCCTTGAACGAACCGATCAGGATAATATTGAGAATTGAAGCTACTTCTCACCAGGCTAGGCACACCCGACCCCATCTACCATGGGCTGACGACAGCCATCAGAGCAGCTCTGAATAGTGATCCCTCAGCCTCAAACCGGAGCAGCCTCTTGAATAAATCTCTCCGCGGACCATAAGCCGAACAATCTGCACATGCACCGGGCCGATTCCCAAAGCCGGTAGGTACCATCACCGCCGTCGGCTGGCCCATCTCGCCAATAATCCATACGATCCCCCACCCATTATAGCGCTGAGAGCTGGGCGCGGCACCATAATTCCAGCGCCGATCGCGGCAGTGGGCTGCGCTAACCGCTGCGGCTGGTCCGACCACCATCTCATTATACTGGACAGTGCGAGACCGCCGCCCTGTCCTGTCCGG
This sequence comes from Amphibalanus amphitrite, assembly GCF_019059575.1. NCBI lineage: Eukaryota > Metazoa > Arthropoda > Thecostraca > Balanomorpha > Balanidae > Amphibalanus > Amphibalanus amphitrite. The sequence goes on from NW_024881663.1 coordinate 643,028, forward strand.
CCGGCGGAGTTTGGGAGGACCGAAAGCCGCCGACTGCCGCCGCCGTACCACACGCGCCCGGGAAGCTTCTCGCCGACTCCTCGGGCCTGACTCCTGGTGACTCAGTCGGCTGAGTCGACTCTATGACTCATCTAACCACGCTACAGTCAGGACGTGGCCCATTTCGGTGCTCCGTCTCAGCACGCCCGCTTCCTCCAGGAAAAAATCGCCCAAGATAAGGCACGGTTCGCTTAGCAGCCAGAACTGCTCAGTTCTCTTTTCCCTCAAATTACGACTCGAAGGAAAATTGGTGGAATAATTTGGGGACGTAGAAGTAATCGAGAGACAAATTGAACAACCACACGGTTAGTCCATATTCTGAAATTGCTGATCTCTGTAGCACACACACACACAAAATTATTATGCTGCGATAATCGCATTGTTTGATTCATTAGTTATTTATTTTAACTACTAGTTAAGACAAAGATATAATGCCTTTATAATATAAGTACAAAGAACCCGCACCACGTAGTTTGTTCACCACAACCGTAATTAAATAACTGCAGTCGGTCGCATATAACAATTAGGTATGAATGCGCCGGATATTTGATTATAACGATTATAACGAAAACGCGTTCCTAAGTTTGCAGCTCGCTGGCTATGACGAAATAACACAAGCCTATAAGAAACAAACTAGGATATCGATCGATAAGACTGAAACTTCAACAAGGCAAGAAAGGTGTCATTCAGCTCAGCGGAATTGATTGTCGAAAGAGAGCCTATTGCTATTTCCCATCGATGCAATACTTGTATTTTTATCGTATAGTTCGAACCTACAGCTAGAAGACAAGCTCCTGCTCCATGGGCTCAGCACACCACACCACCTGACTTTGTGCAATGCAGTCTGTTCAATGTTCATGCCCCCTCTATTCCTTAAATCGTCTTAATGAATGCGAGCAGGGTGATTAACCATGCTTATTTGACAGGTTCTGGACCGGTCGTGGCTAAACTGTGTATCGCGTGCCAGCAAACTTTGCCGAGAGCTCTGCGGTACCCGGAAAACTAAAGCAAGTTTCCAGACACCTTGACACACGATCGCTACCAATAATGGTTATTGAGGAAGAAGAGAAGGGCTTTCCAATGCATCATGAATACTGCTTTCATAAAGTCACTTTGGAGGGAGGCCGGTTGCATTAGCCCGCCCACCTGTGCCAGCGAACGCCAACAAATGATTGCAAGTTTTGATCCTCAGATGCCTTCCGTATTAATTTTTTTTAGGAGCAAATACATGGTACAATTACATGGTACTAATAACCAGATAAGCCGACAATCGAAAAAAACGGAAGAAAATCAATTCAGCACTTGTCAACTATTGCTCAATGTCATTACCCTATAAGCGGTAATGAGATTACCATGCCGTATGGTGGGCTGACCTGCGAGAAAGGCAGGGAGCTTCGGGACTGACCTGCGAGAACGGCAGGTCCAGTGTCTCGATGCTGGTGTTGAACTGCCAGCGGAAGGTGACGTCCGCAGGGTTAGCGTCCACCTGACACGTCACCTGGGCCGGCTCGTTTCGAGACGTACCGTACTGGATCTTCTGGCCCGATATACACACAGGAGCATCTGAAACGGAACAAAGCGGCATTAACACCGGGCTATGTACCTTGACCTTCACCTTGTACCTTCACCGTGCCTTGAGCGTCTATCCAGCCGATATTTCCCTCTATCCACTCAGACATTCCTCCGCCATCTAGCCATGCCTCACTCGTGCCTCTTCACGCTTCCACCGAGTAGGCATCTCTCTCCTTCAATCTGGCCCCGATCCGGGCGCCAAAAACAGTGACACCCAGCACGATAGACTGCGATCGATGATACCTAATGATCGCCGTTCGGGTGGGAAAGACCGCAGCCACACGTTTTTCGGAGAACGATCCCCGGCTGATGAACGATATTATCGTCAAAATAAGTCTGACCCCGTTACAATATATCATCCAATGTCGTTTGTTGAGAGATGATTGCGTCATCTTCGGCTGCAGTTAATAAGTTGCGTTAGTGTTGCATTCTGTCTGTTTTGTAGCCCATTATGATGAGCGTTTTTACCTTAGTATTTTGACTGTTGACTTGCTAGGAAAGCCACGCACGTCCAATTATTAATTAGGCGGACACACGCAGCCATTAGAGAGACGACACTCGATAAAATTGAGCCAAGAAGGTATTTCACGTACAAAGCCTGTGGACGGCGGTCATATTGACCTTCCTCCGACACAACGAAGCTTGCTGTAAGCCCCACAAGGGCACGAGACTTGTTGGTTACAGTGTATTGAAAGCAGAACTATGCAAAATAGTAAATTTACTGACCGTCACATTTTGACAATGGCTTTATGATGACAAACATCTTACATCTTCCGAAGTTACAACACATCACATATTGTAACTGCTCTCAAAGTATCGCACCACCTCAACCGTATAAGGTGTACATAACATTGAATGTGGCCAAGGTGCCTGCCAGTGTTCTGAACTCACAAACAAGCTAACTTTAAAGCACCGTGTAGTTAGTTTGAATATGGCACGCACCAGTGCAGCGGCAGCGGCGCCTTTCAGTCCTAAATTTCTCGCCTCACATCAGCCGGGATCATTTGCTACACCACATTTCAGACGGCCGGCGTTTCTTCACATCTTTCGCTGATTGTTCGGTTCATTCAGCCAAGTTTGTTCAATCAAAGCGGAAACCAGTGGATCGGAAGTCCTTTCATCGCCTGCGGCCAATCAGTCGAGCTCTGCTCGCCCGCCCCGACCCGCAACAGGGCTCCGGCGAACGGCCGGGGCTGCAGTGCGGATCACAAGGACTGCAGGACTCTAGCTTGCACGGAAGTGAAGAACATTGATTTTATTTTAAATTAATTGACAAACAAACGAAGACATAACGTACAAGTATGCCTACCATGTTTAGAAACTGCAGCGGATTTTAATTACATGGACATCACTGTCACCTGCATTTTACTACACCATTCACATTCATGATCGGAAGGTATAATTTTCACCTTCCCCTCGCTTCCGAAAGAGCTCCACACTGTGCCAACCTCTCCAGTCACTGTCAGCCTCACCACCTTCCGGGTCCGAGCGCCGGGCCAATCGGCACGCAGCCCGGCGGCGGGCGCGCGGTGCGACTTTTTTTCGGCGCCGTTCCAGTCACGCCATGTCGCGGCCGGAAGCCGTCGGAGATGAACGGTCCCCATCAAACCAGGTCGGCCATCCTCTGCCGGCCCTCCCCACGCCTCTGCCCTGGTGCCAAATGGCACTCCTTCCGCCGCCGCAGTCACTGCCATGTGTCCGCAGACAGAGTGCGTCCGCGGACAGACTGTCCCGTGCGGTTGATGGGGAGAGTCCCCGGCATGACACCGCTCTAACGTACCCAGAGGAGTGCCAGCGTCACTGCGCGGGTCAGGTATCATCAAGGAAGTGAGCGCACTACCTTCGCGTGTTGGCAGAGGTAATACGAGATGTTGGATGTGAAGCTACGATTTTGGTGCGCAGTTTCCAATGCAATTCCAGCAAGCGGAGTTGCGCTGTAGGCATTCGTAATTTACTGGAGCTGCATATGAAGTGACAAAACGAATAAATAGGTGGAAGTTAAAGAGGATAATCAGATCCCCTCAATCAAATTCTGAAATGAAACATCTGGTAACAGGGATAAGTACTACGATTATTGAACATGTAATAACTCAGCACCAATAACTACCAGAACTGTTTACAGGTTTATAAAAAGCGCATGGTTACGTTCGCATTGCTCAATGAATCAAATTAATAAAACGAGTATTTTAAATAAATAGGCATCTTCACAAAACCACTGTTATTTCCGTGTCAATCGATAAAAATGTCTCTGAACAGCATCTTAGAACTGGAATCCCAAGCATAAATCTTGCAATCAATACGCGTTAATTCATCTGAACCTTCCTGCCAAGTCCAAGGCGCATCACATCACCACCGGCATTAAGTAGTTCATCAATTGACTAATCAAAACAACTTTTCATCTTCTGAAAGAAATATCGATGACACGATCTATCTACGACTGCCTGAGAAATTGAGAGGAATTTATAAGCTTGACGACTGACGTTAGACCCCTTACTCTCGCTTACTCCCCCCCCCTTACTCTCGCTTACTCCCCCCTTACTCTCGCTTACTCCCCCCCCTTACTCTCGCTTCCCAGTGTCAACAGGAGGGTAGCAGTTCAGTGACGGTGTCTAATTGTGTATTGTTCACTCTTTCAGTTGTAAATTGTTGTGCTATTCAGTGCCACTAACACATTGCTATTATCCTCCTGACGCGTTGTCTGACTGTCAGTGCTTCCTGTGGCTGCAACTGCATGACAGGGTCACCCTGTTTATAACTCATCCCATGCAGTGCACTCTTCGTTGTGGGCATCGGCACCGATACAACTTTCGTCTCCCCGTAGCCGCCGATGAAACATTCGTCAGTCCCCGCCGGTACCGATGAAGCATTCGTCGGTCCCCGTCGAGATCGATGCGCTCGTCATCAGCCGACCGACACGGGGTGGGGCGGTCGGTGTCGGTGCCGGTGTCAGGTGACACGCCGACACTCGGACTGACACCACGGATCGCCCAGGTCACAGGGTAGGGCGACACGCCGGTGTCCCGTCTAGAGAATATGTTCAGTTGGATACCAGCTTTCTGGCATACAGATACCAAATCGATTCCAGCTCGGTATTTGATGTCATTTCTGACGTTTTTTCATTTTGTTATAGGCTTTAGGAAGTCTCAGAAACGTATTTACGCGATCGGAATTTGGTACAAACCTGGCATTTCTTTTAATATCTTGAGTCCTTTCAGTTTTGATATTTTGTATCGTACCTCCTTCTCGTTTGGTATCGGTTTCCAAAATACCTGTGGCTCACATCAGTCGTCCCGCTTTTCTTCAGACGATGGCGCCCCGAGCCAACCGCCGGCCGCGGGCGGGGGCGGGGGCGGCCGGGACGAGGTCGTAAATGTGCTGCCGCCAGATGCGACCCCGGGGAGCAGACAAATGTCTCCGTGGGACCGGCGAGCGATGTGTTGTCGCCCTGTGACTCTCCCCGGGGACAGCGGGGGGAGGGGCGTAGGGAGAGGAGGCAGGCGCCACCCCGGCCTTGGTCAGGCACACTCGCCTTGGATTGGTTCGACGAGGTGTTCGCTCTCTCACTCTCCCGCTCTCCTCTCTTGCTCTCTCTTCCCTCTTTCTCTTCCTCTCTCTCCCTCTGCCGATACTCACATTTCACGGTGAGGATGACTGAGGCTAAGTCCTCCCTCTCCCTCTAGCTCTCTCTTCCTCTCTCTCCTCACTCCTCTCTCCTCTCTCTCTCTCTCTCTCTCTCTCTCTCTCTCTCTCTCTCTCTCTCTCTCTCTCTCTCTCTCTCTCTCTCTCTCTCTCTCTCTCTCTCTCTCCCTCTCTCGATACTCACATCTCACGGTAAGGCTGACCGGCCGGCTGACGCCCTCTCCCTCAGGGTTGACCGCGCGGCAGACGTATCTCCCTGCTGAGCGACGAGTCAGGTTCCGGATCACCAGGGTGTCGCCGTTGATACTGATGATGTCGCCGACACCAGCGCGAGGACTGGGCACCACGGCTTGATCCTGAAACACAGCGTTTGTCTCATCTATTGCTGAATGACTTATTTGATGTATGTAGAGACACGGTTCGCAATGAATACATATCTTACCACAGAGTTGGTTTGATTCAGACTTCAGAGGCTTGCTTAGGTTTACTACATTTTTAGAGATGATGATTTCTCATCCATAATTTTACAGTCCAGAAGAAACATCGCTTAGTGTGACGAACATCGTGGAATGGAAACCAGTATTTGCACTTGGCCAGAAAACGTGTAGCCATACCGGTCCGCAACAAACATTGAGATAAAATAACAAGACCGACGTTATCTACGTGTAAAATGCATTTGGGCGAGCATTGCACGGTTGTGCTTACTTTGTGAGCAAAATGCACTGTCTGATCTCCAGCGCTATTGGCTAACTGCTGTTGTCTGTTGCTGGTTATCTGAGTGCCTCGCAATTTCTTAGGAAGTTATATATTGTACAAAGCCGAAGTAAATCAAACACAAACTGAAGTAGACTCCTTGTAGTTATAACAGCTGAGCTTGTTTCACTTGTTCGCAATTATCTTCGTAACACTGTCTTCCAATTTCTGAGTATATTTTTGTCGTCTTTCTTTTCGGAGCTCGCTCGCGGATTCCCTTTGCGCTTCGCACGCGAGCCGGATGGACACTAATAAAAAGGCCATCTAATCTAGCGTCGGTCGGCACATCAGCAGCGCGCGGCGTAAAGGTGGCGTGACAGACCGCCCGGGGTCGCAGCCGACAGTGAAGCGGGATGTTAGGGCCGCACCAGACGGCGGGGCGTTAGAGCCGCCCCAGACGGCGGGATAATAGGGCCGCATCAGACGGTGGAGGCTTTATATCTGCACCAGACGTATGAGTCGTACAGCGGGATGATAGGTCTGCACTAGCCAGTTGCGTACAAAACAGTGATCTTAACAGGACTGCGTGGTATTAGATCCATCCCAGGCACTAGGAGCCCTACAAAACCGCGCGGTGTCTATGTCTCATATGACGGCGAGTTTTCAGCATAGCCTGAAGTCGGGCACACGCTAAGGAGCCATCCTCATCCACACGTTGAGTACTCACGTTGTGCAGCCAGCTGACGCTGTAGGCGGCGGGGTTGGCAGTGATGGAGCACTCGAAGTAGACGTTGGTGCCCTCCTTGATGTCCTCGGGGTCGAGGATGCTTCCCAGACGGGCGGACACCTTTGGCCGAACTGCGGGAGGGGGAGGGGGCAGAAGAGTAACTGATCTTCACCGGTACGAACAATTGGCAAATCAATTCAACCGAAATATTTGTGGCAAATCAATTCAGCCGAAATATTTGGTTTTAATAACTTTTTGAACTTAGCGTAGTCCGAAAGGAAAAAAGAAACCGAATATTTTCATTTAACAAGAAGAATATAAAAATGACACTACGCCAACATCATTTGTCAAGTATAGTTTCATCGTCTGTCAGCATGCCACCCCCACAAGGGATATGGATTCCTCCTTCAATCTTGTGTCTTTTTGTCCCAACATTATACATAATCTTGTGTTGAACGTGTGTCACAGACATTCCCATTGATTTTCTTTTTTGTCAGCGAGAACACGTCATAAAATGAGTTATTGGTTCTTCCCCTAGCATTCGTGATAAACGTTCAGAGGATTCTTTGTGACCAAAGTAGGCTGATTTGACTGCCTTATAATTCGACCCTAAACTCAAATGGACTACTTTGGAAGGGAAGTAAAGTGAAGGTAATTGGCAGACACATCACTGAACTATGAGTCCGATTAGCGGCCCTTAGGCGGTCGTACGACCGCTCTATTTGACTCAATCGGGCAATGCACGTCCCACTGCGGTTTGCCTTCAAGGTCGCAGTAATAACTGCCAGACGGAAAACATTGCATCGGAGGGATGCCGCTATGGCATGGACTGTTTCAGAAACCTATGCTCATGCTCTCCTGGACTGGACCAATCCACAACTCTCAGGGCTTCCAGATCTCGGAGGAGTGACAGGCAGGGAGCTATCAGGCGCGGGGGGAGGGGGGGACTGAGTTAATGACGCGGAGAGGACCGGCGGGTGCGAGCTGCGAATGGATCACCGGATACGGGCCCGGTCCGCCGATCTGTCTCCGCCCTCCCCACGGACCAGTGGGCCACGCCGCCGGCCCGCAGAGACCCCATCTATCCGTTCCCGTCCCGTAACTAAAGGGCCCGCGCTGGGTCCGCCCACCCACTGCAATAACAGAGGCGAGTGATTCGACTGCGACACCCATCGACATACATACTGCAGGAAAGACCATGTGTTGACTGTATCACGGCCAACCGGCAGCTATGTACACTTATAATCATTCAACTTGCTGTAGCGATTTAGAGCTCAAGTTGATTGACGTCACATTGTCGATACTTCTATGGAACGCCCAGTGTGTGAATTATGATGTCCTACCGCCGACATGCACATGTCATATTCATTTTCACCTAAAATGGACATCAAAGACTCGGGGCTCATTCCATATGTCAAGATCTGACGCTCAATGTCCAATTGATGCTCACATATGACGTTCAGTGTTCTGTGATACATCTGACATAGAGTGTTCTCCAGATACTCAATGCATCTGACGTTAAGTTTTCTGCCGATACTGAAATCTGGCGTTCGATGTTGTGTGATCATCTAGCGTTCGATGTCCTGTGATACTCACATCTGACGTTGAGCTTTCTCGTGTCCTTCATGGTGCCCCCGGTGACGTGTCGGTTCTCTGCGCGGCAGCTGAGGTTGCGCTCGTTGTCCGAGGCACGCGGCGTGAACATGAGCGTGCTGCTGCTGATGTTGCCCTGCTCAGTCTCCTGAGGAAGCCGCACATCAAGGCAGGGGTCAGACATCAACAGTGGCTCAGCAAATACATACACCTGTGAAACGATTGGTGATTAACTGAACACAATGTTGCGGATATGATTTTATCATATAGGCATTCACACCACAACGAATGTTGTGTGCAAAGACCTCTTATGGTCCGGCTTATGGTCACATGCGTGGGAGATCGGTCACTTAGTTTGGGGACCATGCTCTTTTCGTAATGGATTTCAGTGCGCCAGCTGGCAGCGTTCACTTACCGTCAGCGCTCCGTCGAGCAGCACTTCTCCCAGCCACCAGGACAGCATGGCTGGCGGCCGGGAGCCGTAGGCCCGGCACACCAGGCTATAGGAGCTGCCCGCCTGCAGTGACGACTTGGCGGAGCCCAGGATGGCCACAGACATCGGGCGGACTGGAACGGAGCGCACCCGGATGTAGACGAAGGCGTGGCGAACATACATGTGTCACCCGCAAATGGCGTAACTAATCGAGCATACACTCGTAGCTAAATGTGGGCAGCTATTCACAAGTGAGTGAAGTCTGAAGTGTTGTTGCGGGCCTGCAATAAAACAATAGTTTAGGAGCTTGCAATTCTCCCAAAATTAACCCGCGCCCCACTGGGGTCTGTGTATAACACGCCCTACTGGGGGGGGGGGGGGGGCTATTCATAGCCCCCCCTCCTAACTCCGAAACTACTAGGCCGATCGTCAAAATTCAAACGGCGTCTGATAGCCCCGGAAAAACTGTCGAGCGAGACCTAATTTCATTGACCTCGAGGTCATCGATGACGTCACAGGTCAGGTCAAAGTAAAAATTATTAGCACTTTGGCTTGTTCACATTTTGGGCTCTGGCCGCCGTCTTACAAGTCAGATCAGGCTCATTTTTGGTTTCCACACTCGTGAACAGATGCTCTAGATACCTTGAGGGTACCAAACTTGTACTTTGATTTTCAGGTCAGGGTCAGGTCATCACAGGTCACGAAAATATTATATCATGCGTCGGTCACGTGACACATGTTTTATGGTTCATTTAGGCCATAGATTTCGAATTTGATGTCGTCTGTGTCATTCGAGGTCATTTTGAGTCGAATTTAGCTTAGGTCAGGTCACTTTCAGGTCAAAAAAGGTCAAATTTTGAAGTTAAAATTTTTCAACAAAAAAGGTGTCTATTGGATGCAATTTGAGCTCAGGAACACGATGGTGCCATTTATATTGGTGTACGATGTCAAATACGTACTGAAAAAGTGATTTGAAAAATTAATAATTGTGAATTTTTTGCAATAATGCGTATAACTTGGCCATTTTTGAAGATATTTAGCTAAAACTTGCTAGAATTATTCATAATCATGCGTTCTGTCACATATATTCCGGTTTTTTCGAAAAGTCAAAAAATTTTTGAAAAAAATATAAAAATATAAATTTTGAATATTATTATATAAAATTTTCGAAATTTTCAGAATTGTGAAAATCCGAGATAGCAGTTTGATAGCGCGGTCAATTCTGAATCCTTTCATGCAAAGAAATTGGATCTAGCTTAAAAACTGAGCTCTTGGGAGCGATTGCCGTGGTTCAATGTTTTGCGTCGAAATCGGACGAACATGACGTCACTCTGACGTCATTTCCGGCCGACCTATGGTAGCTACGAAGTTCAAATTTTGACACAAGGTGTCAAATTGATGCAGCCGAAGGTACTGAAAGTTTGGCGTCGATCCGTCAAGCGGTTTGGAAGTTATTGCAGAAAAACGGGAGGGGGGGCTATAAATAGCCCCCCCCCAGTGGGGCGCGGGTTAAGCAATATGTTTGGAAAAGCAATATGTACTAAACGCAGCAACGCATACGGCATACATTTCGAACTGTAGAGCTGATTGTCGTCAAACATTACAAACTCAGTAAGCCACTTTCTGCTGATTGGGTCAAACAGATGTAATTGGCATCAAATAACCCGGAGTACACACATATGCGCAGTACGGTCTATGAAAAACACAATCACCTATAACAGCTGTGTTATTTCAGCCAACCTTGAAAAACACACATTTAAAATTGGGAAATATGGCTGCCGGCAGGGCTCACACTTGGCAGTGAGAGGGCGTGGAAGCACCACCCAGGGATCACAGGATAAACAAGTATATGGCGGCACGAGCTAATCAGGAGTTACTGCCGGGCGGGGCACCAAAACACGGCACGCTTATCCTCTCGAAACGATGTATAGCCCGGATCATCGGTCATGCACAACAGCAGTCTTTGATCACGAGCTCAGCAGTCGGTGCTGGCTTCTCCAGAGGCCTCCGTTCTTAGAGAAGATGCTAGTAGAGTTAGACCGTAGAATTTCGCCTGAAAATGATCTGTAACTGCGCACGGCACGCTTATCACTTTATGTGTGATTGGGTTAAAAATACGAGAGGCGCTTCAGTAGTATCTTCGCTCCTACGCTCGCGTCGTTCCCATTGTATATATCATCACTCACAGTTGATGTCAATAATGACGTCGTTGGTGGCGGGCGAGCTGATGTTGTTGTTTGCCGCCGAGCAGACCAGGCTCGAGTGCAGGTCATCCCGTCCCAGAGGCGGCAGTCGCAACACGTTCGTCACCTGACCCGAACCCTGGTCACCGCTGTCCGTGTCGTCCAATAGGCGGCCGTCTCGGAACCACGTGACACGCGGCGGCGGCCGGCCTGCAGATCAGAGTGGGGTCACGTGACGTAAGGGGTTCTGCTGACACCCTAGACAAGAACCCAAGTCAGCTTTTCATCATAAATAGTGGCTTACTGGTTGTCCTGTCGGATGTCCGTTGTCGCGTTTTTTTCCCTCGGACCCTGTGGTCCTTTGTCTGTCTGTCTCACTTAGTCGGATGCATTTTGTAAGCACCCGGTTAAAAGGTTTTATGAACCATCAAGCAGCAATTCTTGTTATATGCGAAACTGGAAAAGCAGTCATTTGAGATATCTGCAGTTTTTAAAACCTCTCGCGAAACGGTTAATTTGTGAGATGCTTTAGAGTAACTTGCCATTAAAAACATTACACAGAAAAAGGACATGTGAGTCATAATTTCAAAAGCCCTCATTAAGGTCGGCTTTACTTAGCCCCATGCGTCATATCGTGTCAGAAGTTCAAATTCCCATGACAAATCAGCCTGTTCCAATAGCTCCGAAAGGACCGCGACCGTCCAGCGGCCCGGTTCGAGCTCAAATGGCAGCCGACGGCACTTAGTGACGCCGGGCACCCGTTCCCGGTAATTTGATGTCGGCACTCCATTTCGGTAATACTGGCAGACGCCTTCTTGGATGGGTGACCTTCAAAGCCACGGACCAGGCCCCAGATGGGGTCATGGCGAGCGGGCGCTCTCAGCCGGCGCGAAAGGGTAACGATGAAAGAACATTATAAAGCTTTGTCGAGTGGCGCAGCCAGACTACCGACAGTTTATGCAGCAGAAGAAAACGAAACGGTAAGTGCTTGGTGGAACAATCGCAGCATGGTTGAAAGCTACGATGGTGAGAGGTAAAGTGACTGGACGCAGCGTTAGCACGTTGCTAAAAGCTGAAACAGCTCCGTTTCGTGGAACCAAGAGAGCCGCAATTTATCTGCTCCGCTAGTAGTTTAGCAGAATCGTTTCGTCTATAGGTTATGAAATTCCTCGAGATAAGTAACCTTCTAAAGCTACTCAATCTGACCGCCCTGCTCGAGGGAGACTCGCCTCCTCTGGCGAGACAGATGAGCTCACTCGAGGGACAGACTCACCTCCTCTGGCGAGACAGGTGAGCTCGAGTCGGTATCTCAGGACAGACTCACCTCCTCTGGCGAGCCAGCCAGGTGAGCTCGAGACGATGTCTCGAGAGGAACTCGCCTCCTCTGACGAGACATGTGAGCTCGAGCCGGTCTCAAATGGCACTCACCTCCCCTGACGAGACAGGTGACTCAAGCCAGTTTCGAGGGACAGACTCACCTCCTCTGGCGAGCCAGGTGAGCTCGAGACGTGCCTCGAGAGTAATTCACCTTCCCTGGCGAAACAGGTGATCTCAAGCCAGTTTCGAGAGAGGAACTCACCTCCTCTGGCGTGACAGGTGAGCTCGAGCGGAACTCACCTCCTCTGGCAAGACAGGTCAGCTCGAGCCGGTCTCCCTCCTGCAGAGGCCCGACCCGACCAGACACCGGCCTGCTGTTGAAGATGATAACCGGCCGCTCTGGCGGAACTGAAAACAAACAGAAACGTGAATGGCTGTCAGCCCGGGCAGGCGGGTAGTAGACACCCGTAGGTGCCACACAAAGAGACAGAGACGGAGAGAAAATAGGTCAGCATGCACACTTCCATTGTGCCAGTTTATACAGAAATAAAGACGTGTGATGGACAGCTGATAGTTTTGATCGTTTAAAATTTTTAACAAAACATAACTGCATAGTTACAGCCCGCTAGACATTTCGGCCCTTGATGTTCAGCTGAAGGTGTTAAGCATTTTGCAATGTGATTTTTCACTTCATTCAGCTAGGAAACATTGAAGTTTGAGGTCACGATAACGCCACTTTAACTTATGCCAAAAACAAAAATTATGTGCCATTGTAAATGTCAAGCAGCGGGGAGCGTTTTTTATTAACACTAGCCGAATATGTACAAAATAAAAATGACAATTCAGATGAAATTCAGAGTCAAACAAAACAAACAAAAAACAAAAATCAAACAAACGGAAGTGCAAGTCCCACGAATTCGTACACGTAATGCTCGAATGTGTCCCCCCCCCCCCCACCGACAGCTTCGTGTGAATGGCATGCCGCCGTCTCATCGACTCTGTGCCAGGAACGGGAAATACCCAATGCGAGAGCTTCCGTCACGGTTTGCACATTCGTAAATCACTCACTTAATATTTACGATGGTCAGGAACTCGGTAAATCCTTGTCGGCTAACGGTCAGCTCGCACGCAAAGTAACGCGCTGCATTTCAGTATGGAAACGCTTCGTGGCAAAGCTGAGGAGGTACATGCCGTTTCCGATACTTTTTTTTGGTAACTCTCAGCGCTGACGCGATGCATGACTTCAGGATTGAATTCTGCTCTCTAAAGCGTCACCTCATACCAGACGTGCCAGACTTAGCTACTACACCTGTTATAAAACTCACTTCATTTCACCCGGGAAATAGACGAGTGCGGCTTTAGTTGGATTCATTGAGGCCTAGTGAGGCATTGGAAAAGAAACGTCGGCAACCGCTGTTCTATCCAGGTTATTAAGCCGGGGCAGGAACGGGAAAGTCGGTTTCCGAACTGTTCACACCTGTCATCACTGTCGACTATAGTTCAGCAACAATGTTTCTAATAAAGTCTTATAACTGTCTCTTATATATAAACACTGCCAACATGCTTTATCCGTGTATCCCTGTGGATATTCAAGGTCAGGTGTTGTGTGTACAACTGCGATACTGCATGAGTGACTAAACGCCACATTCGTATAACTGCTGGTGCTAATGCCGTCCGATCGTCCTGCCTGTTGTGTGCTTTGGTGGCAGTGATGACAATAGCACAGTGGATTACATCGACTGGTCTGAAGTGCTACCAATGCATACAGACTGAGCAAACGTGAAAACACGCAGACATAGACGAATGACCGCGCTGACATGGATAAGTGTGCTTATGTCAAGCGTCTACGAATGGATAAGCCGACTTTGATAAAACTACAACTCGTGGATGCTACAGTCAGCTTATGGAGCAGCTATATAAAATGGAATGAAATGTCATCGATAATAGCATTAGCTACATTTGTTTGCATGTAAGCGCCAAAGTAGCATCACCATTGATAAAGTACTGAAATAAATATGGAAATATTGAAATAATGATGTCATACCATTTGATCGAGCTTGGACCGGGCATTGATCAGCCGGCAAACAGCGAGCTGTGTGGGTGCAGGTCGAATGCACCAACAGCGCGAACATTTATCAAACGCTGGCCCCTATTCACCAGTACCTGTTGGTATACGATTTTGCTTGACGCTGATGACTTGACTTACCAATAAACAGGGTCGAATAAATAGTTACGTTTATATAGCTGAAACGCTGTCTAGGTCACAGCCTTTTCCCTTTGAGAACTTGATAATGAAGCAACCATTTTGTCGACTAGTAGGTAGAATGGGCATGGATGCCTGTGTGCACTCACTGATGACGGTCAGGTTGACGCGCTGATTGCGGGTCGGGCTGAGGGTGAAGTCCACACGGCACCTGTAGACGGCCTCATCAGCGGGTTCCAGATGGTCCAGACGCAGAACGGCAGAACGGCCGTGGGTGACGAACGTGGCGCGAGCCCCGCCGCGGCCGTCCCGATCAGAGAACGACCGGCCACCGCGGGCATCAAAGCTGACGGAGACACGGACAGGTCAGAAGTCACACCAATATGGCGGCGGAGCGACGGCAGGCAGCGCTGGGCAGTGGGCAGCCGTCTGACAGCAGACAGGTCAGTGGTCACACCAATATGGCGCGACGGCAGGCAGCACTGAGCAGCCGTCTGAAGGCAGACACGGACAAGTCAGATGTCACGCCAGTAAGCAGGCAGCGATGGCAGGAGAGGCAGCAGGCAACGTTAGGAAACCGTTTGACGGCCCAGACGGCCAGGTCAGAGGTCACACCAATATGGTGACCACGCAACGGCAGGCAGTGCTGGGCAGCTGCCCGCTTCCGTAGCGACGCTACTGATATAGACGGAAGAGCGGCCACAACAGACTGTGAGATATTGTTGTCTCATTTATGGCAGATAATGACAGCGGGAAGGCTGGTGACATCTGGTGCGACATCAACTCCACATTAAGGCCTGCTAACTGTCGAATGATTGTTTTGATTTCACTGTTGCTATCATCTCCATGGCAACCCATGCGTGTTACGATGCATTATTGCACGGATATTGCAAGTCATGGCGACTTACGGACGGAAAGCACCGAATGAGAAAGGCAATTACAAGACACGCATCGTTAGCCACGCACTTAATCGAAATTACTACTTTTGAGGTCATTGTAGAGTATACGTAAGTGTTCTTACGTGTAGGTGGGTTTCCCGCTTCTATTCTTGTACCAGAGGACGAGCACCGCCTGGTCCTGAGGCTCCGCGGTGTCGATGTCACAGGGCAGGTCCACTCCGTGGCCGGCCACACCAGACACGTGTGTCACGCGACCTGCAACGTGGAAAACCCCGGTCATTGGACGAACATGCACGTATGGCGTTGCTGAACAATGTGTATGTTACAGAGCGCGGTAGGCATTGAGCGTAGGATTCCACTCACCAAGTGGATTATACAATGCCGTGTAAAATATGTTGTCATCATGCACCCAATTTAGTTATCTACCTACTACAGCTCAATTTGCAGGAACGACTTTGAAAATCCAACTGCGATGCGTGGGCGGCACATACCTACTGAGCGCGTCGCGCCGCCACTCTGGGTATGCTGTGCCGCCGACTCGGCTGTCCGGCGGCACAGTATACCACCGCAGAACGAGGCGCGCCACAGCGCAGCGGCCGCCAAGGGAACGAACAGAGTCCAAAAAAGGTAAAAAATATGAATGGAGAGAAATATGCAACATTCATAATCGGAAGGTTCTTGTTTCATTGAACTGAAAGGGTTGCAGTGCAGGCCTCTACAGCTAAAAGGAAAGAGAACTTCGAGGTTCAAACGATTCGCCATTAGCTGCAGCTCTACCGGACTGTTATTAAAAATATTTGATAGAGGAAAACGAAAAAGTACCCACAGCACACTATTAGAGGTTTAAACGGAAACCAATTCCTAAAATCAGCCGATATCTAACTCGAAATTATATTTCCATCTTGTTCAAACAGCGGCAATCTAGTCACACAGGTGACACAGGAGTCGGGAGAAGAATGGAAACAATACAATGCATGTCAGTTACACAATCATGGAATGTAATGAAACCTAACAATTCGAAAACTTGCTGGCGACCTTTCCAGTTAACCTCAGCTGTTCGCCCATCCAGCCTGGTAAATGTCTTCAGACATTCGCGCGAAACTTTGGCAATGTAATTATCCCGTCTTTTTATGGCTGAAAGGTCATACAACATGATTTCAACGTGTAGTGACTGGCGTTTCCGCCGACCTTTTCCCATAGCTTGGAAGTTTCGCAGCGTTTCGGCTTATCCGACAACGAGCAGGCCGATAGGAGACATATCGCCGGGCGAAAATGATCAGCGGCGCGTCGAATTGAGTGGCCATCAGCCAATCTCGCCCGAGCAGCGCCGGACATATACGACACCGTTATAAGCGCGCGTCTGCTGGTCGGCGGGGCGCGGCATCGCGACCAAGACGACCTCCGTCGACGACGGCGTCCACGTCATCGGCGACCGACAGACGACGAGCGAGCCTCATCAGTCGCCGCCGTCGGCCGGCCGACGCACGTGAGGTCACTATCCACACACCTCTGAGGAGGTCACAGAGCCGGGCGGCGCAGCGAGCCGGCTGCAGAGGTGACCCGACGCTGTCCGAGCCAGACCAATAAAGCGGCCACCAGCCGGCCGCCGCTGTCAGGGCGACATCTCAATGTGGCCGCGCGCTGGTCCGTTGAGCTGTGAACGAGATTGGGTGGGCGCGGACGGCGCCGCCCGCCGCGGCCGGCCCCGGGCACTGCTGACGCCGCCGGCGGCTGGTCGGAAATGGAAACCAGCTCACAGAGACCGGTACCGCACCAGCCCAGACTTACCTTTAGGTAGAAGTTGGGAGCTTACATTTAAAAACTGATCAGTAGGTTAATGATTCCCGCATAAAAGTCATGAATTAGCCTAGACGGACCTTTTGTTCGTTGAAGCTATCCGAACTTGGTAGGTAAGGTACACACTTTTCCTTTGTTCCCTAAATAATTCCTTTTGTTCGTTGAAGCTATCCGAACTTGGTAGGTAAGGTACGCACTTTTCTTTTCCTTTATCCCCTAAACATCGTCAATTATAAATAAACGAAATGTGTGACATATGTAACGCATAAATATGTTTCAGCTTTGCATTGTTTAATTTCTCCGCAAATACGCATAAGTTTTATTCTATAGCCTCAGAAATAAATATTGCATGCATATAGTCAGGGGAAGGAGGCCCAATTTTGGACCAAATAACGCAAAATTGGGTAGAGCTTAGCAAAGGGTTCTGGGACAAAAATGACCGCTGAACCCGAATCTGACCGGTGCGCACCTCTAACAATGTTCTAATGTTGCACCACTTCCAGAGCACGTGCAACTGCGTAGTTCTTCTTTTTTGAAGAATGGTACCCTGTTTATATATTTTAAAATAAAACTTGTCGTGTAGTTGTGTTGTATTCCAAAATTTAATATTATAGTCAAAATTCATTGCATAAATGAAAATTCTAGTTAACGCATATCGCAGAAAATCTATGACGTCACTGTGACGCCATTTATTCGTAAATTGACGAGAAAATGAGATGTGACAACAAAACATTTAACCTTATTCACAGGATACGCTCATTGGCGGGTTTAAGATGCATTGAGCATGCTCAGAAAATATCTCGCCGTTGCAAAAAGTAAAAATCGTCTGGATGGAGGTACCATTTTGGCCTACAGGGGGCGAAATCCGCGGAGCGTGCGTTTTTACCCCAAATAGTTTTTGAGCAATAACTTTTGATACAATGCTTGCATGTCGTCCATTTTACCATCGTTGTGATTCTCTCACCGAGACGCATCGAATAGTATGCAAATTGGCTTTGATTGGTTAAGATTATATTTTACCGCAGTTCATGGGCTCAGGTCGATTATCACGCTAGTTAAGGTTATGACCTGACTGGAAATGGTCATGTAGTTTACCAGTCGCCTTGGCCGATTATCAAGATAATCGCATGGAAAATGCTTTCATTGCTCTTATGTGGTTTGATCAAAAGCTATAGCTGAAAAATTGCTGATGACGTTTTCAGGACGCCACATGACGAAATTCAAAGTAAGGTATAGAAGTCGTTCATTCATATATGTGTTGGCGCCGCAAAGCATTCGTAAGGATTGTATGCTTGCGAGATTTTAGAATTAGATGTGTTCTTTACAGGCGTAGTTTTAGTTTATTACGTTGGCATACGTACCTAATAAGGTGGGCGTAAATTTCGTCACAGAGGGTTTCACATGTGTTATGTCCCAAGTTCTTATCAATGTATTGTGGTTATTCATGTTCTTAGACGTCATATACCCGTGTTTTGAAGAACACGTAACAACTAACCGGAGAGAATTTGATTCTGGTTGGTTGTATTGATCTCTTTTGGTAAATACATAGGTATACACACACACGCACAGGCGAACACACATAATGTAGCACGGCTACTATCAGGAGTAGAGGTGGCAAAACTGGAAAATTTTGGGACCCGGACCCGGACCCGGTCTGACTGGCACATTTCTGGAACCGGTCAGACCCGGTCTAAGTCAGCGTTGGAACCAGATGGACCCGTTCCCGAAATTCATTATGAAAATTGTGTACAGTTGTAGGTATAGCAAAAGAAAATAGTTTCTTTCCAACTGGGCATACTTGTGTTGCAAAGTAAAAAACTCATGCCATGGTCATTTCACTTTGCTTCACAGTTTGTATTTTGGAACCAGATTCAGGTCATATTTAAGAATATAAGAAGTAAGTAGACCAATGAATTTCATGCTAACCTAAGCCACTTTTACTACAGCTGCTAAAAATGATGTGAACTGGGGATCCATGGACCAGTGCCTTCACCAGAGTCAGAACAAGAACCTAACATCAACATGGAACAAGATAACCATACTGATACATACCTTTTCTAATATTCTTGTTAAAAGATATTCGTTTTTAGAATTAAATTCATTAGTCCTTACAAATATTATCAACTATCAAAGGCCCCAAACGATAAAACATTCAAAATCAAAATAGAAACATGAAAACTGTGTGAGGTTCGCCGGAAATGTCGACACGATAGCAATGCAATGACAAAACAGGCGTTAAATCATTGCAAAATTTTGTTGGGGTTAAAGTACTGCAAGATCGTAATGGCAGTACTGCAAGTTGAGGTTGCGATCATGACTTAAGTCAAAGTGCCAATTTATTAACGTAGAAAAAAACTACATTTTGTTGTTAGTACCTAGACATGGAATAAATAGTAATACCAAGGGTTCTGAGACTTTTGTGAGGGTAAGCGATAGAGGAAACTGGATTTGGTAGCGGGTTGGCAGCCATTTGCGCCGTTATTCGTTAGAGCTGCGTCATTCACGTCGATGGAGGAAGAGATTGTTTATTTTCCCATCCCTATGCCTACTTGGTACTCAATCGTCGCCACTGTCCGCGCCCATCTCTTCTATCGGATGGTAGTAGCGGTGGGATTGGCCAAGACTTGTTGCGTGGTCGATTCTGGGCCAATCCCGTGTCGGGGCTGGAATGGTGTTTTCTGGCGGGCCGAGAGGAGTTCTTGGTTGGACGCTGTGTGTGGTGTTTGGAAGGGGCTGTGTGCCGAACGATTTTTGTATCTGTGCCAGAAGTCGTATGGAAAATGCAAGATAATTGAAACGTTGTGTTTTCTAACTACGAAGTGGAAAGACGGGACAAGACGGGGCTGGGACAGAACCCTAACAACAGAAGTGGGATTTGACTCAACGGAGCGAGGCAATCCTGGCGCATGAGTGAAATCAAGAGCAAGATAAAAGAGGAAGTTCAGGTAGTGAATATTGAGGATTTGGAAAATAAACCAGTAACTTTGCAATCTGATCTTAACGTAAATAGCCAGACCAGTGAAATGGAGCCATCCGGTTCGGTCTTCAAGCCCCGTGGTTATAAGGAGGGAGAAGACCCTGAGACATTCATGAGGGGATTTACAAGAGTGGCCAGGGCCAACGGGTGGTCCGACAGTCAACAGAGAGCCATCTTGCCGGCACTCTTCGGGGAGGCCCATGAGTGGCTGGCCAGAGAGTTGGAAGAGGACGTCACCCTCACCAGCATGGAGGAGGCGAAGGACCATGTGATGAAGCGACTGGTACCGGCCGAGAAACGACGAGCCTTTCTACATAGGTTCTATGAGCTAAAGATGGCTGCCTCAGATGAGCCTCGGGCCTTTGTAGGAAGACTGCAAACACTGGCAAGAGCTGCTATGCCAGAGCTGAGTGTGGAGGCCCAAGAGCAGTTGGTGGCTGAACAGATTACCCGTGCTGTACCCAGTCAGTGGCGTCTGAGGGTACTAGACAGCGAAGCTACTAATACAGAAGCATTGGTGAGGCGACTTGAAAGAATAAAAACAACCGAAGAACTTCAAAACGAGTTAACTGACACCAACAGGCCAAAGGAAGTAAGAACTGTTTCAGCCAGGGGTGCACCAGACCACCGACGAACATGCTTCAAGTGTGGTCGTCAGGGACACCTGGCAGCTGCTTGTCGGACAGGATCAAGCCGGGATCCTGCCCCGACCTGCTTCAGCTGTGGTCGACGAGGACATCTTGCAGCTGCCTGTCGATCTGGATCAAGCCGGGATGTCACACAGACATGCTTCAGGTGTGGAGGCCGGGGCCACGTTCAGCGACAGTGTCCCTCCCAGCCGGGGGCACAGAGGGCGGAAGCAAGCGGATCCAGACCAGGAGGGGGACAAGCACAGGAGGCATCAGGAACTGTGCGGCGTGTTTGCTCCGATCAGCCAGCGGAGGTCAAGGCAGTCATCTGTCTGAATGGGACGGAGGTACAGGCGGTGGTGGACACTGGGAGTGTGACCAGCATCATCAGCAAGGAGGTGGCTGATGACCTGGAACTGGAGCGGGAGGCGACATCATCTGAGTCCGAGCACTTCGTCGCAGCAAACGGCACCAGAGTAACGACAATGGGACGATGTTCTGTGATGCTGCAGGTTGGTGACACCACCCTTCCCCACAGCTTTGTTGTAGCAGACCTCACTGACTGTGTGCTGATTGGTATGGATGTCCTGCAACAGCTGAAGGCCACTATCGATTGTGGGACAGGACAACTAACAGTTGAGGGCAGGAGTATCCCGAGGTGGTCGACTGTGAGGGCTAGGTGTGCAGTCACATGTGCCCCCTGGGCAGAGACTGTCATGAGTATCCGCAGGGTGACAGTTGCTGAGCCGAGAGTGTTCTACCCAGCCGAGGTGGATGGAGTAGTCATGGCACCCTCGGTACGTCTGGCCCACCAAGCGATCCCGATTCGACTGCTGAACATGAGTGATGATGAAGTCGTGATCCCAGCTGGGACAGTCCTGGGGCAGGATGAGCTGATGGATACGGAGCTGTGCCACATGCAGAAGACAGAGGGTCTGCCTGATGTGTCACACCTTGCTGAGCCGGCTCGTTCCCAGTTCCAGGAGCTGCTGCAGAGCTACGAGGATGTGTTCTCGAAGAGCCCAGAGGAGGTAGGAGAGTACAACGGACCCCATCAGCTGGTGATCGACACAGGAGGAGCCAGGCCAATCAAGCAGAGGGCCTACCGCACTCCACTGCACCTGAGGAAGCAGCTGAAGGAGCAGTTGGATCAGCTGGAGGAGCAGGGCCTCGTGGAACCATCATCGTCGCCCTGGGCTTCACCAGTAGTGATCGTCAAGAAGAAGGATGGAGGCATGAGGTTGTGTTGTGATTACCGTGCAGTTAATCAGGTAATCAAACATGACTCGTACCCGCTACCACGAATCGAGGACATGCTGGAGGCGACACAGGGGTCAACCATCTTCACGGTGTTAGACCAGCGAGCAGCATACTGGGCGGTCCCAGTGGAAGAGAAGTCACGGGAAGTCACCGCCTTCACCACAGAGTTCGGTCTTCATCAATGGACCAGACAACCGTTTGGCCTGAAGACAAGTCCAGCAACTTTCCAGCGAATCATGGAAGACCTACTCAAAGGAATGACCTGGAAACAAGTGATGATCTACCTGGATGACGTCATCCTCTTCTCGAAGACGATTGAGGAACACCTGCGAGATTTGAAGGAGCTACTTCAGAAGTTCCGAGATGGAGGGCTGCTGCTGAACCCAACCAAGTGTAAAGTGGCCGTAACTGAAGTGGACTTCCTCGGGCATCATCTGAGCACCGAAGGCATCAGACCAGCTGAAGAGAAAGTGGAAGCTCTCCGCAAGTGGTCATCGCCACGGTCAGTCAAGGAGCTGCGGCGATTTCTGGGCTTTGTTGGCTATTACCAGCAGTATATTCCAAACTTCGGAAGCAAGACAGCTGTGATGTCGGACCTGCTGAAGAAAGGGGTGACCTTCAAGTGGACTGAGGAGTGCGAGGCACACTTCCAACTGCTGAAGAAGGATCTGGAGGAGTATCCGCTTCTGAAGTTCCCGGATGTGATGGAGAAATTCACGCTGACGACTGATGGGAGTGGCACTGGATGGGGAGCTGTGCTGAGCCAGGAAAAGGGCGTCATTGCCTACGCCTCAGGCAAATGGACACCGGCTGAAAAGAATTGGTCGGCAACCGAAAGAGAGCTGGCTGCTGTCATCAAGTCGGTCAAGAAGTATCGACACTACCTGATCGGCAAGCCCTTCAAGATAAGGACGGATCATGAGGCAATCCAGTTTCTGCAGAAGTCCAAGCCACCGTCCGGTCGACTGTACCGGTGGTTTGAGAAGCTGCAGGAATACGACTTCACCGTGGAGCATGTACGAGGGAGCTCCATTCCTCATGTGGATGCTCTATCCAGACAAGACGAGCCTACTGAAGCAGACAAGGAGAGCCAGCTGAATGTGAACGCAGCGGAGTTCGTACCACAGAGCGAGGGACTACACCGACTATATCTGAGACGTGTGGTGGACTCAGAAGGTCACGATGAGGATGGAGAAGAAGTGGCTGATGAAGCAACAGTTGAAGCTGTTGTTGTCGGCAGTGTGTCAGCATCAACTCAGGGTGAGGCTGAGTTCAGAGAGGCAACAGCAAGGGATCCAGTACTGAGAAGACTCAGTCTGCATCTACAAGGGAAAGAGCTGAAGTTAGAGGACCTGACTGACAGTGAAGTCAAGGAGTTGAAGTTCTACAGCATGCTCGGAGGACTCAGCCTGAAGAACGGCATCATTCTGAGAGAGTCAAAGGGCCATCAGAAGCCGCAGGTACTTGTACCCCTGAGTCTGCGCACGAAGCTGCTGGAGTTGGCACATGATGTTCCTACGGCAGGACATGGAGGTGTGCGCAGGACGATTCACCGACTGACAGAGGACTACTTCTGGCACAACATGCGACTGGACGTGAGGCAGATGTGCCGTTCATGTCCATCCTGTTTGGCCCACAAGTCCAAGACGACAGCGTGCCAGGAAGGAAGAGGAGCGGTGCCTGTGGAGGGTCAACCGTTTCAGCAATGGGCTGCTGATATCATGGAGCTGCCTCGGACCGAACAGGGCTACCGATACGTTTTGGTGGTGACGGACCTGTTTAGCAAGATGGTGGAGCTGTTTGCACTGCGAACGCAGACAGCCGAAGATGTAGCAGATTGTCTCATGAAGGTGATCAGCAGGTATGGAGTAATGAAGTCGCTGCTGACGGATCAAGGACGGAATTTTGAGAGTGGACTGGTACGAGGTCTGTGTGAGCGGCTCAAAATCAAGAAGTTGAGGACCACTGTGTACAGACCATGCTGCAATGGCGTCACTGAACGATTCAACAGGACTCTGTGTGAAATGCTGTCTCATTTCACAGCTGAGGAAGACTGGCCTGGACTACTTCCCTTAGTAGCAGCCGCGTATAACACCAGTACCCACTCTGTCACAGGCTTCACTCCGTTTGAACTGGTGCACGGCTTCTCGCCTCGAACCGTGCTCAGGGCAGAGTTGGACGGAGAGCAGCTGAAGCAGCGCACCTACCAGCGCTACGTGGAGAGTCTACGGGGTCGGCTGACGGACATCCACCAGCTGGTGTCTGAGCGCGTGCAGCAGGAGCAGAGCCGCAGGACTGACGCGCAATCCACCGGAGCATTCAAGCTGGGAGACACAGTGTGGTGCCGAAACTTCCGTGCCGAGAGAGGTGTCAAGGGCAAACTGCAGCCAAAGTTCGAGGGACCGTACTCAATCATCAAATGCAGACCACCGGACTATCTACTCAGAAAAGGAAGACGACGGAGGTGGATCCATGGAGCGCATCTCAAGAGAGCTGATACCTGGGACAGCCGGGAAGTGGCTGTGGAATCTGAAAGTGAAACGGAGCCGGAGACCAGCACAGTCGGCGGGCGACCACAGGCGGTCGGTGCTGATAGCAGGCAGTTCGAGCTGGTGGCGACGGCAGGCGGCCTGCCGTGGGCAGAGGCGACAACAGTGGCCGGAGAACGGCCATGGCCGGCTACTGACGGGCGGCAGCAGGCGGAAGCTGTTACCGACGAGCGGCAGCTGGATGAGACGGCTGCTGACGAGCGACGGCCGGCGGAGGCGGCTGCTGGCGGGCGGCTGCTGGCGGGGACAGCTGCTGACGAGCGACAGCTGGCCGAGGTGACTGCTGGCAGGCGGCAGCTGGAGGAGACGGCTGCTGGAGAGCAGCTTCTGGAGGAGTCGGCTACCGGAGAGCAGCCGATGGACGAGGCAAGCACTGGTGAACGACCGATGGAGTTGATCGCGGCCGATGGACGACCGATGGTGGTGACGGCCGATGGACGGCCGGTGGGGACGACAGTGGCTAACGAGCGGACGCTGGAGACGACAGGTGCTGAGACAGGTGAGCAGCGCCCACAGACGTGTGAGGACGGTGAACGTTTGTCAGTGGCGGCACCTGGGCAGGCGACCGTGGCGCCACCTTCGCGGTTGGTGGGGGCGTCACCCGGGCCCGGTGACCTAGAGGTCAGGGCAGCCGAGACAGTGGTGAGAACGAGATGTGGACGCGAGGTGCGTCGCCCTCGTCGTTTTCTCGACTGACATTCCAGTGGTATGGTGTGATGATACTCGTCAACTATTGTGTGATTGAGACATGGAAGATGCTGTCGGTAGCATCCGGTACATGACGCACCAGTAGTGGGACGTGTGACCTAAAGTTAAGAGTTAAGTTAGAACGATGTTACTGTCGGATGTTTGTTTGATTTGTGTGCACTGTACGAATGCTGCCATACTCCGATTCGTGCGACTGGTTTGGTGTAGCAAAACCAGCGAAGTGAGTTGATGTCACTAGGCATATAGATTCACGTATGACGCGTCCTAGTGAATTTAAGGGAAGGGGGATGTGAGGGTAAGCGATAGAGGAAACTGGATTTGGTAGCGGGTTGGCAGCCATTTGCGCCGTTATTCGTTAGAGCTGCGTCATTCACGTCGATGGAGGAAGAGATTGTTTATTTTCCCATCCCTATGCCTACTTGGTACTCAATCGTCGCCACTGTCCGCGCCCATCTCTTCTATCGGATGGTAGTAGCGGTGGGATTGGCCAAGACTTGTTGCGTGGTCGATTCTGGGCCAATCCCGTGTCGGGGCTGGAATGGTGTTTTCTGGCGGGCCGAGAGGAGTTCTTGGTTGGACGCTGTGTGTGGTGTTTGGAAGGGGCTGTGTGCCGAACGATTTTTGTATCTGTGCCAGAAGTCGTATGGAAAATGCAAGATAATTGAAACGTTGTGTTTTCTAACTACGAAGTGGAAAGACGGGACAAGACGGGGCTGGGACAGAACCCTAACACTTTCTTCCCGAACGTGTTCCAAAATTGTAACCTTTATGCAGTAGATTAGCGTGCGTAAGGTATATATGACGCTCAAATGCGCCATTTTCACATCAACACGGAATCACTGGCCTTGGAGAAGGGCATTGGTATTGACTCAGTTTTTTGTCAGCTGCTGCCGTATGATGGCGCTAGTAGAGCGCTATATGTATAATACGCTCTGCTAGCGCCACCATGCGGCGCCAGTTGGCTAGAATCTGATCAATACTACGGTTTCTGGAGAATGCCTTGGATTCATTTTTAGCTTTATGGATTTATGCAAGGGCATGTTGGTTTTATGAGTTGTCTTCTGGCCGTGATAGAAATAATTTCAAAGCTGTTTGAGTTATGAAATGCATTTGAATATCAAACATGAACTCCGATTTCCGGTGGGCATAGTGACTTTGGTATGTCACTGTCTTTGAAAAGGCAGGTGAGAATGCCACTGGTCAGCCTTGCTTCAATTGGGTTTGTGTCCATTTATAAATGGATTTCAGTCATACCTACTTACCTACATATGTTATTGGTATTTGATTTCTACAGCT
Source organism: Amphibalanus amphitrite (assembly GCF_019059575.1). Classification (NCBI taxonomy): domain Eukaryota; kingdom Metazoa; phylum Arthropoda; class Thecostraca; order Balanomorpha; family Balanidae; genus Amphibalanus; species Amphibalanus amphitrite. The sequence goes on from NW_024881663.1 coordinate 669,542, forward strand.
CAAAATATTGCTAGGTGCTGTACAGCAAACTGAATGGTGATCCGTACAAACATTTGGATTTTGGTGAAATGTTTTCTGGATTGCTAGCACTTAGAACTTGTTTATTCTGTTGTAGGTGACAAGATAAGAAATTGAAGCAAGACTGACCAGTATCAGTATGCCATAGAATAGGTAGCCCAATCTGCTGGAATATTAAAATTCAAAAGTGGAATTGGGACTTATGAACTGGAAACTGCATCAACTGTGACTATGTTTGCCAAAGCATAAAAGATATTAATGTTTACCATAAAGCACAGGGAAATGATAGGACCCGGTTGGACCCGGCCAAATATTTTGGGGGACCCGGTCTGGACCCATCCGGGTCCAGACCGGTTCCATAGACCGGGTCCCCGGGTCCACATTTTGCCACCTCTAATCAGGAGGCGTTCGGCTGCCGGCCGCCGGTACGGTGACTCTGTGCACCCTGGGCGGTGGCCTTCGCCCAGGACGTCTGCCTCGTCCATCCAGCGGACGCGTCTCGTCGTGATGATACAATATGTTCCGTCCCATTCTGTACAGTACACGCCACGCGGCATACGCACATAGGTAGTATCCCGAGTGCTTGGCACCGCCGCGGCGGTGCCAAGCCACCGATCATTGGCACCGCCAATGATCCCGCCGCGCGCCAACTTAACGGCGCGCCGTTAAGTTGTACGACGCCAACCAGCCGGTACGTGAAGTCGCTGGCCAGGTCGACGGAGCAGAGCGACTGGTCGTTCGACTGGTATGCAGCGGTATTGTGTGCTGCGTAGCATGTGTGTGCAATTGGTGGCTTTCGTAAATTTATTCGCTCGTATCTTTGATTGCCGATAGGAAAAAAATCGAGAAAACATACAAAATGCAGCGCATCCAGTGACTTTGTTCGAATTATTGGACATTAGTTACAGCTCATGCGAATGATCGGTGGCTCACAGCAAATGACGGTAGGTCACGATTTTGACAGAAACAAGCTCTTTGGAAATGTTAATCCACAATCAAACGAAAACTGGCATCCCAGTTTTTGTTTTCAGCTGGCGTCACCTTTGTCCAATATCCAGGAAGTTACAAACACCTTTCATGAGTATGTGAGAAAAATACACATTGTGTACGACTGTAAGCAGCGTGTAATCCCATCAACGGAAACATAATTCTGCAACAGGAAACAAACGAAAGCTTGTTTGGTCGGTGACTAACCCCATGTTGAAGCGACTTCGCTATAATCCAATCAATCCAACACCGATGTCGGGAAAGTACTAGGTACACAAGTGAAATGTGCAGTATATTTTTCCAATAAGTTCGAACGTAAAAAAGAGTTCCACATCTTCGGGTATGACATCAGGTTCATGACCGAAACGGACAGCACTCTTAACCCTATTCCTGGCGGGCTCCGCCGGGACAAGAAACTGGCGGGGGGGGGCCGATTCGGCCCCCCCCTGAGATCTCGAGAACGAAGCAAGATAGCGACAAGCGGTAAACGGCATCGGATACGCACGGCCAAGATCTACAATTTTTACTAAGGTCATTTTCAGGTCAGGTCAAAGATGACGTCACAGGGGTCGAAAAAGTCAAAATGGCGGCACTAGATATGGAGAGAGTTTTTCTCGAATAACTTTCGAATTAGTCAAGATAGGAACAAACTAAGGGCATCATCGTGATCCTCTCGTCAATCCGCATCGAATGATATATATGTTGACCTCGAAAGGTCAAGGTCAAAGGTTGACCTCAGGTCACGTGACCTCGAGGTCATCATGTATATCATTCGATGCGTCTTGACGAGCTGAACACAATGAGACCATCCACGCGTCTGTATCTTCTTCCTGTACGGAGTTATTGGCCAAAAACCTTTGGTGACCTTTGATGACGTCACATGACCTCACAGCTGCCCAACAGCAAAACAGACCTCAAGGTAGTGAAGGTTGATCGTATATGAAGTCATGTATGGTATATGGGGCCATTCCGACCCGTTTTAGTGGTAAAAACAGGGAGTTGATTTTTCCCCCATTGACTTATAATGGGGAGGTCGCGAAATTGACCTGACCTTAGGTCACCGATATCAAAATTCCGAGATATACAAATTGCACATACTGGTACCCTAACTAAACCCTGAAGAGAAGAAATTGATCGGTCAAAAACTCTAGCTCTGGCGTGATTGCAAACTTTTCTGAGGTAGCGTCACCAAACCGCCTCTGGTGACCTGACCTGAGGTCAGATCAACTCAAAATTTTCAGACATGTTGCGTAGAAGCCTTTTAGGAAAAGTCAGAAAATTTGAGCTTCCTAGCTCAACGCGTTTGGGAGATATAACCAAAAAACCTCAGGGGGGGGCTCCTGAGGCCCCCCCCCCCCGCCAGGAATAGGGTTAAGTTGGACTCAGTCGCCTATGATGTATCTCTTCGCTACAACCTGTCCAGTACGGTCAGTCCAGAAACAGTCGCCATTTCCAGTTCCGCTCGTCTCTAACATCAGAGAAGCGATGGTTCCCATCTGGTCCCATACACGTCATCGTCTGGGTCGACTTAAACGGTCATTTAGTTCCGCTAACGGCCTCTCTCGGTCGGTAAGTCGTGGAAGTCATTCAATAAGGGCAAACAAAATAATGTTTGATCAAAAGCTAACTATTGCACTTATACCATCGCCAATGGCAATAGCTCATTGAAAACAAACCGGAATTAGCATAAGAAATTGAGTTATATAAACCCGTTCAAATAAGGTATAAGCTATTTATATCTAATAAGCTACAAGCTTAATAAACTAAAAGCTATTCAAAGGCTCCGCAAAGCTACTATACTAATGATCTATATTTTTGGCATTAACCCGCGCCCCACTGGGGTCTGCGTATAACACGCCCTACTGGGGGGGGGGCTATTCATAGCCCCCCCCCCCTCCTAACTCCGAAACTACTGGGCCGATCGTCAGAATTCAAAAGGCGTCTGATAGCCCCGGAAAAACTGTCGAACGAAACCTAATTTCATTGACCTCAAGGTCACCTATGACGTCACAGGTCAGGTCAAAGTAAAAATTATTAGCATTTTGGCTTGTTCACGTTTTGGGCTCTGGCCGCCGTCTTACAAGTCAGATCAGGCTCATTTTTGGTTCACACACTCGTGAACAGATGCTCTAGATATCCTGAGGGTACCAAACTTGTACTTTGATTTTCAGGTCAAGGTCAGGTCATCACAGGTCACGGAAATATTATATCATGCGTCGGTCACGTGACACATGTTTTATGGTCCATTTAGGCCAAAGATTTCGAATTTGATGTCGTCTGTGTCATTCGAGGTCATTTTGAGTCGAATTTAGCTTAAGTCAGGTCACTTTCAGGTCAAAAAAAGGTCAAATTTTGAAGTTATAATTTTTCAACAGAAAAGGTGTCTATTGGATGCAGTTTAAGCTCAGGAACACGATGGTGCTATTTATATTGGCGTACGATGTCAAATACGTGCTGAAAAATTGATTTGAAAAATTTATAATTGTGAATTTTTTTGCAATAATGCGTATAACTTAGCCATTTTTGAAGATATTTAGCTAAAACTTGCTAGAGTTAGTCATAATATAGCGTTCTATCACATATATTCCGTTTTTTTTTTGAAAAGTCAGAAACTTTTTTTTTAAATGTAAAAATGTAAATTTTGAATTTTATTATATACAATTTTCAACATTTTCAAAATTTCGAAAATCTGAGATAGCAGTTTGATAGCGCAGTCTATTCTGAGTCCTCTCATGCAAAGAAATTGGATCTAGCTTAAAACTGAGCCCTTGGGAGCGATTGCCGTGGTTCAATGTTTTGCGTCGAAATCGGCCGAACATGACGTCACTCTGACGTCATTTCCGGCCGACCTATGGTAGCTACGAAGTTCAAATTATGACACAAGGTGTCAAATTGATGCAGCCGAAGGTACTGAAACTTTGGCGTCGATACGTTAAGCTGTTTAGAAGTTATTGCAGAAAAACGGGAGGGGGGCTATAAATAGCCCCCCCCCCCAGTGGGGCGCGGGTTAATACCGGGCATTTCTTATGGGACGGAAGCCAAATGTTCACATGCTGTTTGTTCCTTGTACTTATGTGTCTCGTCCTTATGCCAGTAAAGCAGCGCAATGAAACTGATAAATGTAATTACATTTTCAGTGAAAGTATTGCAGAGACCTACTAAAATCGTAAAAGTTAAAGTGATGCTATAGCAGCAAGGCGACTCCACGACACCACCGACGACAAGCCATCATTTAAAAGTATTCGGTCACGAAATCAAACGTAAAACCCCGGTGCCAATCCTATTGGCCGTCCCTAACAAACCAATCACGTTCGAACACAGTCTCCGTGACGTAAGGAAATATTTCGCCAATGAAACGACCACCTTTCTTACTGGGCATCGCTCCACGACTGGGAATTTCCAGAGCTCTATATAGGAAGTGCATGACACACCGCGTGTCTTTGGTAGGGGTGCGGCCATCGCCCCACTCTCCATGACCACAATGTATGGAATAGCACATATTTTCACACGCAAAAATGGTGCCGTGATAACACATAAACACTGGACCTCGTCGCGAGTGAGCTAACATTTGACGTTAACTCCCGCCGACTTTTCGCTGTGTTTTCAATTGACAGTCGGGCAACTAGTTTGGATGTTGTTTCGAGTTGGCAGCCAGCTCGGTAAACAGGGGCGGCCGCGCCGGGAACGGGCCGCTCGTCAATTAGACTGTGTTCACATCACTCGGATAAAATTATCACACACGACTTACCAACAGCGCTAAAGCCGCTGCCGCCGGCCGAACTCCTAGTTTGGAGCGTTTTCCCGCAGCAACGGTAGAGCTATGACTGTGTTCCGAATGATGGGTGGTAAATAGCAGAAAATGATGGTAATATAGGGAGAATCAATATCTGAGAGACACGCAGGTTTCATTGCTCATCAGTTGACAATTACCGCTTAGCAAAAAAATAATAATAAAAACAGAACATGTCACTCAGGAATGTAAAAATTGAACACAGCCTAAAACATCCAGACAGTATGCGATTCAAGTTTGCCTTTTATAAACACAGAGAGACGCAGACCACCAGTCTCATAACAGAAAACACCGTAACTGACCATGAAAACTTGTTCAATCGATTTCAGCTTGAAACATCTAAACCATGTATGTATGTATGTATGCATGTGCGGCTACATTACTACATAGGCCTCCTGATGAAAAATGCGCTAATTGGGTTTAGCAACTCAAGCTGTCCTCCAAGACAAGCAAGCTAAAATAGTCAATTGCTTTTTCCCCCTGGCTCAGTCGCCTCTGAATTTGAAACGTTGGTGTTTAAGTACTGATGTGCCCCCACACATCATCACCTTGGTGAATTTTCCTTTTTGATTCTCACCGAAAAAAAGCTAAGTTTCGGATGTATGTACATACAGTCGCCCATTTATCGCTAGGGTGGGCAGAATATTAAATGAACCCGCCAAGCTTTTCATGTGTGCTCCCATATACCAGACGCACATTTTTGTAGACGTTTGTTAAATAGCACCGGGAAGATCAAGGAGTGTCGGTTGATCCGCTGCGCACACGAACCGGTGGCTGATACTATTTCTCCGGATGCACGGCTCCGTCCCGCTTCTGAGAGCTGGCCAGAGATTCATACCTTTGATGCGCCTGACTGTATTCTTGCCAAACGATGAATAATTAATCCCTATTTATAAAATTATGTCAACACAAACCGCACGGCAGAGTGGTTCAACTCACTGCAGCACTCGGCACAATAGAACGAAAGTAAGCCTATAGACAAATGGAATATCAAATAAGGAAATATGGTACATTCTGAACTTTGTGTATCAAGTCAATACCACCGTAGTACAATAAAAACGTTCCTGAATCAAACTGTACCAGGCTTCTACGAGTCTGGTAGAGCTCGTACCTAACGAATACCTATTGTTTGTCTATTTCAAACAACCTGCGGTTATTCACCAGCTGTTTGAGCTCCGCGTTGGCCCTCTTCAGCTCCGCTCTAAGCCAAGGTCTGTCATATCAGAGTCGGCCTTTCTGAAGGCCGTGAGTGCCGACGGGCCGCGGCGGTCTCCTCGGTCGTGGCTTCATCCAACTATAGCCCGCTAAAGATAGCTGTTACGGCTGTAAACTCCACGCGGGGCGTGTCAAATGTTTAGCATAGCTGGGGCGGGTGCAGCGGCCTCCCAGTCTGCAGCTTCCGACAGCAGCAGCGAATGGGGGCAGGCCGTGACTCAAACAAGGGGGCTGCTGCCCAGACCAGCACGCAAAATGGGGCAGACCGTGACCTAAACACAGCCCTCTGCTGCCCAGACTAGGGCGCAGAATGGGGGCAGACTGTGACCCAAACGAAGCCCACGCCTGCCCAGAGCAGTAGTCGAAAGGGGGCAGGCTGTGACTCAACTAAAGCTCACTGCTGCCTAGACTATGGGGGCAGACTGTGACCCAAGCGAAGCGTCGAAGCCCACGGCTGCCCAGAGCAGCACCCGAATGGGGAAGGTCGTGAATCAAGCACAGTCCGCTGCTGCTCAGACCAGCGCACAAAATGGGGGGAGACCATGACCCAAACACAGCCACCTGCTGGCCAGGTCTGATCAGACCATCAGCGGCGGGCAAAGCAGCAGTTCCGAATTGGGAGGACCACGGGGAGCGCCGCAAGACTGGAGGAAACGCTCATCACAAGATTCCTGTTGTCCAAAATAAATATGAGCCAGGGAGGGGAGCGCCTATACCGTAAACGTGATAAGAAAATGAAATCAAATTCCGAGGGGGATAGATCCTGTTCCGCACCGAAGAGAGCTTAAGACATCAAGAGCGTCAGTTTATTACAGAGGACAGGGAAAATCCCCAATGATACACAAATCGTACTTTATCGTTGATTCGTGTCACCATCGTTCAGCATTTCAGACATCGGATCGAAGAGCAATTTCGCTATCAGTCTGGCGATCCAGTGTTGAGCTGAATTAATTTGGTGGTCGTGATCCGGCGCTGAAGCGGCGGCTGTCGATTTGTAGGACCCCCCCACCCCCGCCCCCTCCCCCGACAGGACAGCTGATCGGCCGCGGCCGCTGATTGGCGCTCATCGGTCGCCCCATCAGACGGCTTTCCGAGGGCGCGGTGTTTCCGGGCAGAGGGAGGGATGCGGCCGCCCGGCGTGACCACTGCTCTGTCTGAAGAGAGCACTGAGAGCAGTGGGGGGAATGGTCCACACCCCAAGAACATGGAGCTAGAGAGCGGCGATTCGGGTAGAAAGAGACTCAAAACTGTTCAGTCTTCACTCCGCAGAGCAATGCGCGGCGGTTCAGGCAACAGTATCCAGGCATCGCATCGTTTCCTTTTGAAAACAAATGAGTTGTTGCTGCATTTTATTCGCAGCACATCGGCACTCAAGTGTCGATAACTTTACTCTTTGACCTGAGACATTATCACTGGCCTCGCGGTCAACAAATTTAGGTTTTGCTCGGCAGTCCTTCGGGGCTGCCGAAGGACTGCCGAAGGATTTTTTATAAATTAAAAAATCGGACCAATGGTTTTGGAGATTGAAGGGACTCTGTATAGCCCCCCCCCCCACAATCTACCGCCCTATGGAATATACCCCAGTCGTGTGCGGGCTATGCTTATCAAAGCAGCAATGACAAATCATTTAATTTCATGTTTTCTGATGCGCTCTTTTAAGGATGTAATAATTCACGTTGATAGCAGTGGGCTCAGGTGTCCTGTGCAGCCCAACGCGGTGATTTCGGCGCCTAAATGCTGCAGCAAATCCAATTAATTTGACACCAAGTGATGATAGTACAATGTTCAAAGCGGTTCACAGCCTGGAACCAATTACAGCGTGCAGCCCCTCTACGTAAATGTCGATAAGGAATCCCACCGTCTGAGCTACGAGATATGAGGTTGATTTAGATCCACGGATCAAGGATACGCAGGTATTTTTGTGTGTGTACTTTCATTACAGCATGAGAGAGATTCAGCTTGCGATCGGACGGCGTATTGCAATATGTCCCGGCTGGCTGCACATTGCACAGTGACTCTGAGCTGAAGTTTCGAAACTAGATCAATCAGTGTTGTATAACCGATGTGTGGACAGTCCATTCTAACTGACGTGTCAGCAGTCGACCATGATGGAGCTGCTGGAAGAAAGGCTCCGTCCTGACGCCTCTATTGAGACATCTGCAGGGCGGTCTTGCGCACTGTCGCTTGTCTTTGGATGGATTCTTAGGAACAAAACTTGCAACCTATTTTTATTTAACTATAACAATCAGCCACGGTTTTATGTTAGAATAAGTACAAATATTTCAACAAAGAACCTGACTTCACTTCGATTTTTATCGCTACAGGGAATATTTGATACAGCAGGTGTGCTGGGGAGTCATGCTGTGTTAGCTGCAGAGTGAGTCGTTTGCGCTCGGTAAAGATATTGCGTTGTGAATTATTTCTTCACGGCGATAGTTCAAGACTAATAATCACATTAAAACGTATTCAGGGGCCTGAATCCCCCGTCGACGCTTTATACTAGCTGATGTGAGCTGCCATTCGACAAAAAAGAAAATGACCGAAGCGTTCTAGCATCTACAGGTTTTTCAGTCCACATGCCCCACCACGGGCAGTGACCCTACGAACCCAAAGACCCTGAGTGAGAGACTATCCCACCGGCGTTATTTCCAGGATTGGCCCCTCAAGGCTCACTCACTTACAGCACCGGACAAATGCACTTTCCATGGCGCATATATTCCGGTAATCCCTAATGTCAATGGCATACCATTCAAGCTCTATAAATATTCGCACTTCTAGTTCTCAGAATTGCTAAGTGCGGTTAAGTACGTGCGTGTGCCCGTACATAGTATATTCATACGCAAAGTGCTGGAGAAGACCAGACATTGCCGGAAACGCTGCGGAAGCCTAAGCTGTGTTATGTGTTATTTCTCATTGATTATGCGAGCCAGCTAATGCTTGAGTGGTGCCTCTTGCTCTCATGACACAAAAAAAGCAGAATTATCGCATTAGCTTAGCTTTTTTGCTGTGTGTACTGCACATTGGCATGTACATTATACATCATACAGTAATGTCAAGTAGGCCTCGTAGTGCTGTAGAGATAGATGTAAGTAGCTTGTTGACTTGCCTGACACAATAAACGAACAGCGCGTTTCCGTGTCATCAGCAAAAAAAAAAAAATCGTCTTGCGCATTACAAATACCTTAGTGCTACGAAAGACGTATAAAATATCGTGCAGCCATTTGTACAATGACTCATTGAACCGACATCATTTTCACTTCAGTTGAAACCAACGCCACTCACCATATATCTCAGAAGCACTTGAAAAAAAAAATGGAAAAAAGGAAAGAGTTTTGGAAAAGGCTCTGGGAATGGCCTATGCTGGAAGAAGTTGACATTTATGAATTAATATAATGAACACGAAAAATCAAGTGAATATAAAGCAAATATATATGAAAGCTTGAAACATCAGTTTCTTTGATCATGCATATGCATTTTTACTTCCCTTACCAACCGGTCTCTGGCCATGAGCTTCCTCAAGCCCTCTGAGCAGCAGCGTTTATTGCTCGGTTGATCGGAACGGCTGAATGGGAGGCACTATGGACGGCGCGGTCCCGATGGCGCGGTCTCGATGGCGCGCTCCCGATGCCCCTATACGTGGCGTTCCGTGTCTGCCGTGGAGGCATTCATCACGGCCGGCTGTATTAGGGCTCACGGCCAGCACGTGCCGCAATAAGGCAGCGGACCGGCCCGGCGATAGCTGCTGTAGATCATACCAACATCGTGCCGTGGAGCCACGCCGTGGTGGAGGCGAGTGGCGGGGCCGGCGACACAGCTCAGAGGACACCACTCACAGGACCTGATGACGTTACTCAGAGGAGACCTGGCCCGCTAGTGACACTACTCCAGGGATCACACGACGCAGGCATCAGTCCTGCCAGCCACCTTTGTTGATATTTTACATTTTTTTTTGACTGTTTACTCAGATTGGATCTGGTTTATGGAGCGTGAATGTTACAAATAAGTATTTTTCGTAAAACATTACAATTACATTTATGGGAATTCCGCAAATACCAAACGGATTCGTTCATAACTTTCAAAGAAGCCAAGCAGCACAGTAGCTTATCCAACGTATAGGTACAGTTTCAGCGATTTTTTTCATCACTTGTAATTGAATAAATGTAGGTATTTTTCAAGAGGTTCAATTAATTCCAAACGTAGCGACCTTAAAACAAAATAATAAAACCACAGCCAGGACCACTCCTATGCACCTTTGCCAGCCTTGAAAGTGAAAGGCGCTGAAGCCGAGGATGGTCCACATGGGATAGCGGACGCCGTACCAAATCTTCAGAAAGCCGCGGTCGTGTGGGACGGACCAGCTCCGGCTGCTACACGAGAGGGGCCGAACAGGGACGGACCGGGACATGGCGCCACCGCACACCAGTCCTCCGCCGAGGGAGAAATCGATGGTGGGGACATGAGGGGAAGGGGATGGCGAGGGAGGTATTCAAAGATGACGAGCTTAGTCCCAAGGGCAATCCAGGAGGGGGGGGGGCACCAAAACGCCAACGAGACACTACCATTACCCATTATCCATCCCCATTACCAATAATCATCATGGGTTATAAATAGATCGGTTGAAGATCGGTGGCGAACGGAATCAATGTTTACATAAAAAATTGTGCCTGGGACGGAAGCAGAAGCAGTGCAGTGATGAGTCCAGAAATGGGTTCCACTGTGTTCGGGCTGGGAGGGACATCTGTGGTGCAGAGACTGAAAGGACATGACAAGTGATGGCGGCCAGTCGCGGGGAGATGGTTAAAGACTCACCAAATCATGTGACTTGAGTTATATAGTGAACAGAGGTGAGTTTTGACTGCTGGGAATAAGTTATTTTCTAGACTTACCGAAGCACAGCGTACGTGTATCATAAAACGTCATCGCGCCTCCTTCAGCAGGGCGACGGCCGTCGTTTCTTACCTGGAACAAACAACAAATCATGTTAAACACAGGATAAGTTATATATTCCGCATCAGTCATATAGGCTGGGATGTTCAGTAGTAAAAGACAAGTATATATTATGAGATGGACACAACCCAGATGTGATGTGCCCGTCTCATAAGGGCTAGGATGTCTGTGACACGTCGTGACAGGGCTAAGACATCTGTGGAGTATGTAGACCATTGGTCGGCAGGTCCTCCGGGGTCGTGCCCCCTTTTTTGGTGCCAGACAGGGCCATTACCCCCACCTACCAGACCCCATTGCTGATACAACCACGGTTACTGAAATTCCATACCTTTCAGTGACTCTTTGGGTACCATATCTGCGAGAAACCGCAGGCCCCCTCCCCTGCGGTTTCTTGCAAATATCTCAAAAACGTTGGCACGCAGCGCCACCATTTTGGAACAATTGATCATTCATCGTTTCTGCACATGTTGTGAATATTTCAGACCAGAGTCACTCAAGGTCAGGTTACCAGATCACGTCAAGTGACCTCACCTCAGTAAAGACTGTAACGCCAGCTTTAACTGCATTGAGTGACAGATCTCTTTCAAACTTTCAGGAATTGATAAAGGCGACAGCATGTACAAAATTTGTATCTCGGAGATTTGATGTCGGTGACCAAAGTTCAGGTCAATTTCACGCCCTCTCCCATAATTATCAATGGGAGAGGGCGCAAAGTAAATGGTAGAAAATTGAAAGGCGCCTCTTTTGGACCAGTGTCATTCCTAAGACTGTGACACTCTTACTTACAAGTAAACATGACCGCTGAACCGGAAAATTGCACCCGTAACCCCGCTGTATGTCCCTGAGGTCATTTCAGGTCATGAATGGTATCTAACAGCTTTTCGCTAATTACTTTTGATAAAGGCATGCCAGAGCGATGAAAATGCCTTAGATGTGTTCAGCTCGACAATACGGATCGACTTATGTGCAACAAAACCTTCGATGCTTCTCGACGGGAGGATCACGATGCTGATAAAAGTGAGCTCTTGCAAGTTTTGAGTGACAAGTTATTTAAGAAAAACCATCAGCAAGCAACGTACATTTTGGCAGTTTTTATCTCTGCAGGCTAAACCGTTAATCTTCGGTTGAATCTGAGGGCAGGCATCAGAAAAAAAAAAACGTTAAAGAGAGCTATCGAATGCGTTTTTCCGCAGCGCTGTAGCTCTATCCTTTCCTGAGCTATAGGTCAGTTTGTCGAAAACTGTCAAAGGTTGACCTGGATATTGGCGAAATTTTACGCTCGATGACCTCTGGTGACCTGACCTTTGATTTGACCTAAAAAGTGACCATATTTTTTTCTTCATCATTTCTTACGCTCTTTCGATCGCCGACTACGGCGTTTCGCTAGTGACCCAGGAGCCAAGTTAGTAGGGGGTGTTCAACCTCCACCTCCAGCAGGGCGTGGAAATCCAGGAGCCCCAGCGGGGCGCGGGTTAACCCCCATACGTATAGGGGTAGCGGGTATTTTTCAGGAATAGATCACGTTAAAAGGGTCGGATTACGAAAAAACTGTACCATCGAGCCGATCATTTTTATCTGTCCTGAAAATGGCATGACCTTAGCCCGAATAACCGTTGATTCGTGAGACCTTTCTTGAGATCATGGCAGGCCACAAAATCTCACTTCAAGAAGTTACAGCAGGACCCGATTTACTCGGCAGTTGTTATTGACCTATGGAAGGTCATCCAATGACCAACGACCTTTAAATTGGGGAGCAGCGGCTGCTTATCTTCACGGGCAACACGCTCAATTTTTCTGCAAAGCTCCACCTCAGAGACCGAGATGCCCAGGTCAGGGTGCCATGGACGACTCCTCTCCCTTGCGTTAGTGACTGTGAAAACGCCAATAGACGAGCGCCGGTTGGTACATGACAGTTACTTTCAACGACTGTACGGAATGGTGAGAAGCTACATGAAAATTGACATCGCCAGCTTATCAGTTCATGCTTTGTGCGTTTGACCTCGACTAATCTTTGAATCCTGGGGCACAACAGTTGCGATGTTTGTCCCATCAAGGGAGCCATTAATTCTAAAAAGATGAGGCTTTCTCAGAGGTCCTCATTACCCCCCGCCGAAGGGCGCCATTACCCCCAAAGGGGGCATGCCCCACCATTTGCCGACCCCTGATGTAGACCGTCTGAATCGATGTTCAAAATGATCACGATCCATTAGAGTTTGATTTTACCGTTGCATTAAGTACACAACTTTACGGGCTTCTACCTTAGACAAGTGCAGTTTTAGAACTAGCTTTGCCACACGGAACCTGTGTTCCGCCTATGTAACTGCTGGCTCGTGTACTCGTATGGAGCCTTTTCGCGGCGCCGACTCGATACAGTGACTGCCGTGGCTGGCGGGCCGAACAATAGACCTGGCCCACTGGAGGGTTCGCTCGCCAGTTAGCGGTAAACATCGACAGAGCACAATGCGCCGCGCCAGCAGCCGCGTACCCTGAACAAACAGCTCGGGCCACCGCCGGCGGCAGCATTACCCGAGACAGCCGCGCCTTTGGCAGCGGGACCGATGGAATGTATCGGATACGAGCGCCAGTTCTGGGCAGAAACAGCGAGCTACCTGCCGAGAGGAACCTCTGCGTGCACCGAAGCTTGATATGGGAGGTCGGCCAAAGTGATCCATTATGTGGATTTGGGGAAGGTGCTGGTTTTCCAGTCTTAGTTAAATTCAGATATATAAATTTGGTAAAATAGTCAGAAAATTACGATATTTTTTCAAATTAACTGTTATAGGGGAAGGATTAGTCAATGACAAATGACTGTTCTTATGGCAACCCAAGATATAACAAATGTGTGACTTATTTCGTCATTAGAGGAGCCAGCTATTTGTCATATAGCGATTCACCCACAAACAATTGTTGTACACACCAGCTTTCAACAACAGGCGGTGTGATCCGCCAGCCCTGGCCTGACCACCCAAACCGTGCCCCAACCACCGCCTGACGTTCTCAAACTTCCAGACAGCGACAAAGCAGCTCAGCGAAACAAGCTCATCGCTGACAGCCTCCAAACCGGTCCCATGTTTCGGGGAAGAGGTCGGTCAGGTCAGCGATGGCGTCCCAGTCCGCGCCGGATGGCGTGCGAAAGGAGCGCGCCGCATCTCTGGCGTGTGAGTCCGGCTATACGAGGCCAAAGGATGTCAGTGGTCCGGTCCACCAGTAGATGTGGTGAGTACTCGGTCACATGATAGCTCCGGGAGAGATCCAGGTTTTTGGGTTTGGTGGCTGCCGCATTGAACCGAGGGCGAGAGGGAGAGAGAGAGAGAGAGAGAGAGAGAGAGAGAGAGAGAGAGAGAGAGAGAGAGAGAGAGAGAGAGAGAGAGAGAGAGAGAGAGAGAGAGAGAGAGGAAAAGAAGGAGGAGGAGGAGGAGGAGGAGGAGGAGGAGGAGGAGGAGGAGGAGGAGGAGGAGGAGGAGGAGGAGGAGGAGGAGGAGGAGGAGGAGGAGGAGGAGGAGGAGGAAGAGGAGGAGGAGGAGGAGGAGGAGGAGGAGGAGGAGGAGGAGGAGGAGGAGGAGGAGGAGGAGGAGGAGGAGGAAGAGGAGGAGGAGGAGGAGGAGGAGGAGGAGGAGGAGGAGGAGGAGGAGGAGGAGGAGGAGGAGGAGGAGGAGGAGGGAGACAGGAACAGGGAGAGAGGCTTAGGGAAGGAAAAAGAGAAACATGTAAGGAGTAATAAAAATAATCATCCTCGACTAATTATTTAAGCGTCACCCAAAATATGAAAAGAGTTATTCACATCCTGCTCCATGTGAGCGAGGAGTCGCCCACGTCTTTGTAAGCCCTTTTTGGCCGCTCCATGAGGCAATGAATAGTGCGGAGCTTGTTTAGAGTTCCATATTTTGCTTCACAGCTTCATATATTCCAACAGCAGAAAAGCCGCACCGTACTTTCTGAACTGGTTGTATCATTAAACACCCTGGCCACAAAATATGTGCTCAGTGTCGCCGCTTGAGCGAGCCTATGTCGCCCGACGTCTGGAAAAGGTCTCGAGCTTCAGCCTTCAGGCATAAGCACTAGACTGGGATTATTACAGAATGAGTACACCAGAGCGTCTATGTAAATAAGAAATCGAACGCATTTCAAATGAAACTGCACTTCAAAGCTTGTGTATAAAGTAAGGGACTTTGTTGGGACTTTGGTTGGCTATGAATGTCACCAGATTTATTTCATGTCTGCGTTAATTAACCACAGCTTAGCAGGGATGAATCGCTTTGGCTATCGAAAACATGAAAACTATTCTTTTTTAATGAATGACCATTCTAGGTCGTGAGAGTTAATCCGATTCCTTTTTACCAGGTATCGTTGACAAATTATGTGGAAAAATGCGCGTTTTCCTTGAGTGGCTAAGAAGCTGATTGTCTCAGCGTTGCCTAAGCTCCCCTGCCTATCAGCAACAGTGCTAAAAAGTTCCGTAGTCCTGCCCGAGTTTCATCACTAAGCAAGCAACAGGTCGCCCAGCTTTACCCCGTGTTAGCTAAAGTATTACAACCATTGCATCATCTTTCCAGTTACATAAGAAGTCGGGCACGTCCCAGGTATTTCTGTAGTATTTCTGGTCAGCAATGGTATGCCAACTCTAAAGAAATTACGTCCAAATGATTGCATGGATAGTTACAAGTCCCACGGTGTCACTTATAAGCTGAGCCCAGACTACTTCGCATGCGTTTAACCCACAGAACAACATATAGATAGTGGTAAGGTTCTCCCAAGGTCTATCTATATGCTTCCATGTAGGTATATTGCCTATCGAATTCGAGCCTGTATGTCATGTGTGACATTTATTTGTAACCACACCCAAACACGTAGCATTTAATGCATTTGAGGATAAAAATGCTACCTGCTGACTGCTGATAGGAGCATACTCCCCAATCTCTAAATCTAAAATTTTCAAATATTCCTCGGAATGGACTTCCTAATCCATGGCTATATAATTGAATTCAAAGAAAAGGATGGTTGATTGCATCACATTACACATGTAGAAACCCCTTAAATTATCGAAAAATAAATAAGGCACCGAAGGTTGATCGATGTAGGTCTTAAACATGTGGTGATATCATACAGCATAGTTTGAGTTAATAATGGGTAGGTAAAGGTATGTATTCTTTACGGTGAAATATTCCTAATTTATGACGTAACCAGAAATGTAAACAGCTGTCCGTTGTTTTGAATAAAAGAAAAATTATTTGTCAACAGCTATTCCACATTTGCGTGCGTCGCTTCTTCAGGACGTTTCAGTTTTTAATGGGTTCACTTCCTGGTCCAGTTTACAATTTGTAGGAGTTATCAAACATGCTATAATGAGGCTAAGCATACTTCGGAAGGTCGTAACAACATTCATATCAGCTAACGTTATTACCACGAACGAGGAGGCCTCTGTCAACATGGGGAAAGGTGCGGACGAAATTGTAGACCTCATACCGCTTGACACCGGGTATTTAGAGGCCTAGACCCGCTAACATTTGCTGAGCACTTAGTTGCAGGAAAAGTGTGACTGTTGCGGTTGCGTGCTCAAATAGCTAAATCGTGCTATAAATAATGGCATAAAGCTCCAATGTGACTGATATTTTGCTCGGTTGTCCTATGGGTTGAATGTGCGATTGTAGTATTGCATAGGCGGCACTCAATTTCAGTATCAGAGCAGCGAATGATGCTCGAATGTTGCGCCGCACAAAACATATCCCCTGATTGAAGGTGGCCTTGGCCCTTGGGCAGGGCATCGCTGCCAAATTCCTGGCGTTGTTGGCCTGCCAAGCGCCGTTCGCACTCAGCACTGGACGCATTGATGTTACGGCAGCGCCGGAAGCCGATGACGTCCTTCCAGCGTCATCCGTTCGACATCAATGCCGCCGCCGGATGTCTTAGTGACGTGACAGTGGCAGCGGATGGACGAGCGCTCGTCACGGGTCGTTACGGACTGTCGGAGAGCGCTGCTGGGGCCCTGGGGGCACGGTGACAGGCCGCAGCGAGGAGGATGGGGCCTTCGCCGTCCACCGATCACAGGAGGGCACGGTGACAGTCCGCAGCGCGGGAGGGCGGCGCTCGTCCGCCGACCGGCCGGCCGGTCGGACCTCTCCAGGTCCCGCCAAGTGTCAGAGGGTTCGCAATTCGAATGGAAGATAACTGTCACTGCGGTATTGCTCCTTGGTCACCGGACGACCAATCGACGCCCTTTGTGGTGTCCGTGTGAAAGACGACGGTGGCGTCTCGTTCGCCTTAGAGAGACCGTTCGAAACGGACCAAACATATGGGAGGCCGCAGGGCGGTCAGCAAGAGTCGAATGGAGGGAGGGCGAACGTGACCGGTGTTTGGCAATTACCGACCATTGTTGGCTGACAGGTCACGGTGACAGCAGAGGAGAGCAGTTGAGGACAGGGGACGCTGGAACTCGGGGGACTTCAGAGCCCGCACACTGCCCCATGATGTTTATTGATCTGCGCCTCGCGCACTGTTTCATGTTACGCATCACACAATTTCTGAGCTCAGTGAGCCTTACCGGTAAGGATACATGTCTGTCTAGCTCCACGCATGCAATCATGATGTCATTTCAAACATAAATGAAAACAGCTTCTCAATCCCACAAACCCAGTTGACATAGCTTGTTTTCGTTCAGGTTAAGCCTCGACAAAAGAGTCCCAAACAATATTAGCTGGCACTCAAATGCAGAGGTCTCGCGTTCGGGCCGACTTCGTTTAGGATGCATAGGAAGTTGGCGAATTGAGTAGCCTTTATTTCGGTGTGAATGGTTTCGACACCATCCATTTCCGCGCGGAAATTACTCAATCCCAAGAAGATTGGGTGCCATATTTGCGGCGACGTGACGCATCAAGGCTATTTTTGCATGATATCTCGCCATAACTATGCCCATTGCGTGCATAGATGCATGGCGTTGGTAATGAATGACGTCATTCGTTTGCCGCAGTGACGCACTTTGTTGAAATATATGTATTTATTCATAGAAGCTTTTGTGAAATCAAATAAATTCCATAAAGAAAGCATAAAAATAGGAATATCCCTCGGTGTATTACGGCAACAGGTAAGTAAACATTACAGCTTGTTATGTTTTGTGACATCAATTTAATGTTAGATAACATGTTATCCCATATTAATTTAATGTTAATTGTGAATTTTAATATGCCTCAATTTCAGCGAAGCCGCTCAAATCACGGCATTGGTAAACTTTTCTTTGACATTGTAAGCACAAAAGATACTGCATGCTGTTTTTGTTTGCAGTGCAGTATATAGCCTGTCCATAGAATAACAGCAAACTATCACAGAAAAATGATGCTGGACACACTAACGAGAGTTTGATGATAATGCCAGTATAATGCCGGTCTATTGTAATGAATACGGTTCAAGGAAATGCTGTATTATCCTATGCAGACATGGCGACACTGACAGACGATGATACCTGGCGAATGCCGAACATGATACGCAGAGGAATCGTATCAGATCTGATATTTCGAAAAATCCCATACAAAAATCATATGCTCACAAACACCAAAGTGGTCGCCGCCATGGTCCATTAGTTAACCAAGGAAACATTTTTGCTCAGACTGAATTGACACTCGGCCAGGATGAATAAAATTCATGCCGGAAGGGGCGTGCAAGATGAAAGCATGCTTCTATATTATATAACCTTCAGCCACATGACATTTCGCACATCCGGCTTTACCGGAAACCTCTGATCATCCCCGCTTGCTAAGTTGAGAATAGATTTGGCATGCATGGACAAATATTTAACCGATAAAAGATATGTCTTCAACTCCAAAGCAATTATAGATAATCGACTACAACACACCGCCATGGCAGCTGAAGCTAAGAAACAATAGTTCGGTTTCGACACGGAGCGCACTGCGATGCAAAATAATCAGCAAAGTACAGCGATTCCCAAAGGTGTGTCAGGTAGGTCGGTTCGGACCTCAGGGAGCGATCCAGCTGTGTCTCTGCCACCTCCAACCAGCTTTTATAGTGTGTCGGACCCGCCGCAGGGCAGACCAGCTGTTCGTGACCGTCAGACCAGTCGCTAGTGACAGACGGACCAGCTGTTGACAGCTGTTGACCAGCTGAATGACAGTAGGACCAGCTATTAGAGACAGTCGGACCAGCCGCTAGTAATAATCAGACCAATTAGAGCCGGTCAGACCAATTCGCTGACTACCCATTCGTGTCGTCTGCACCAGTCCATTGCATTGGTCGACGAGTTAGTGCTGTTCGGACCAGCTGCTGGTGCTGGGCACCAACCGCCGTTGCTGGCCAAGCCAAACCAGCCACAATGGCTGGCCGAACCAACCGCTATTATTGGTCAGGCCAGCCGCTGGTGGCCGCCGGCCATTTCGGTCCCGATGCAGCAATATTCGAACGTTATTTGGCCGCCGGCTTTAGTGGCGCTCTGGCGCCGCGCCGCTGATCAGCAATGGGCTGTAACACCGACCGGCTCTCAAATCAGATGCATCCCTGCAGTCGATACTCCGGAACAGGCCGGCGCGACTCGGCCGCTCGACACAACTGCTGCCGGCCAGCCTGCGACTACCGTCAGGGTCCACTAAGCACAGCGCGTTCCGTGGCTTACGGCGCTCCCACCCCGCGAGCCATACGGCAGACAGCCGGCTTTATGGACGGGGGACGGGCGGCGGGGGCGCTAAAAGCATCACATTCATTGCGCTGAAAGGCATCGTGCGCGGCTCAGGAGGCGTGCCGCCTGGGGTACCGACTGCGGCGGCGCTTTGTCTGCACAGCGCTGGATAAAAATGACGCTAACGGCAAGTGAGCCGCGACAAGCAGCTTGTTCGAAGCATCGTGTAATCCGTCAGGAGGATGGCAACAGTGGGACGGTGGCCCATCATTCAGAAACCTGATGACTGGGGTTAGCCTAAAGGTAGTCCGAGCTAAGAAAAAAAAAAAAACTTCAATAGCTTGCAGCAGGTACACTGATCGAAGGACGGGTGACCTAAACACCAGCCTAGAGGAGTTAAATAATGAAACCCTGCAGCGGTCGGAGCACAGTCAAAGAAGGTTCAGACGAAAAAAAGAACGCAGCATTTAAGTAGGCATTTATTTTGCGGACTGTAAGCAACACAAAGAATATAATAGGAACAAGGCATACAAAAAGAAGACAAAATAAACGATGGAAATCATGGACTACTCGGAGTGGACACTGCAGATATAACAAACATGCATGAAAATAAAGATACATTGAGATAAAAAGTGATTACTGCGCATAAAATCGTAAGATGCATGGACATAAAGTGCGCGCTGTCCAAAGTGGACTGCGCGCAGAAAACCATGGTGTGCACTATGCAGGTGAACTGACTAGTCGCAAAGGGACAAGCGCGGGCGACCTTCAACTGGCACACTGCTGAGTAAAATTGGTTGAGCAATGGGCATCACAGGGATTTTTTTTTTCCTTGAGATTTAGGCATCCAGCCCTCTCTTGCAGACACCCAAGCAAAAGGCAACACCCCCAGCCAGCAAACTAAACACGAAACTCGTCTTCCCTTGACGAGTCCCAAGAAACTGTTCTTGTCTGACTCGCTGTCACTCATTTGCACCAGACAAGTTCCCGTTGCACGTCTTGCGAGCTTCTCGGAGGCACGCTGTCACATGCTGTAGCAGCCCTTCATAGATTCGCACTGCCGATCAATACCGGTCAATGAGGCACCGCGACAAGACGTGGCACTATCTGGTGGGCTACTTTTCGGCCCGCCGACTTCCATAGATTGGGGCCTGTTCTGCTGAAGTGGGGTCGACGGAACATAAAGACCCGCCGGGTGTGGGAGGAAGCCGGAGGATAGCGCAAGGGGATGAGGACGTGGGTGAGACAGAGCAGAGAGCAGATTCGTTAGAGGAAGGGAACAGGACAGAGCATACCAAATAGCGCCACAAACTTGCTGCACCAAAATGACGGAGTGAAAAATGTTAGCAGCTATTTTGTGTCATATTTAGTTACACAGACGGATAAACACCAGCCGCCTTTTGCCACATTCCGTATTCATCATACATTTTCCTGTCTCCGTCACAGTCTCCGTCTCCGTCTCCGGCTCCATCTCCGTCTCCGTCTCCGGCTCCATCTCCGTCTCCGTCTCCGTCTCCGTCTCCGTCTCTCGTCCCTCTCACTCTGGGTTCACGGACTCACGGTGCCAGCCGTATCTGGTTTAAAGCACAAAACTCGACTGCTGCGGCAGTTCACTGGGGTCGTAAAAATAAGCGCTCACAATAAAGTTCGCATGCTGTGAATCGACCAAGCTTACGGCTCACAGAAAGACCTGCTGCTGAGAAAGTTCACAGTCCTAGTTTTATATCCGGGTACGCCATTGAGGCCATGCAATGCTACAGCTGACGGAAGCTAAGCAGCAAAAATAAAACTTACCGTTTGTTTTGCTTTTGTTATACTCGTACATTTTGCAATGCGTCGCTCGATTTATTGTATGGTAAAAAAAAAAAAAACTTGCACTGCAAGCCTGCCCCAACCATGCACTGTGCCACAGATCTAAGCTCACCGCACACGGTAGACAGGATGAGTTCGCTGTCATATCTCCACATGTACTGCTTCAGTTCGCCCAGAGCAGTTATCCACTCAGCTCTCAGCTCGCTGAACTTCAATCCACACAGACGGATGACTGCACAGAGAGCCGCGGAAATCCCCTCGACCCCTCGACACACGTCTGACCGGGTTCGCGGGTCGGCCGGAATTGTACAGTTGACTGCAGAATGATGTTCCACCCTCACAAGTTATCAGTTGACTGGGACGCCATCTTATGCCGCTTATCACGCAACTAATGGGTTAAGTATGTTACTGGTGAGCGTAGAGTCACGAGGACCTGCTGTGTCACTCAATATTACACATGCGATGCGGCACAACCTACCATAGGAAACTGAATGAATGGAGGAAATAGAATAGTTATCAATTAGCAGACAGCTGCGCCTATCCAGTCTTTGTAAGGTGCTCATCGTAGACAACCACCGCGAGCACCCCTTGCCCCTCCTTCCCACACCGTTCCACGAGCCAAGCAGCACGGCACCATGCACCACTCACGCGCAGGCCATGTGACACTCTTCCAAGGAAGACGCTACGGACAGCTTCCCTCTGAGACACGCCACAGTAACGAGTACATACATATGTACAGAGTACGCTCTGTCGGGCAGCGGGTAACGACAGAATAATGACCACTGGTGGGCGAGTATATTGTGTCCAAGAACCGGCATCTGGGGCGTTTCCGGTGTTCTGTGTATGCATGTGTGTGAGCGTGGATGAGTGCGCCTATGTTTATATGCATTCAATTAGAATGCATTTGTGCGTACATATGTAAGTACATGTGTCGAAAGGTACTATGAATAAATGTTTGTTTGAATCTTTCGTTCTAAATTTGCACAGTTTGTTTGGCTGTAAGGGTGGATGGTCTAATCAGAACTTGGCCACTCAGTGCAGTACCACGTTTTCACGACCAAACAGCTTTGCCGAATTTTTGAATTGGTGTGTTGCCGCCTGCCGGAAATCCTCTATTGGTGATACGTTCGCCTCTGCTGCTAAAGCAAGAGTTGTGCTGCATCCCAAACCGCACTCTAAGAAAACCTCACACCCTCGTCCTGCCTCCTGGCATGTCCAATGCTGCTCATCCACCACTCTCCCCGGCGCGGCGGTCACTCAGCGGACGGCGTCAAGCGGCCGCCACCGACCGTCTCCGACACGACACGCGCCGCACGTCGGTGTCGACGCGCCAGGTGAGGTCGATCGCCGGTCGGCGGCGTCGATACTCGTCACCGCGCGCCTCTCTCGCCCGTCGGAGAGCGTCCCGCTGGAGCCCGCGCCGCGGCCAGGTAGCCGGCACGTGCCAATAACAACAGCACATCGTGTTTGTCGCCGGCCCAGAGCCAATAAGCCGACGGCGATGTTACGCGTGGGAGAACAGACAAAAACGCCTGACGCCGTCGGAGGCGACGCTCGCCGGCTCGTCAGCGCCGACGGCGACGGCGGTGCCCCCCCCCCTAACCCCCCCCCCCCCTACCTGCTAGCACCGGTGGGAGGTCCCGAGGGAAGACCGCACGGCGCGGGGGGAGGGGAACGGGTGGGGGCCAAGGTCCTGTTTCGATCGCCGAAGGTCGAGGGCGACGAAAGGAGGGGACGCGGTTTGTCAAATAAAGAGCTCAGTGTAGGCATGACAGGAACCGGACGTCACAGGGGTTGAGAGTTACCGATAGCTTCTTTATTGAACTTACTGATATTTATAAATTGCCAGTGAATCGGGTTATTACTAGGCATTAGAGTACTGTCTCTCAGTATCTGCCGAGTTTTCTTCAAAGCACCATGGCTGGGGTTGTAATTCCGGAATGCTTTTCCGGCATCCAACAGGTAGTGCTAAAGACCTGCGACCACAGCGCTCGACCGCGCCCTTTCCATTAGGTGATGGATACTGGACGGTGGACCGCCATGTTTGGATCGATATGGACCAAAGCACCGGCTTCAACGTTCCATCAGCCTATGAAACACTGATCAGAAAACACAGCACCCACACACGCCCCCACTAATCCAGTCAATAACATCAACCCAGTGTTCGAATATCGTGAAATTCCGAATTTCTCTGACAGACAGATATCGGGCGAATACACAGCGCGTTAGAGGTTTTCATTTCACTAAGCGGTTAATGCGGTGTGTCGGTGTCGGGGGTCGACTGGTCAATGAAATGATAGCCGGTTCACGTGCCATCCGTCTCGCTAATCGTCTGCCGACAACGTAGCGTGGTGCCGATATTGGTAATGGGTCCGTGTCTCACTGAAGGCGGAACTGATCGTCTGTGGACCTGAGGCAGAAGTAAAGTGGGTGACAGTAACAAGAATGGTTGGCGACTGATTGAAAATGTATTATATGGATAACATCCCTTAGTACTGCATAAAGTTCGCATGCTGTGAATCGACCGCCCGGGGACAAGCACTAGCTGTTATATAGCACTAAAATGTCGCATAACCGCTTCGATTCAAACGCGTGAGAAGGCCCAACCTCCTTGTGCGTGCCAATGCTCCACCTTCCGACAGCGGTGTCCCAGTAAACCGGACTGAATTAACTGGGGCAGCACAACAGAGCCGAGTCGGTCGCGACGAGCAGTCGTCTGATCTTCCCCCTCTCCTCACCCACACCCACCCACCCCGGCAGACCTACAACCATCTCCAGGCCGTCGCTGCCCCCGCCCCCGCCCCACCCCGCCCCGACTCGGCTCCGACCACTGCCAGCAAAGAAAGACGCCGCCCCGCCACCGACGCCGGGCTTCAGCGCCGTCTTGGCACAAACATTACAGAGGTAATTAGTTTCGGTTCTGCCTTTGACGACTGGTATTCGGAGGTCACGCCCGCCAACACAGGGCCCTGTGAGCTCAGAGAGCACCCACACACGGCTTCAGACCGGCTCTTTGAGCTCAGAGGTCACCGCCGACCCACGAGCTCTGTGAGATAGGAGGTGAGAGCGGCTCTATGAACTCAGAAAGCACCACCGAACCATCGGCCCCGTGAGATCAGAAAGAATCGCTGTCCTACCTGCCCACAGGCTCTTTGAGCGCAGAGGTCACATCGACACATGGGACTCTGTGAGCTCAGAGGTCTCACCCGCGCGAGCTCACGTGAGATCCTGTGAGTTTGGCGGTCATCCCGCGCGGACTCAGGCCAGTTTTATATGATGAGCTCGGAATTCGCACCAACACATGGGCTGATGTGAGCCCAGAGGTCAGTCCCGCGCGAGCTCGGGTGATATTCCTGTGTGAAGGAAGCACAAACACACACAAAAATCAACGTTAACAGGATATGGAGGTTCAACAATTGCGAGAGAAATTGTAATATTTTATATTTTCAATTCAAACATTTGTTTCCACATTTCTACATTATGCAGCAGCCAAAGTTACACCCTAATACTCCGCAAAAAGGGGACAATTTGCGCCATGATACAATGGTTTCCATGTTATTGTGCCAATTCCTTGCCTGACACGTATGTACAGCACGTATTAGCCCCTATAGCGACCCGCGTATTGCCCGTAGGTACGGAAGGTACAATACCGAAGGGGGGGATACCCGCGGTAAATAACCATGCAGTCTCAATGCATGTGGCCAAACAATTTATGTTAATTTTAACCCTCGCCGGCCGAGGGGGGGGGCGGGTGCTGCCCCCCCCCATAGGGTTTTTTCGCGATAGCTCCGAACACGCTGGCGATAGAGAGCTGAAACTTGGCATACCTGACCTTTGATCCAAGCCGCATCTTTTGACACCAACCGCATTTTTGGGTCAGGTCAGGTCACTGACCTATGACGTCATAAGTGAACCTCTGCACGGTCTTCAGATGTCGCAACTTCGCAACGCCCTCACTGCCAGAGGAGATGTCACAGGGAAATGAAACTTGCAGGATCTAGTATCCATTATGAGTCTCACAACTTGTATATCTCGGATTTTTCCTAGAGGTCATATGAGGTCAGGTCATTTTCGTGACCTCACCATTATAAGTCAATGGGGAAAAATTCAAACTGCTATTCTGGCGCCGGGAACGATCTCCAACTATCTCAAGCACACAGAATCGTGGTTTGATGCACTCCTTGCAAGGTTAGATGCGTCACTTTTGCAATGTTGACCTTCCGTGACGTCATTTATGACGTCATCAAGGTCATATTAGTTTTTCGTCAATAACTCCCGATCAAATTGAGCTAGCGAGTCGGGAAAGCCACCAATGGACTCAGAAAGACCTGCCGAATCGAATGATATGCGACATGACCTCTTTCGACCAACTTCGTGACCTGGGGGTGCTGACCTGACCTTGACCTGAGGTCCACACCCCAAGTTGACCTGACCCGGACAAAAAGTATATCATTCGACGCGCCTGATCAAGGCGAACACGATGCTGCCAAAATCGCGGCTCTGCGGCCGTTTTTTGCGAAGTTATTCACCAAAAACTGAACCGTACCCTGGGGCACTTGACCTGACCTCAGAGGTCACCGGTTGACCTAGGACCTTAAAATCGGGTACCAATCTCTGTGTCTCGTAACGGCGCACACGCTCGTTTTTTCCGCGACGCGCTAGCTCCACCAGGGGCGAAACGGCGAGGGGGGGTCGTACCCGCCCCCCCCCCCCCTCGGCCGGCGCGTATGTAGAAAACCAATAGGTCCGGCGAGGGTTAAGTAACAACGGGTCTCGAGGATTTGAGCATTCTAAATGCGGTAAAAAAGAATCAGAATTATCTTTAGAAAAATATGGATTTAATCGACATAGGCCCGGGTCAGTAATAGAAGTATTTCACAGATCGCACTCTGAAGCAAAAACCTTGAAGCGAAACAGTCACTCACATCGATAGAAAGAACGCACCAGACATATTGCAACTAATGAGCAGTGTGCATTAGCAGTATATACCTATTTGTCATTTTGATTTTTGCGACTCATCACTGAACACCTTATGCCATGAAACTAAAGGCAAGTATATGTATAGGTATATGTAATACCTACATTCCCTTTATCGCAATCAGTATATTTTAGTAAGCTTCATTCTCAGTCAGTTTTTCCCTGAGTGAGCTGATTCCACATCAGCTATTGCCTGGCGGAATTTCTTTTGAATTATAATTTACGGGAAAATGTGCATTCGTTTCATCCTCTAACAGTGCTTCAAGTAATTCAGGTATCCGAGCAAAGTTTGGTCGTCGCAGGAGGACGTTCAGCCGATCTGGCAAGAAAAATGTGTCCCATCAGTGGTGATCGAGTTGATCGGTCGGGGTGGCGGCAACAACAAAGCCTCCGGAATCTGTCAGAGGCAGGAGCGCTCCCAGACAGCCTGCTATTCTCTGCCCGTCTCCCAAACAGTCAACCTAGTTAACGAAACAAAAGTTCCGACCAAATGAAATGCTATACGGTTCTCTGGCGAAAAAGAACTAATTTGTGCCTAAATGGAAAAGTTTCTGCCTTTGTTGAATAAATAGTGCCACACAAGCGCCGGGCCGGCTGCCAATTGTAGTCAATGCCGGGTCGTATCAAACTTGGACTGCCGTGGGCCGCACAATACTGACAGTCCGATGGGCCAATCGCTGCGCACGGGCCAATGTCGACGGCCATTTCAGTCGATCGGGTCCGCTGTGAGCGCACATCACAGTCCCAGCGAGCCTTCAAAGGGCCGCTGTTTTTGACGGTCCAGGAACACCGACTTAAAATGTCAGCTTTGCGACACAGCATAGGTACGAGTGTTATATAAGGATGCAGGATGTGGGGTGTTAAGGTGCTAAGATTTTAGAGTAAGTTACGGTGTTACATAAGTGGTTTCGTTGTGTGCATAATTTACGATGAACATTTAATTTCCCTGCGGAAGGACTTAATTCAGAATTGTTAAGCAAAGTAAACACTTAACATTGATTGCACGGCAAGTATTTATACACAGCTACATAGTTACATTACCGCGCTCTTCGTTTCATTTATTACGCCTGGCTCGTGGAACGAGGCACACAAGTTACAGCGCCGCACAAAACCGTCGTCCCGCTCACAATGCATCGAGTCAGCGTATCACAATGGCGACTCAGTAACTCGGCCACAAAGCAGGCACCACGACAGGGCTCGGCGCTCCCGCTGTGAGTTTCTGCGTCCGCAGCTGCGCGTTTCTGCACTTGCCGCTGTGTAATTCTGCGCTCCTGCTGCTGTGCTTTTTGGCCCGATTCGCTCGTTAGCGACAGGCCATGGAAACTCAACTCAGTTCAGTCAGTCTGGCCCGATACTGTGCGTTTCTTCTCCCGGCATATCTTTATTTCTGCGCCTGCCGCTTTGTATTTCTGCCCGCGCCCGCCGCTGCGCGTTTCTGCGCCCTCTGATGTGTATTTCTGCGCCCGCTGCTGTTTTTTCTGCACCTGCCGCTGTGTACCTTTTCGGTATTTCGGTATTTCGGAGTCTACCACTGAGTAGTTGTGTGCCAACTTCCCGCTGCAGTGTTTGTGTATTTCTCCGCTACTCGTTGTTATGTTTGTGTATTTCTGCGGCCGCCGCATAGTGTTGCTGCCGTCGTCGTGCCTACCGGTCTCCATGGTCCTGTGTGGTGAGTTACTCGTGCGGAAGTGGCACATAATGAGACTTTGCCGGATGACTGCACTATACCTGGCTAACCGTGCACAGCTGGGGGTAGTGCCAGTCGCAGCGACTTACGCAGCAGTAGCGCACACGCTACACTTACCAGCCCGGCAGGGTGCTCGCCGGACTCCCCTCATTTCGGACCCAGGCCGCCGCCAACTTCGGTGACTGAGTGTCCTATTTCCGGGACGAAATGCAGGTCCAAGATTTGCACGACACCTTGAGCGAGTTTCATGCATTTCGGCGCCTCGGCCTTTTGGTTGGGCTCCTCCGTGGGTAGCCGGCGGAGCAGAAAGAGGAGGACGAGACTGGGGGTGGCGAGCTGACGGATGGCCACAAAAGCCCGTCTCCGAGCGCACAAGGCTGAGAAATAATGGCTGGGAAATGCACGGTCGATGGCACGCAGGGCCTGGAAATGCATGGGCCATGGAACAGACGGTCTGGAAATGTATGAGTCATGGAAGAGACGGCCTGAAAACTTCTGTTATGCGAGATGATTTGTCTGGAAATTATGTATCGGTGCCAGGCTGCGTGAAAATAAACGGGGATTGCGGAGACGCATGGCAGCCATCTTGTCTAAAACGCCACTATCCAGGAATGTCGATGCCAATTGCCAATGCAACGTGTAAGTCTGCTCAGTATTAGTTAATCCTGAACATGATTCCTTGGCTTAGACTGATGCGGGCTGTGCTAGTCATGTATCAATGCTTAACTTTGAATGTTCGAAATTAACCGAAAAGGCTGAAAATGTGGACGGAGTCATTTGCTACCTATCCCCGCTGCTCACTGACTTGACCTTGATTATGTAGGAGGTCTGTGTGTTACCTGTGAGCGTATATGTAGGTGCGTCTGCATGGGTGCGTATGTTTGCTTCGTAAGTGTGCCGTATGCCACCTGTAAGTACCTATGTATGCTCAGGTTGTCATGGGCGTACCTGGGTGGCGCGACAGGCCAGGCCAGTACTTACCGGCGCCGCCAGCAATGGTATGCGGGTGGTGGACGACACTGAATGGTCGCCCCAAACACACTCCGTGTTTTCTGAACGCGCTCAATGCGCCGTGGCGAACGGACGCGTCGGGGAACCGGAGGGACACAAATAATACAGATGCTCGGCTTCTGGACGGCCGCCCCCTTTGATGAAGTGACAGATTGTGCTCCTTGGAGAAGACCGATCGGTTTCATTGTGCCCGGCTACGTTGTTGTTGGGATGGCAATTTTTCGCGTGACTGCTGCACAGAGGAGCGACCTAACCCGTCTAGGTCGTGAGATATCGATTTGCGAACGGAGTGAACTGCAATCGTTGACATGTTGGTCGATGAGACCATATGCTTCGTTCCAGGTAAGCGCCAATACAAAATCGAAATTATAACTCAAAATCAAAAATGGAGGAGACACATGGGAATGAATGTGTAGAGAAAATCACAAGTACCTAAACAATGCATAATGCATTGTTTTAGTCACGCTGGGCGTTCAGACTCAAAATCAGCCTCGGCGCTTCACTTATTAAATTATGGAGGCGAGAGGAAGACTCCTTGGCGGGGCATGTTATCGGGAACAGGAAGTACGAAACACGGCCCCCCTCTCCCCCCCCCCCCTGTGGCAGGTCAGGTCGGCGGGCTGGATCGATGACGCCCGGACTCGCCTGTTTTTCTTCCAGGTGCCCGGTGAGCAGGCTATCGCGTGTCTAATGTAATCATTCCATTCCCTGAACGCTCGGCTAGTTGTTGCTGGTCGTTGCCAGTGGCTGACCGTGGGCCACTGTTGACCTTTGGTGACGGTCCGGGGCCGTCGGTGGACGCCGGCGGCTGTCGGCGACCGCTGCTGCTGACCCACAGTCTTTGTGCCGGTCCTTGGTCGTGACCTGCGAGACCGCTATTACGCTAATGTGGCCCCGATCGGACCGGCGCCAGTCGAGGACCTGTCCAAGTCAGCCGTGAATCGGTCGATAATCGGACTCACGACAGCCGCCGCGGAGCTCGAGTGGCTGTCCAGGCGGCACGCGCACGACGCCAGCTAATTGGCGCGTGCCAGGGTGCCGGGCTCCGGCGACACCTGGTCAACGGCTGGTGAGGAGCCTCGCCGCTCCGCCGCACGGCACCGGCCGGAGCCCCGCGGCGACGCTCCGCCACCAAAGCTCACGTGCTGCGACTGAATATTTCAGTAGCTCTGGTAAACACGCACCCCGCGGCTGTAGTTGTGGGACCTTGACAACATACTGAATGGTATCGGCCACACCGGGAAATAGGAAGAACGTTACGTGCATGCACCGACGCGCAGCAGGCATTGAGGATGGCGGTGGCAGATAAAAAACGACATAAATGACTTGCATTGAGGCTTGTGCCTATTCATCACAGTCGTGTTAGTGATAACGATTCCGATTTCGGTGCTTGTCTGATACTGCATACACAAAGTATTAGGCTCAACATACCTATAATAATCGACGCTTGGTTGCACGGAACGTGGGTGTAAGCGCGTGTTACATGTCCACTCCAAATATTAACCTTTTGTGAGTATGTGGGCTCAAAATTACAAGCACGTTATATAGTGCAGCCTGAGGGACAGTACCTAACCTAAGAATAGGGTTACCCGGACTATCTCACGGATTGGACGCTGAACTGAACGGAAAACGTATTGTTCATCAAGTACCGTTCGCCAGTATCACCAACGTCATGCCAGGAATGCTGCTGCTTCCGTTTGGAGCAAATACTATCGACTTGCCAAAACTAAGCCTTCTGAGGTCGGTCCGCCGCCTGCTTTTGTTGCTGCGCGTGATTCAACGTCTCCTGCTGCACACCGCCAAAAACCTCTTTCGGCTAATCAATTAGCAGCCAACAGTGAAAGATGCAGGCCATTAGCAACTAGATGCCGGCAGCGCTCTTGCGTTGCCTTGGGCCAGAATTGGAGGAACGGTACTGAGGGCACACACCGGGCCAAACCACCGAAACCCAGACTGAGCTTGGACTGAACCTGAAACCAAACGAAACATCCCAAAAATGCTTCGAAGCACGTGAGATTGGTGCGGATATCTTCCTACAGTATGGTATGAATTAACTGCACGTGCATAGTTCATGTCCCAGGCACCCCAGTGCAGTCATTTTCATAACATCATGTAGCGTGTGTCTAGTTCTATCAGTGTACCGACTTTTGTGTCGCTAGATCGACGTTTCCCGGGATCAGAGGATCCCTAGTCAAAACCGTTATCCGCCCCCCCCCCCCGCACGCGCAGCTTGCACCCCTGGGATATTATCTCGCCGGAATGTTACGACTCAATGTATTCTTCTTATGACCTGCAAGTTTTGAACCAGTTAGAGCGGCCGTTTACCCTGCAGGCGTGGCAACGCACGAAGGGGTGCAATCGGCTTGCACGTACCTAGCTCGTGCACCACAGAGTTTAGCTCAACCAAATGTGCACTATTTTGGAGGCCTTGCCTGAGACTACCATTGAACCGATTTTGAGGTTGATAGCTCAAAATTTCTTTGAGCCAGAGGACCTCACGTCAAAACGGTTTTCCGCCCCCAGCACGTGCAGCCTGCACCCCTCGCAGACGGTGACCCCCCTGGAAACTGGTTCAAGGTGTTACCGATGTGTCCCGCCAGTGTGGCTTTGTCCGTGACCTCGGGTTGACCTGTAGCCTTGACAAAAAAAAATCGTGTCACCGAAACTTTGAAGCGGAATAGCATGTGCCACGAAGCACTGAGCGAACCGAGGCCAGTACCAAAAGTTTACCTCGCCGGAGACGAGTCGAACGGTCCCACTTTCGTCCCGATCGGTCCACCCATTTTGACTCCAGGTCCAAAAAGGCTTGGACAAACTCACATACATACTCACTCACATACTCACTCACATACTGACAAACAGGCTTGGCCGAACTTTTCTTCAGCGACCCACCAATGGGAATTTCCGGATGCAAAAGCATGCTATCGCATGCTTTTGATCCTCCAATTCTGGATAATAACAAGAGGAAGTTGCGCGAGTACCGAAATTCCCGAAGCCTGCAGGCCCGAGCCAGGGAAGTGCGAAAGGTCAATGAACGCACATACATAACGATAATGGTATGTATACCATTATCATTTCATTTTTGCTTCTGGAATTCAATGCATAATTATGCTAGGTTAACCGTCGCACTTATATGTAGAAGGGGGAAGGGCCCACCCCCTCATTTTTCCACATTTAATTCTCGTACAAGCGTCCAATAGAGATAAAACTTTCAAACGCTCAACACGTTGTGTTAAACAATTTCACATCTACCCTGAAATTGTCATGCCCTGACCCCCCCCAAAAAAAAACTTGATCTGATACTGCACGGGCAACAAAAAGTCTCCTGATGCATTGCGAAAGCCTTTGGTTGCAAAAGCCTTTGGACAGTACAGGCATGGGAGGCTTCGAATGACTCAATTTAAGACCAGTCAAGAGCCTATACCATATAACTTATTGCAGACAATAAACTAGTTTTAAGACGGTTCTTCTTATCAATAGGGCCCTTTGATGCATAGACATAGACATAGACATTTATTTCGCTCAAGATCCGACAATTTCGGGTTTTCACTTGCGCACTTGTTTTCAGCATCAATAGAACAATAATGGATGATTGCAGGGGTGCTATTTTGCCATTTTCAAAAACGTATCAAACATTTGGCTCCAAAAAGTTTGTTTTATAGCTTGTTCCGAAGAGGTGATCTGGCACTGGCAGTATTGAATTCACTCTTAATTTCTGTCTTGTCAGAAGGTGCCGTTCGTGATCTATCAGCACCGAAGCCAAAGGTCTGAGACGTCTAAGGTGCAATAGTAAATTGTGATTCAACTGCATTCAACCCGCATTCAACTGTTCGCTGTTGACAGCTGACCTTCTGTGTCACGTCCCTATACATTGATCACGAATTTGCCTACTCCAGCGACCTTCAGTGACCTACCAGTGACCTGACCTTTTCCGGGAGGCTGACCCAGCGTGTCCGCTCGGGCCAGCGGACACACCCGACAGCGCCGTTCAGTGTGATTAGCGAGGGGACGGGGGAGGGGAGGAGGGCACGGGCGGCAGCTGGGTGTAATTGATAGCCGTCATCAGCGGATGAATTATTAAATCAGCGCCTGGTGTTGGCGGCACGGGAACGCTGGCGGGACCGACCTCGACAACGGGCGGGGCAGTGGGTGGGACAGCGGGTGGGACAGCGGGTGGGACAGCGGACAGGGCAGCGAGTGGGACAGGGGGACCGACCCCGACAGCGGGCGGGGCAGTGGGTGGGACAGCGGGTGGGACAACGGGTGGGACAGCGGGTGGGACAGCGGACAGGGCAGCGAGTGGGACAGGGGGACCGGCCCCGACAGCGGATAGGACAGCGAAACAGCGGATAGAATAGTATGTAGGTTGTCCCAGCGGCACGGCCAGCTCGTGGGACAGCGGGCGGGACAACGGGACAGGCCCCGACAGCGGACAGGGCAGCAGACGGGACAGCGGATCAGCGGACAGAAAAGAAGGCTGTCCAAGCGGCACGGACGACTGGCGGGACAGCGGGACAGGACATCGGGACTGGTCCCTTCAGCGGCACGGACAGCGGGATTGCGCCCGGCAGCGGACAGGGCATCAGGGCCTCAGGACGGTGGGCAGGGTGGCGCACAGGACAGAGGACAGGACAGAGGACAGGACAGCAGGCAGGACAGCGGATAGGACAGCAGGCAGGACAGCGGATAGGACAGCGGAGTGAGCGGTGTAGTGAAACGGGCCCAGCTAACAGATCATCAGGAATTGTCTCACGAAAAAAAAAAATATTCAACAAAGACAGCATCCCTATTGGCCAAATCATTTTATAAGTCAGCGAACGTGTCTGCTGCATACATGGCAACTCAATTTCAAATATACTAGGTGCATTAACACCTTGATTCAGGTGCGATTCCATGAATCGTCTCAGTCTCCTCCCTACACGCTGTGCCGTGTTTGGCTGATGAGACCGCTGTCGGTATCTGACGTCATGTCACCAAACAAAGCAGCCGGAAATAGCGTAGCAGCCCAGCAGCAGATGCAATGCAACAGCTGCATGACAATTCCTAAGACTGCAAAACGTCGGCCTCCATTCCACAGCCCTGCCTCGTATCGCTCCCAATTGTGGCGCTACTGCCGAGAACAATGGAGTAACGGCCGGTTTCGTCCTAATCCAAACAAGCTTGGGGCATATGTATGCATGCATATCAGTTGATTTGTACATCTGAGGTTGGAAGGAAACTCATGAGCGTTGGACGTAACGTTGGTCCTCAGGAGTATACAAATATTGCAGTAGCTATGTGTTAAATAATGCCTTTAAAAAATGAAATAAAGCAGCATGAAAAACTACGGTGCATTACCTATACGTCCATCGTTCCATCCGCAGAACGTAAATTATGCCGACTCATGATCCCCTTCGTTGATAAATAACTCAACCGTGTTCCGGCCCGGTGGTCAGCCTCCCCCTCCCCCTAACTATTTAGGCCCCCCTCCCCACCAGAAGCGGTGAGCGTGGTTCAAATGGATATCAACGCGATGGTCGCTGGTGGAATTCGGTACTTGGTAGCCTGTCCCCCACCGAAACGGGCTCAGACACGGCTTCTGGTCGCAGCGCCCCAATGTTTCACCTTATCCTCGAACTCATGGTACTGAAATGATTTTTTTCCTAGACTTAGCTTATCAGCCCAACAACAATACTCAGATGGTAGGCTTCAACAGTTACTGCAATAGTTGACTGTAAATTTCATTGCCTGATGTGCAATTTTGTATGAAAGGGATTTAATAAGCCATCTGGACCTGGTCTATCTGTGGACGCAAACATGGGCAAGTAATATGAGCAAATGAGCGTGTTATAAAGCAGTTTTGAAGAACATCCAAGCAAACCACTTTCTTTGATATCACAAAGTAATTTTGTCTGGCACAATAATCGGATGTTATAATGGCGGGGTTATTTGACAAATAAGGACTCAACCTTATTCCTTCATTAACTGCTTGAATGAGCTTGTTCATTAGCGAGCTTGTTTTCCCAGAACGAAACTACGTTCAGCTGCACTTGGTTGACGTTATGGCTAAAATTAGACAAATTTCAACAATATTTTATTCCTTGGTGACGAACACATTTTACATGCGCAAAAATCAACAATTTATAAATATGTAAATGGAGAATTTGAAATGAAATTAGCATATGCATGCATGTAGTCTAAATATAGATGGAACAAAGCACAATTTTATTTATTAAGCAATTTTATATATGACTTTCCGGTTGCCCAGAAAGCGGAAAGCTGGTGATTTTTCACAGCTTCTGGTCAGTCTCTTATAAACCTTCTGCAGCTATACCCCCAGCATGACGTCACAAGTATCAGCCACACGCATCCGGCCGCTATAGAGGCTGGCGTTTCCGCGGGCCATAAACTGGGCTATGGCTCGGATAGCTCGCTTGGACGGGCGGCGGCGGCGGCGCGGGTAGGATTATGACGCCGCTGGTGCCAGAGCGAGTCCTCCTAGGCGCCCCACGACGCCCATCGGCGCCCCTCGGCGCCCCTCGACAGCGGCAGGTGGTCAGAACCACCCAGGACGCCGGTCCGCACCCGTCGACCGCGCCCGTCGGCGACGATACGCGCAGCGCTGCCCTGGCAGACCGACAAGGAGAGGAGGCGGCGGTAGAGGTGCCTCGGTTTAGAGGCAGACGACCTGTCACCAGTCATGCTGAGCTGGTAGCCGACAACTATTTGATCAGTTTCGATGTTCATTGCTCAGCAATAAGCATCTACTGGTATTCGTCGAGACTATCCTCGCCCGTTGCCCGACCTGCCCCTGTCGCCCGGATTGCTCCTCTGTCGGGTCACTGGGACGCAGCCCTGTCCGTCGCTATTTCGGTGGCCTGTTCCTGGAGGTTCCAGCTGACCCGACCTGCTGTCCTGGAGAGAGGGGAGGGGACATCCGGAGACAGAGCATGGGAGGAGCGCCGCATCCGACAGGGTTCATCAGACGCGGGGCGCAGATGGTCTGGCTACGCATCGGCGAGCGAGGCATCGTTTGCGCTGCTTGGAAGTCGTACGCACACGATTCACACGAAAATCACACAAGATACATCAATGAAATACGAACAATACATGCTCAAAATGAGCATTCTGAAAGTGTGGTCAGCCAATGTATTTAATCGTTTAGCATGGTGCACAGCAATGAAGCCTAAAATTAAAGCTCTAAATTCACATGTTCCCCACTGGCTATACCGGGACCACCCACTTACCAACGTAATATGTAGATATCTAGTCTTGACAGTATTTCTTAATTCTTTATAAAGTTGTGGCCAAGAAAAACATTAGTGGCTGTTTTAATTTCCATGCTGTTTTGTGTTTTCCTTTTGCTTCCCTGCAAAATTCAGCTGCCTTTGGCAATGACGAGGGCCTCGACAACTTTTGAAGCTCTCAACAACAAATAATATTATACCTTGTCTGATTACAAAAAAAAAATGTTAAAAGTTACGCAAATTTTTGTGGGATTAAATTCAACAAAAACAGCGAGAAAATAAACACATTTATATACACACGTCTCAAACATTGCATAAAATTCGTTTAACCTTTAGACAAAGCGCAGTCTACCAACAAATTTAATTAGCTAATCTATTGCGCCTATTAGGCTGCAGGCTTGTGTACAATGTCCGAGCAGTATTTGATGGTCGAACATGGCTGGTCGCCACCGGCCGCCGGCGAGCATCATTACACCGACCCCGCCCGACGGGCCCACATTAACACCGTCGATTACGCGAAACGGGCGGAGCTTGTTAAGTAAGATTTACGACATTAGACACAGTCGAACGCGAGACAGAACAATTAAAACGTCTGTCGTCATTTGTTCCTTATGGCCGACATATCTTTATACCAGTGGCGTTGGTGGAATATGTATGAAACGACCCCACGAGAAGGGAGCGGTCTGGGCTGCAACAAAGGAGCTCGTCGAGGGAGATATGCAAATGAAATAAACTTCACAGCACTGGGGTTTACCAGCAAATCAGTTTTTGCAGATAGTTTATTCTAGACCAAACAAACCACTTGCACAAAAACATTTTTTTTAAACCACTTATTCATACTAGTGTTGAAGTTAAAAGCGTAAATACATACAAAGATACACTCACCTTCATTTTAAAAATGGTTTAAAAAGCAAATGACCTTGAATGTAGTGATTCATTAATCTTTCACCGTCAAAACACATACCCAGTGTTTGCGGTGTCGACCTGAATGTAAACGCATGCATCGCTATCACCACATCCACAGCCCACTGTCTGCTCGGCGGCCTGGGAAGCGCTCGCTGCTCAGTGCTCGCTTGCAGTCCCTCTGCCCCTCTCCCCTGATACTGGATCCTGGTGGCTGGTTCATTCTCCTAGATCTGTCACTCTCATGGAATCAGCCAGTGGGGAATGGCCCAGTGCCTGCTCCATGGGTGATGGGGACATGCGCGCTGCTCAGTGTTCAATGTGCATTGCTCAGTCGCTCTGTCCATTTCCCCTAAATCCTGGATTAGTCTCCCTGGGATCAATCAGTCGCGTGCGATCCAGTGCCTACTCCGCGGGTGATGGGGACATGCTACCTGCTCAGTCCCTCAGTCATCTCCCCTGAATCCTGGATCAGTCTCCCCGAGATCAGTCAGTCGGGCGTGACCTGAAGCCCACCACTGTGCGCCTGTCAGTCCGTCCAAATACGCGGACACGCTGACATTGCTTATTTGGCAGCTTGTCGAGATCAAAGCCACGCCGAGTACAGATTCACGTGCATTGAAAACAGCCCACCATCGCGAGCCAAATTAGCAAACATCGGTGTTGACAGCTCCATCCGCAGGGAGTCAGTGTGGGTACTGTCGGACAGGTCTCCCCTGACGCTCTAATTATTAGACCAAATCGATGGCTAAACAATAAACATAGCTACCTGGCTAGCAAAACGTTTGACTAACAAAAAGTGCATTGCTTTGTGGCTAATCGTTACAAATGACATGACTCTTTTCCCCAACACTAGACCGAAATAACACTGAATAAAAAAAAAAATGCTGATACGGTATCACTCTCAAAGTCTCAAAAGTCAAATAGTTAGTTCAGATATGTGCGATGCAATGCAACCGCACAATACAACACACCATAGCTATCAACTAATAACGTTTTGATGTTTACCCTCTCACTGGGTTATCAAATCAGAACGGTTTAATTAACGACCCGGCGCGCTGACACCATTGACGAACGAGGGTGTCAGCAGCAGACGACCACGCCCCCGGCCATTACAGACATTAGCGACGCCACTGATAGTCGGCCGTCGTAAAAACCGGACACGAGTCGCAGAGGGACAGAGGTGGCTCTGCCGACCCCGGCGAGAGTGTGCAGCACCGGACCGTCCGGCAGAGCACATCGGACCGTCCGGCGGACCGGACCAGACCGTACGGAGGACCAAGACTCATGCCAGTAGCCGGACGGACCTAAAGAGCGTACTACAACCATACCGCACCGCCCTGCGAACCAGACTGATCCCACAGCCCGTGACAGGCCCAGACTGAGCCCAGCATCTAGTTAGAACCCGGCGCCGCCCATCGCCCCCCCCCCCTCCCTCCCCTTCGGACTGACGTGACGGTCAACGAGCAAAGTTGGCCGTACCGGTGCCGCCCCTGTCGATAGCTGGTGCACTAGGTCACAGGCAGTTAGCCGGGGACTGCCCACCGTGCCGGGAGCTGTTGGGCCCGGCTGTTCCATTATACGGGCCGTTATAGGAGCCCTGAACTGAGGCTTGGCCAACTGACGAATGGCGCTTTGGGGACTGTGAATCAACGCTTAATACTCGCCTGCCAAAGTTGCCATGAATTTGAGCTCCGATCGCGACGGTAAATGCTTGACATTTTGATGAGTAAATAACGACTGTTGTAATAAATTCACTTCGGAGCGTATTCAATTTCTATCAATAAAGCAGGTCATTCTGTAAAAGTGCCAGTCGTCACGGCCTTGAATAGGTGGCCCGGATATACCTATGGACGGAACCATTCGAATCAAAGGAAAATGCTGGAATAGTAGTAACACCCTTATCAGAAGTCCTCGTCACACAGTCGTTTTTACCATCTTGGTTGCCTGCAACATTGCCGATAAACAACCGGAAGAGAAGTGAGCAACTGGCGCCCAATCGGTAATAAAAACAACGGCGCAATGTCTTCATACAAATGTTAATTAAATGAGAGTATTCTCATTCCTGGCCGTTTGGTCCCTCCCCGAAACTACGTGCTAACAGCGCCATTGACGGAATTGCAATATTGCATCACTAATGACAAACAGTGCGACCAGTGCCAACTACAGTAGACCTTTGTGACAATAGAATGGGGTTAGTCTGATACCAGACTGGGGAAGTGGGCACTCCAAGGACGGGCGTTAGCATTATCGAGCTATTAGCCGGCACAACAGTCTGGGTGGCCGCAATTCCCAGAGCATAAACGCCCAAATCGATATTCAGTGTAAAGTCAGCCATCAGGCGGGCTTTTGTCGGACCACAGCCCAACTGCGGTTAGCTAATTAAGACCGTTTGCTGACTTTATAAGTAGCTTGCGACGAGAGACAGTTGCACCCAACTGTCATTCTTCCTGGAAA
The DNA here is from genome assembly GCF_019059575.1 of Amphibalanus amphitrite. Taxonomy (NCBI): domain Eukaryota; kingdom Metazoa; phylum Arthropoda; class Thecostraca; order Balanomorpha; family Balanidae; genus Amphibalanus; species Amphibalanus amphitrite. Next base: position 709,189 of record NW_024881663.1, read on the forward strand.
GCTTTACTTGGATTTCTGTGAATGACCCTAGTTCCAATTAATTTTATTAAATATGTACGTCAATTTCCGACGCATTTGATTGAATGGAACTGATTTCTGACATAAGGCTCACTGCGCCATTCTAAGCAAAAAATATTGAAATGCCACGCAATAGCATAAATGTTGATCAGGCTGCTTAGATCGTAAACAATTATTTTCCAAGTCAAAGGAAATATTCGAGACAAAAGGACAGAATTTCATAATTATGTTCTGAGGGCTGTAATTGTCAGGTAACAGGTGGTGAGCTCTAGGCGTCGTCTGCTTAGTAGACCTCCAGTCTCAGAAAAATCCGCTCTGATATTCGAAGCATACGCATTTATATAAAGTAAAATGAATAATATAGTATGCTAATGGTCTTATTTATGGCCTCGCCCGATAATGAGCCCAGCGGTGTGCATTGGCTTTGAGCTGCAAGGATATGGATGGCTGGCATTTTCCCGTTCTCATTGGTGCCAACGAAGTTAGCTCTACACAGACTAGCGCCAGACTGTCCACCATTACTCGTCATGGCATGCACTTTGTGTGGGCGTCCTCGCCTGCTGTCGTCAAGGAGGCCTTGCATTATCTCCGGTCTAAGCAGAACTAGCATGTAACGTGGCGGGAACTCCACCAACTCGGCTCGACTATAAATGCCCCGTTCGCTCCCATGCCACTAACTGAAAGCACCATTCCCATTTGACACGGACGACTTACAGCCATTTGGATAAATCGATAAATGGACAGGGGAGCATCCGGGAGCCGTCAGTTAAAGAGGCAGCCCGCAGGACGCAGGTCTCGACAGTTTCGGCTGTGCTCCGGTTCCTGCTTATTCCGGTTCCGTGATCTGTGGTGACCTCAGACCTGGCTTGACCTGACATCTTAGCTGACACTGTCTGACTCGAGATGGTTAAAAGTATTAGGCCCCTGCTAATCCATTTTTCATTTGTAAGATCCGCATCGCAACCTCACAGAGAGTGGTTTGATCTGAGAAATAAATAAATTAAATAGCAATACAATTGCAATGAATTGAAATTGCAAACGATACATTGATAGTCTTACGCAGCAATTCTTCAAAGTGTTTCCATGTATTCCTGATAAGATGCATTCAAGGAAAGTACATAGGTGAGCCGTACAATCCACCAATCCACCATTACAACATTCATCCATTCACAGACCTGGCTCAAATAAAAATCGATACTATCTATCTTGACCACAGGAATGTCTCTTCATTGTGTAATGGTAATAATGGTTGGCGATTCGATACACGGTTGAGTACGTATATACAACTCGTATTTACACGGCTTACAACACAGCCTGTGAATAAGCTCAGGACGTCAGCTTATGTGGTATTCCTCGTTATGCACACAGCATTGTATGTCAGGGGCGGATCCAGAAAATCTCCAAGGGAGGGGCCATTAGAAACCAGGAGGCCCCCCCCATAATCCCACCTGTTGGAGGCCCCATCTTCCCACTTGTTGGGCCCCCCCCCCCAAAAAAAAAAACTGCGTCTATTGAGCTTATCTAGCAACATCAGGCATCTAGCAGTTCTAGGCAACATCTCAACATCTGTGCAGGCTTGGAGGCCCTCTGTGCAGGTTAGGAGGCCCTGTAAAAGTGGTCATCTCTGTGAGTATAAGAGACCTCCAAGTTATGAAAAGCTTTACCAATCTTCTAACAAAGAAGTCTTCTCAGCTAGTCTTCTAAGAAATAACTAAGTGGGTAGGTTAAAAAAAAAACTCATCGGATTTCGGCCACTTTATTTTCAGGAGGCCCCCTCTTCAGCTTTTTAACTTTTTAACTTTTTATTTTATTTTTGAAAAAATCGGCCAAGGGGGGGGGGGGGCCATGGCCCCCATGGCCCCCCCTTGTATCCGCGCCTGTTGTATGTACGCCACACATGGGTCCTTAGACGTCGCACCAGTGGTCGAGGACCATTGTCGGGTATTTGCAGAGTGCAACAAGTACCGGCGAGAGTGCAGAGAGTACCGGCGAGAGTACAGAGAGCTTGAGGATCGCGGAGGAACCAGCGCACCAATGCAGGGGGTTGGACTATATGTTCTAAAGGGCTGGTATCTAACCGAACTGCGAGGCTGGGACTGAGGACAAGAGATGTCTGCCGGAAACGGAATTTCCGGTCAACTGATGTTAAACTGATTTGAATTATTCATCCGGTAATTAATGAGCATTCATATTTGCAGTTTGATGAATATTTATGATGTCCTTATCAACCTCATCCACACACATTTAAGGTATACGCTATAAGTCCTTAAATGTTTCAGTGCATGACTCACGGTATTTCCACATATTTTCCAATTTGATTTGTTTTTTTGGTATTTTCATGGTTTTATTCGTAACAGAAAAAAAAATATTCACACAAACCACTGTTGTGTTACAAGCCCTATGCCGGTGTAATATATCGGAACGATGCTCACCATTATGGGCGCTCGGCCAACGCCAATGGAATACAAACCGCCAACAAGCTGCTGCGTACAAATTACATTCCACAAGACATGTAGTCAGTTAAAAGAAAACCAGCAAAGTGAAGATACCGTGAGACCAAATCACAGTGTCCTTCAGGTCTGCCATCAACTGTCGAAACGACTGACTTTTCCGGTCGAATCCATCAAACAAGGTGTGCCACCAGTCGTGCTGTCTGATTTGAACAACATATATAGCTTTGTTTTATGGCTCGTAAAGGCTGGCCTATAGACGTGTGGCGTGTTTCATCCATTCCTGCTGTGGTGGTGTAATTTCGTGACTGCAAATATACTCAAAAATCAACCCCTCTGCCGGCGGGGTGCACGAAAAGGACAAGTTAAGTATTGTGTACATCGTGGGCTAAACGTTGCAATCAGGCAGCCGACGCGATGACGTGTTTAAATCTCAGGGCATTGTCTGGTAGCTTATCGGTAAAAATAGTAGCAAAGGTTTAATGAAAAGGATAATTAAAATTAATACAAGATGATTTGGAGAACATGTCAATAATTACGGGAAATGACACCCATTTCTCGGAAAGTGGATCCCATCAAAATCAACTGTGTTGGAATACTTTGAAATCACTACTAATAAAGTCAGTAATTGGCACCATTAGTGGCCATTTTAACGCATTTCATAGACTATTAAAATGTCCCAAATGTTCATTTGTATTTTAAATTATGGCTGAGATACTAGTTTTCTGAAACGGGTATACCATGTAATTTCCTTGATGGGAAACAAAATAAATGGTCCTAAACATCTCCTAGCCTACTCAACTGTCGGAAAAGTGTTGTAAGCGGTCTAACAATACTGAAGTGTTGGAGAAGAGCTGTCCTTCGAAATAAAGGAGTATAATTTCAAGCAAAAAGAAAGCAAAAGATCGCATGCAGATATTGCGACTCGATTTCTGAGGCCGCACAATCGGGGAGTCCGGCCGGGCGGACTCGAAAAGCAGCCGCACGGGCCTGAGTCATTTGCGCGCCGCCTGTTCTGTGTGTGTTGGCAGCGTCACATCGTCCGTGGCGCAGTCAGGCAGAACACGGCGGTAAATAAGCCGACCGTCAGCAACAGCAGCCGGCTGATTTGTTCGTGACAAAGGCTGTCCATGTAGCGGCAGTGCAGCGGTGGTGTGCTCCATGGCGCCAGGCCGGCTCCGTGAGGAGTGCACCGTGCCGTGCAGCACAGTAGCGTTGCTGCAATACAGACACTCCCGCGCCCTATTGTGGCACTTATGAAAGCGTCGGCGACGGCGGCGTCACTTCAATGGCGCAGTGAATCGTGCACTATGTGGAACCCTTCGAGCTACACGGCAGTCATGAGAATTAGCGTGAGGAATTGTTATATCTTTAACGATCAGCACGCGTTATTTATGTTCATTTAAATAATCCGTTCAATAATTAAAACGACAATGCAGCCTTTCCATATGACTTGTGTTCCTTTTGGATTAGCAAATATAGACTAATGGCCGTAATAAAGGACCTCATGTCGCATCACAAAATGCATCAATAATGAAAGTGGATAATGTCTGCAACATCATGTCACCATGTTTTGTATGGTCAGCGCGTTTACGTAACATGAATAGAATTAAAAGTCGTGAGAAAAGAATAGAATTAAAATGAGTCTTGGCCAGAATTAGCTGTTTAAAAATGATGAGTAATCCAGCTGAAGTTTTGGTACCTTCCAGAATCTTGACGTTAGTAGATAGTATACTTTGAAAGAAGAGGAAACGTGCTATCGTTTATACTATTCGTCGTCCTTTATCCGTTAGTACACACATAAAAATATTGACACCGTTAGCGGTGTAATTGCACAGTACATATCTGAGCACTTGAGGAAAGTTTATTTAGTCCCTTCCCCGCTTAAATTACTCGCGCTTCCAAATGAACACCAGGAAGAAGGTAATAGAACACTGTTAGGAGGGTTGGGTGTTTTACTACATGTAGCAAAACACCCAACCCTCCTAACAGTGTTCTATTACCTTCTTCCTGGTGTTCATTTGGAAGCGCGAGTAATTTAAGCGGGGAAGGGACTAAATTAACTTTCCTCAAGTGCTCAGATATGTACTGTGCAATTACACCGCTAACGGTGTTAATATTTTTCTGTGTGTAGTTAGCTATTATCTGGATAAGTTTGTCAAATAGACATGCAGCCTCTAAACTTTATAAACGAAGTCGCGTTAATAGAAATGCTGCAACACATATTTTTAAATTCTAACTTACATTGCGATACTACCATCGTTGACGCATGAGGGCAAATGCGACGAAACATTCTTCAAAAATACAAAGAGGAAGAAGGGACCGGGAGAGAAAGCAAAAGAGAGAGAGAGAGAGAGAGAGAGAGAGAGAGAGAGAGAGAGAGAGAGAGAGAGAGAGAGAGAGAGAGAAAGAGAGAGAGAGAGAGAGAGAGAGAGAGAGAGAGAGAGAGAGAGAGAGAGAGAGAGAGAGAGAGAGAGAGAGAGAGAGAGAGAGAGAGAGAGAGAGAGAGAGAGAGAGAGAGAGAGAGAGAGAGAGAGAGAGAGAGAGAGAGAGTATTGTTTTTGCATGAAAATAGCTGGGATAGCCACTGGTATGTACAATCCCCAACTTTCAATTCCATTGCTGCTCACAATAAATTGGCCACGGTGATGTCCCTGAATATGTCATGATGACAGACATTTATTGCTAATGTTCGAAGTAATGCAATGTTTGGTTGTACTGCACTTAATGGCGAAAATTGGACAGACTGTTTGCAATTTTTTTCACATGAAGAATCCATCTTAAGATTTACAGGAGTTCCAAGAAGCTAGATGTACCTACTGAACTGGTAAAAAGCTGACTGGTTCATTACATCTGGAAAATGACAACGAGTTACAGTGATTTAGTGGCTAACGATAATCTGTAATCTGTCGAAGAACAATGAGCATTCTCTCACTCTATCGGACAGTAAATTGGTGTTGGTGTCAAAGCCCAACACGGCCACTATTTATGTTCGTCTACCAGTGGCCGCGCGTCACTGATCTGATCTGGGCCGCTGAGATCTGCGATAGCGCTCAATGGTGTTGGATGCTCCGATTGTGACGCAGCACACCCAGGACGGTCGGACCGCAGAACCAGTTCTTGGACCCGCTGACCGCTCTGCTCAGCCGCAAGGCCACGTGGCGCCGGGCAGGGCAGGTCGTCCACCGCGGCGAACGCAGGGCTCATGGCGCCACCATTGTACACGAGTCGCAGTGCACAGCTGCGCTCCGAAATGTGGCTAATCTGCTCAATTAGACGCCGCGCCGACCGGGTGTCGAAAATCCCCACAGCCGACCAGCTCCCGGCACCGAGCTGTGACAACTGCGGCGGACAAAAAGATCGGAACATGGGCAGCGTGTCAGGAGCGGCAGCTCCGTCACACCAAACCATGAGGATAATCCGGGAAAACACGGGCCGACCGCCGCACCGGCTAACCCGCACTCGATATAAAGTAATTACTCATTTCAGTTTTTGTGCTGAAGATATAACGGGCCGAGTAAAAATAATTGCTACAATTTGTCGCAGTGTTTGTTAAATGCTAATACCGTAGAAGATCTCATTCATATGTAAGCTTATTCCTCCTAAGGTTGTCCAAATATCTTATTTATCATGGCGTGAGTAACGGTGAAGCGTTGATAATTAAAATAGTAAGATTAATAAACAAAAAGGGTAGCAAAGACATGTACATATTAAGTGCGAGTAACACGCCACATCTACCATGCCCAGTCCTACCTAGTCTACAACAAGGCCACAGCAGGGTGCAGCGGGCAAAACTTCAGACTGACAGCCATACCCGACCCCCTGCATTAAAGCTGTGTCATTATAAGTCATCTTTCTCTACAGAGAGCGGACCAGCGACACAGATCTGACCAACCACTGATGGACCTCAGAGGACATGTCAGGTCACAGAGCGGGGACAGACGGCACAGTCCTGAGTCCTGACCCATAGTTCAACCCCTCCTCCTCTCAGGGGTCATCCCAGCCCAGGTCACCCCGGAGTTGTGGCCACCGGCCGTGACCCATTCCGCTGCCGCTCCTGTCGGGCACTCAGGTCGTCGCTCCTGACGGGCACTAAGACGCCGCTCCTGGCGGGCACTGCCGCTCCTAGCGGGCACCGCCGCTCCTGACGGGCACTGCCGCTCCTGACGGCCACTAACGCTCCTGACGGACACTGCCGCTCCTGGCGGGCACTCTGCCGCTCCTGTCGGATTGAGCTCCGGCAGACGGGCGGGCGCGTCCGTAGCCGTGCCAGCAGCGGCGGCTCTAGTGCCGACACGCCACCGGGCCGGCGCAGAAGGCCGACGGGATTTGCATCTGCTAATCTGCGGCGGATTGGCGAGCTGGCCGTGCCATGAGGCCAGCTCGAGTCGGAGCGGAGTGCGGTGGGGTCGCCAGCTCTAGTCTGAGTGGGTTATAGAGCGGCGGACTGCCAGTGCGGGTCTCACATTACGCGGACTGCACATGTCCGTAACGAATTTCGGAAAACATAGTTCGGACCACACGCTAATCCACGCTAACCATTGATAGGAGTGGGACCACATCACAGGTCGCCATAGTTGGGCATTGCAGACCACCGACGGAGGCTGTACCTCCAGACCTCCAGTGAGTCCAGACTCATACTCAAGCTAAATCACATCACAGGCCAGTCGTGAAAATCACTCAAAAGCAATCGTAGTCATGACGCGTTCCTGACATCTCCGAGCGTGCCAGTGCACTAATATCGCAGAAGTTATTACTTCGGCTCAAATCCAGCATAGCCGTACTCAAACTCAAACTCGCACTGTTAGACACCAGTGTCTAACTAGTGCCTTTAATTCTCTGAACTGAGGTCGGTTGCCAAAAATAGACATGTCAAATTTACCGGACGAACTTCCAGTCGATGTTCGTTCCTGGTTTGACTCATGGCAGATAAATGGTCAGTCTTTGTTTTGAGAAGGCTTTAGAGGTTCCATCAACGTGCAAGCACTAAATCTTCTAGCAGCGCGGCGCCGATTAAGCGGTGAGGAATGTGTTGCCCTCCCAAACAGGCTTGGCGGTGGCCCTGGGCGGCTCTGACGGCCGTCGGCTGCCAGTGTCGCCCTCACCTCAGCGGAGCGGTGCAGTGACGGTGACGTAATGATCGAACGGCGCGAGAAGCCGACCATCTCCATAATACCAGATCACTCGTAAGTCTCTTCTCTCAAGATCAAAATATCCGCTGACTGGTCGATCCCAGGCCAGAATTAATGTACAAAAACTGGTTGTCTCCAGACCAGCAACGCCCATCTACTGGTCCATCCCAGACCGGCAATATACTCAACTGGTCGATCCCAGACTAGCAATATCTACAACCGGCGCCTCAAGGTCAGCCATGCCCTCTAAGAATGGATCAATCCCAGGCCAGCAATAAAAAAACTAGTCGTCTTCAATCCAGCAATATCCACAACTGGTCAATCCCAACCCAGCAATATACTCAACTGATCGTCTCCAGACTAGCAACATTCACTGTCGGACGTTGGCCGTCTACAGACCAGCAGTACACAACTGTTCGTCTACAGACCAGCAGTAACTATTCACAGATGTTCGTTTCTAGTCTCCAGGACTATTAAATACTGTCCCAAGGCAGAGCTGCATGGTGATTTCTGGCTGTAGTGACATTCCTAGACACCGTATACGGCTGCCTGGGACCTTCGATCCGAGCACTCAGCTCCCACGGGCCTCCGCAGGGTGCTGCAGAGAGCACAGCCCCGCCAGCAGAATTTACCGTCCAATTCAGCGGTCCATCCCCCAGCGGGAAGTCTAACCAGGCAGCATGACACATCGCTGCCTTCCAGGAAGAGGGAGGATGTGCCGCAATGGAAGGCATTAGTCATCTCTCTTGGACGCGGTCGGCACCGACTTCAGACACCGCCGCCGGCCTATACAGCTGCGCTCGGATGACAGCGTCGATGGGACTGTGACGGGCCGGGCGGTACGGGTGCGACAGTGTTGACAGGTCTACGACATGCCTAGCTATCGTTACAAGTTGGATCACATGTCAGAAAGTCGCAGCAGGAGTCACATCCATTGCCAGTGTCACTGGAGATCAATGTCACATGCGGTCACGGCTGTGACCGTCCTACGCCGGTGACCGGTGTCGTAGTGGTGTAACGTCACGCGTAGGTGCCGTGACGACGGCTGGCAGGTGCGGGGGCCAGGTCGGCGGGCGCGCGGGTCCACTGGGAGCCCGCCGGTGTCGGTACCATCGATTCCACCGGCACCGATGGGCCGTCCGACGCGCTCACAGAGGGCGGAGTGGCCGCCGTTCCGGCGATTGGCGGCGTACCTGGGCCGTCCCTCGTGATCTCTAAGCTGTGACTCGCTTCACGGAGCTGGCTCTGACCGCCCACGGCATCCGACGGCAGGCCAGCGAGAGTCGCACCTCAGAGCTCAGCTCCGTGCAGCGAGTCGCAGCTCAGAGCTCAGCTCCGTGCAGCGAGTCGCAGCTCAGAGCTCAGCTCCGTGCAGCGAGTCGCAGCTCAGAGATCACACCAGACCAGCGAGTCGCAGCTCAGAGATCACATTAGACCAGCGAGTTGCAGCTCAGAGATCAATCAGGCCAGCGAGTCACAGATCAGAGAGTAGATAATATCAGCCAGTTGTAGCTCGATGATTAAAGTAACTATATCAGATCAGTGAGCTGCAGCTCAAAGTTCAGACCAACTCAGCTTGGTCCAGCGCGTCGTAGCTGAAAGATCGGGTCATAGCTCAGCGCGCAGATCAGACCAGCTCGGACCGCGCCCCGGCCGCCGGGACACAGTTCCGGCTGACCCCTAACATTCTGCGTCCATGACAAATGTATCAGGACGGCGACACCGTGGGCGCTAGTGGTTCATGAATCAGCAATGCTGCCGTTTGTGGTGTCAGAACCTCCCTGAGTCAACGTCAGCGGGACACCTCAGGAGGGCTGGGGCACCGGCAGTCGCGCGCTGAAGGACATGGGACACATGAAAAGAGGGGTACCTCCGGGTCAATATAAGACAGGCACTGCATAGAGCCTAAAGAAACAACAATAAGGTACTAGAGATCCAGGCACAACAATAGTTAGTACTGGACTGGTGGACCTGAGACAACAGTGGTACGAACTACGAAGGGACTTGGAGCAATGGGAAACCTGATCAAATAGGGATAACTAAAAACAGATAACTATCTTTGTTCGTCAGTTATATTCACTGACAACACCATCAAAGGAAAATATAGTTAGGTACTATGCATGCTTGCACCCTTTTGCATGCAAGCAATCATTGAATCGTGAAAATGTGAAGTTCATGTTGATTTGCATAACACACCTGGTCCCTGAGGACAATCACCAACAAGGAAATCTTACCTTTGACCTTTGCTGTTATACCTATCGCCTAATACTTGTCAATAAGTGCCATTACCTCGAACAAGGATGTCCATTTCTCCTTATCATACCCTTCATTCTTCGTGGATTATCGGCCCGGAAATTAATGGAGCAATCAATGTTGCCTGGACAAAGCATGCAGCTGCCAATTCTACTATAAACGTTAAAAAAAAAACATTTTGGCTTGTTTGACTTGTTAGGTGACAAATGCTTTGTCATCTAGCATAAGGTTCTTTTTTCAGAACATCACTGCACTGCATGACTACTTTTTGAAAGTTCAATTGTTAAGGTACAGCGATAAGAAGTGGAATAAGAAGTGGAAATATGTAACATCCATGGCAGAAAACTAAAGGCGGATTGTTTTGACACCTAAGAAAGACACCCTCTCGCACCAGAATATATGCGTTTCACTGGTAGCGGCTCCGGTCCATTTTGTAATGTAAAACCGAAAGAAACATGCACCTCTTTCCACTCAATCATGAAACAAAAATGAGTGAAATATAAATAAATGGTCAAGTGCCAGGAGCCAACTTTATATTGGCTGGGTTTTCATGTTATCTGACGTCCAAACTAGACAAAATTTCAGTATGTGTTTTTGACATTGATCTTCTGGATAGATAAAAATAAAAATAAACCTGTAAAAACCTTCTTTCGAACACCGAAGCCATGTGTTCTTGAGATCCATTTCACTTTCAACATTTACGCATCCTAGAACTGTCCATAACAAACAAAACACGCACTACCTGCCATAAATCAAATGTCCTTTGGCCTCAAAACGTCATAGCGCCATGTTTCATATCGGCTGTTGGCACACAGCAAAGCCAGCAGTTAGTTATTTGCTACATTCCCAGCTCCGTCATAATTACGTCTTGCATGTAATTGATGTCGCATATAGCGCATTAATGTTTCCCGTTCCCAGCGCAGTTACGACATAATAAATCGTAAAATGAATTGAACTAATGGTTCTCAGGCTTTCTTTTTAAAGTGACTGCAAAGCAACGGCAAATGCGGCAAATCGCGTTTAGTTATCAAGCATCCAATGTATTCACGTGGCTTTCCTTCTGATAAGACAGCCATTATTATGCACACGAAAAAGTACAAGATTTTGCTATCCTGTTCAGAGCTCATCGTCAATGAGATATCGTCATCGCATTCTCAAAAGGCGTACCTATACCATAGATAAAGGTCATATCCCACTCCAATCATCTTGACCGGCCCGAAGACACCCACTTCCCCAGAATCCTCGCTGAAACCTCCGCGACTCAATCTAGCAACACTGAGACATGGCAATATGATCATCCCTCCCAACGAGAAACCAATTGCCATGGCGACCTGCGTGCCTCTACCTCGCTGAGGTGTACCTCTAGCGCTGCCAGTTGCCATGGAGACCTGCCAGCGGCAGATGACTGGGGTCCTCCACCGGAGAAATGCCACCGCACGGGGAGGGGGTGTCGCAGGCGAGGGAGAGGTCGACTCCAGGTCGGCCGCGCTGCCGAGCTCACCGGTCAGGCCGGCCAATAAACTCAGCTCACCGGCCGCTGAGCCGACTGAATGTTTTGTAAATATTGGATTAGCGCTGCGCCGTCGGCGGATGGCACGAAGACGCCGCATCGCGCCGCGCCCCGCCGCGCGCGCGCCATTGATGTCTAAATGAGCGCCGAAGGCCGCGCCGGCCGGTTACGATCGGAGCCGTGTCGTATGGAGTGGTGTATCACCCTCGTGGCTCGCGGTCCTTTATGGGAGCTGAGACCCGGTCGTGCATCAGCGTACCGGCAAAGATGCACGCCGCTTGATACGGTGGAATGTTTGGCTCGGTTCACATGCACAGCGGGGACACCGCAACGCCGAGGCTAGACACGTGACACAGTGGGAGGCTGGCAAATAAGGCCTAAAATGAGAGGGTACTCAGCTAGCGTGGGAGGAAAATCGCGTGACAATTATCGGATGACGTGGAAGCCCATGTGAGGTAGTTCATTCATTGTTTGAAGAGATTGTGAGTTAGTTAGTCGATCCCTTTCCCTACTGCATCAGAAAAAGGGCGCGTTTCTGGACCTCATTTGGTTTGCACATGAACATTTCACTGAGACATTTTAGCAAGAAAGCAAAAATTGGATGACACATAAGCAGCAACAGGAGTCAACTCCTCGCAGTTTCGCGCTGCACAGCGGTGGATGAAATCCGCTGCAACCGCACAATTCAAATGACAAACTGACTGGATAGAGGCTGGAACGCATTGATCAAATCACTATGCCTCGGGCCGTTCAAAATATTCAGAGTGGTTGAACGGGTGGTCGACGATCTGGGCTCCCATCGGAGGTATTCTGCACATACCACCACGAGCTGTTGATCCGATTTAAATCGCTCGCGTCCGTTTCCCCGGTATGAGTTTAGCCCCAAGCTTGTCGAGCCACGAGTGCCCCTCATGGCAACTCCGCGGGGCAGCGGCAATGCTCAGAGCGGTTTAGAGTCGTCAGTCGTCCCATATCCTGACCGATGACAGCCAATTGACAGCAGTTATTTCAATGGTCGCCTATCTGACAGACGGCAGTCGCACGGTCGCGCAGGGACTCCCATCGAACGGCCGAGCCATGCATGTCTGACAACGTGAGCATGCACCGCGTGCTTTACGGCTTATGCTAAGTGCTGCATTTATTCAGCGAAACCGCAGTCAAGAGGATTAGAGATTAAGCCGGAGCCGCTAGCGCTGAGACACAAAGTGCACGTTTCTTGCCCATCGTGAGCCACCGGATTGTGATGTTCATTAGAGCCCGTGCAGTGCACTCAGATCCGAGAATAGCGCTCGGAATCGAGCAGAGGACGGGTGCAATACACGAGAAGTCCTGCGCAGCATCCCATCACCAGCCAATACGGGAAGCCAGTCCGACGCACATTCGCCCGAGCCGCGCCGGTTGATATATGAGCGCGACTCAGCTATCTAGCGAAATCAAACGACCGCGCTGACACCCGATGAGACAGGAAGGGAGACGTCATTGGCAGCCGCCGTCTGTCATCTTATCGCTACATCAGCCGTCATCGGGAGTCGGGACAAGCTCAGACGCCGGCGTCATCGGCACCCGGTCCGACACCGGCGCGGCTGCGTCATCAGCGCAGTCATCGCGGGCTGATGGCCCCTCGCACGCACCGGCCACTGACCGCCGCTCGAGTAGTGCCACCATATACATCACCGGGCGGTTTTATCCCACGACTGAGTTACGCCGAATTTCTGAGGAGGGTGAGATGATTGCATTTCAAAGCGGACGCGGCGTGATCACAGGTTCCCGGGCAGAGAGCTGGAATTTCAGGCGGCAGGCTTGCGGATTGCGGAAATGCCCCCCTCACATTGCGTCAGACTCAAGCTGCATGTGCTAGGTGTTGGTCCTTCTTGTGGGTCAGTTGGGCATTCTTTGAACGTGTAAAAACCACCTGACATTTCATGCAAGCAGGCACAAATGTTCGCCACAGACAATAATTTGAGTCGTAAAAACAACGTCCAATATATGTCAAAGAGCCTCTATAACTAATAGCCCTCCAACACGTCAGTCCACCAAGTGGCAGTCAAGGCCGTATAAGAGGTCGCAGTAATACACTGGCGGGTAAGGCATTGTGACGAAACTCGCTGTCAGTTACAGCATTCTACAGGATACAGGATTCGACAGTGTGCACCTGAAGTGGGAGTTCAATCAAATCCCCGGAATAGGAATTACTTATATAGTAGCCGGATGTGCGCTTCGGTTACCCTTGATGTGGCTCATTACAGACTCAAGGTGCGTGCAATTATTACACGCACTCGTTGTAAATTCATTAGGTCCAATCTAGCGGACAGCCCCTTGCTAATCTGGGCTCATTTTATTTTCATAGCGGTTCGTTGGCGCTCGGGTAATGATCTGCGCAGCGCCGGACGGCTCCCACAGTGGCCTGCGCTACGGCGGACTTCGGAAGTGACAGGCGAGGGGGACAGTGAACACCGGCGCTTAATGAGGACTGAGAGCGGCACTATAAAGAGTTGCGTGGGTTTGACAGTCGAGCCTCAGAGTAGACCTGTGCAATCTGGACACTACGGGAAATAAAGTTTTCATATGCAATGGATGGGTCGCAATGCATTTCAAAATGTCTAGTCATCGATTTAACGTTCGATCTAGGCCAATTCATTTTCCTTCAGTGATGAAAAGAAAGAGCAGGCCAGCCATTTACGCATTTTAGCTCGACAACCATCGATGCCACGACCAGAACAAGTTCATTGACTTTGTCAGCTGTCATCTGAAATAATCGGACTCAAAGCCGAGATAATCGGACTCAACGCCACTCACAACTGAACTCAGTTCACTTCAATAGTGGTGGCATTCTGTTAGAAGAAGACAGATCGCTTCCAACATTCACTAGACGCCTCAAAGGCAAGCCGCCTTTGGCGCAGCGGCGAGCACTGCGTCAGACCCGCCAATCGGCGGCCGAAAATGCAGTCCATTTTCGGATGGCATATGCGCGGCGGCGTCTGGGCGGCGCGGCGAATCGCCAATTGCCGTGATGACGTGGTAGGCTTTGATCGCCGTGTGGACCGGAATCTGAAGCAGCGGCGTCCGCCTCCCGGGCCGCTGGGGTCGGTGGCTAACACACGATCCCAGCGGACTCGTCTCGGGGTCGGTCGGAAGCCGATGTGAGGAGTTTTGCACCACATTGCTTTTTCTCTTTTCGTACTAGTGACTCGAAAAGTATTCCTGGATAAAAATGAAAGTTGCAATGAAAATAAATACTTACCAGCTTAGCATATGCTCATTCATCATCACGTTTGATAAGTATCAGTCAGGATATATGGCAGAACTACACTACAAGTCGTTTATTACTCCTGACGAGTCCAGTGATGACAGACAGCGATCAGCAGCCCTCGGTGCGGCAGGTGACCGCCCTTTTCACCGACCACCGGCAGAGGCCACGCGCCGTGCAAGATCTCGATCGATGACAAACGCTCGCGCGAGGATAGTGCCGCAGACGTGTCCACCTCTATCGGTCAATGTGTCCAATCGATCAATCAGTGATCGCGCCCACGCGTAAAAGCCGCCACTGAAGACCTATTGTGACGGCCCAACAGCGCAGCCATTGAAACGCAAGTGCAGCTGAAGACAGTCATCGTTGAAAGCATCTGCTAAGGTGTTACAGGAGGATTGATATGAGGTGCTACAATCAATTGTTAACAGGGACGCGGATCCGGCATAGTCTTGGGCACAATAGACGGCTCTGGCTTGCAGTCTCCGGCTTTGGGTAAAATGTCCCAGCTGCTCCGCTTCCATCTCCGTACGCCTAGTTGTTTTTGACAAAATTATAAAACGCAGAAGTAAACATGTGTGTACTTAACCTACAATGGCACAGTGATGCCATTAGTTTTTGTCATTTTGGTGCTAACGCTACATGCATATCGTCAGTAGACTATCCCTTTTACCGTTTTTAGGTGTGTCTAACTTTTTTCTCTTCCTGCTTTCATTATACCTACCGATCTATCGAAGCTGTCACAAAAGGACAATGATATTTCTAGCATCAAACCACAAACTACAATCATGAGTCTCGGTTTGCCGTGACTCATGCTTGCAGCGTATTGCAACGCATTGCTCTACCATTGCGGTAAGGCCTAAGCAACAATGATAGAAGACGGACAAAGGTGCTACTGCTTACAATCGGACCACACCGGTTCGTAATTATGAAAGGGACGAGGGCTGTCGAGATATCATCGTGACAAGAAAACATGTATCAACACACGACGCATCAGGTTTCCAATAAGCGACGCATGCAGGCTATTAATCAGGGCAATCGCAATTAGAACTTCAGTACACAATTGTCATTCGATCTGGTTTTAAGGATTTATAGCAAGTCAGGGGAAGACCACTATTTCCGAAATTCAATAGGTATATTTATAAAGTATATATCCACTTTTCCACGTAAACTTTAGTAAGACTTAGAATTTTAGTAATTTTAGTGGTTTAGTAGTCATATACCTACATATTTGCAATCTAAAAGACGAATCTGAGATAGACAAGTATGCCATACTTGATTTCCAGGGGAAAATAACGAAAAAAAAGAAAGGACAGTAACCATTCAAAGGTATTTTGCATGCATGTACATACTCACTAATATAACCTTAGCTCAGAGGCAAGATGGTCACTCTGTTTTGCATTCAGCATCAGGATAAGGAAGCAACTTCAGGCATCAACTTATTATTTCTAGCAAACATTTTTGGGTAGGACGCCACTGCGCAAAAAGAGCAACAAAAAGAATAAATACAGCAAGCCCATCAGTCAGCTGTCTTACAAAATACGCACGCACCCCGGTTATTTGTCACGCTGAGCCGACCACCGCACCTTCAGTGCAGTGGCGGCACCGGTAAATCGCCGGCGCCCGATTCCATAGCACGCGCCACGTAATGGTCGCTGAGTGATGTGTTTGCCGCGAGGTAAGTGGGACGTCCCGCTGGGAGACACCCCTGCCCCGTACCCACGGGGAGTTACCTCCACTGACCTTTGGAGCCACTGAAACGTACCCAGTGGGGAGTACGCAGTGCTTCCTGGAGCGGCAAGGTCGCACTTTGAGCCGCCGCCCTCTACTTACTGCACCAAGGAGCTGAGTGCCTGACGCTAAATGGAGCGCGAAGTCACTGACTGACGTTGACTTTTGACTTTGAGTCACTGACATCTGCTTAGTGCACCTGGGAAAATCAAATGTTAATTGGAGCACCAAGGTCACCCTTTGAGCCCCTGTCCCATATACGAGGCGACAAGGTCGTCCTTTGAGCCGCTATCCTATCCCATATAGCGACGACAAGGTCACCCTTTGAGCCACTGCCATGTGTGGCCCATCACGGCCTCGTGCATCATTCAGTGTCGACTAAGACTTATAACTGTCTTCATGCCCAATGGCCACTGAGGCAAATGTGTGCTAAATTATGCACACCTTGCGGCCCAGTAAGTGTCCGGCCAGTAACAGAAACTGAGGGCTGTTCCTAGGCAAGGCAACAGGAATGGAGGGCCGTTCCTAGGCAAGGAGCGTGTCATGACCGATCATTTTGTCATTGTGATTTACTGGCGTATGCTTCATCATCACTCATTGTGCTACCTTCAGATATGCATGCACGATATGTTGATTGTTGAAACACATTGATGTCAGAACGAGTAAGGCATAAACAGTACAAATAGTCTACAACAATGAAACGTTAACCATCGGTGGCTTTATAAAGCAACAAAAACATGCAATGCACAATTTGAGTATCAATGAATCGTGTAAAGTCTAAGTAAGAATTAGGAAGTAGGAAATGAGCGAGTTGGAATCCGAATAATTTACAGAGTGGCTGGTGGCTAAACGGCCTACATCCAGCACCTTCATGTAAATGTGTTCCACTCACCATTATTTCAAACATATAACGCTTCTGAGTAAAAAATAAGCTAATTGGGCCAGCCCCAGTGAACTTCACAGGGGCTAACCACTCACTTCGCTTCCCACCACATTCCATTAGCACCTTCACGCCTGGCGGAATGAGAAACTCGGGACGTTGGACAGTGAGTACTGAACAGCTCAAAAGTCCTTTTTTCTACCACCTAAGTTCAATCGTCCAGATGTGCCAGCCCGGTGTCCACTCGGATGTTTTCGGCTCTGCAGCCTCAGAGTCGCATGGCTAACTGCTCCCGGAGGCAGCTGCGCCCGGACTGCTGACCACACCCGAACGGCTAACCACAGTCCGGACTGTTAGCATCACAGCCTGGACTGCTTGCTGCATCCTATGTTACTACACACGGAAGGCTAACTATACAGTCCGGAATAGCAGTCCGGACTGGTAGCCACACCCAGGGCTGTTAGGTGCTGATCACACCCGGACTGCTAACTACAGCTCGTACTGCTAACCGCAGCCCAGACAGCTAACTAGGCGCAGCTAACGTGCCACGCACGCATGGCAGCCGCCACCGTTCACCGATAAACACAGGGGACCGGCGGCCACCGACCGCGAGGGGGGCCGGATGGCGCACACTCAGCCCATCGATTCCTTCCGCTGGGCGGTGGCGGCGGCGGCGGTGGCGGTGGCGGCGGTGGCGGTGGCGGTGGCGGCGGCGGCGGCGGAGGCGGCGGTGGCCGGTACGGCTTCGGTGGCCGGTCACAGCAGAGGGCCCGCCGCTAATCGGTCACCCCCGCGGGCCACCAGCGCCGCACCTGAGGTCAGCACGCACCCTGCCGTACTGGCGGTCCGGGCTGACCCGCGTGGAGGAAGTGCTGAGTGCGTGCAGTGGGGACCGGCGTACCGGATCGATATGAGGCCCGGAAGAAACCATCGAAGGCATCATATCAGCAGTCGTTCATCATCATCAGTGGTGGTGGCGTCTTCGTTCGCATTCCGAGCAGGCTTTTGTGGGGAAAATTATACACCACTGTCTGGAAAGAATATGGGGAAATGTGATGGAAAAAATATGTGTTTAGAAACGATCAGCATGGTCAGTGGCCGTCACTTGTTGGACGCTACTCATCAGCATATTCTCAGTACGTTGGCACGGTAAAGATAGCAGCCTGCAGTGCATTCTTCAGTGCATATGGTATGCCCAACAATCAAAGCTTGGGGTCAGCGTGGCCGGCATGGTTCTGTCGAACGGCCACCGAGCGACCCGCCCGGCCAGACCGTGGTCATTGGCCGACCGGCCACGCTAACGTCAAATCACGGTCAGCCACGCATGTCGGCCGGTAAAAGTCGCCCGACGAGGCCAAATAATGTCCGAAGAGTCGGGCATAAATGCCGGGCTACTGAGGAAGCAGGCATCGTCACATACAGCTGAGGGCCAAATCAACCTCATTACGGGGCTGGGCCCGGCCAAAGGCATTTCCTATGCACCATGCAAAGGTTAATGTCGGCCTTACGAGTCGGATTCGACGCAGAGGTCGAATGTGGTCAGAAAAATGTTGTACTTTTAGCTAAAGGTTAAGTGCAGAATGGGGTTCCGCATGTGGAATTAGGTTTCGCATGCGCATAAAGCGCGAATCTCCCAGCTTATTTGAATATAAGGAAGCGCATTTGTGGAATCAAGATAACACTGATATGCAGGGATGCGGAGCCGGAGCCGGAGTCGGAGCCGGAGCCGCCGGAGCCGGCATATTTTGCCCGGAGCCGGAGCCGGAGCCGGAGCCGTGAAACAATATAGCCCGGAGCCGGAGCCGGAGCCGGAGCCGCCAAAAAAGGGGGCGACTCCGGCTCCTTTTTATTTTTTGAAGAGGAAAAAAAATAATTGACCTAGTTCGGTTTGACAGTACAAGGCAGTAAAACATATGGTACTTACGTCATGGGCCATCAAGTGAATGAAAAAATCCGAATATCCCCAGTATCCCACAGTACGCAAACAACTTCCTGTTTGCTCTTCCCCCCCCCCCCACGTCTACTGCATCCCCAGAACATGAGGACCAGTCATCAGGTGACGGCCATTGTTTTCAAACCAGTGCAGTGGACTGCGACTCCCAGCACCGTCTCATCCCAAACACCCCCCACCCCTCACCCCCCAATGCAGCGGAGACGGGTGTCAGCTTACGATGGTTCACTGAACTCCGATTCGCGGCGACTGCGTTTCCAATGCCATCGCTTCCTAGCCCTTTGTTCTGCCAGTTCTCTCCGAGGTGCGTTTGCGCGGGGACGCGGTGAGCCGGTCATGGCAAAGAGTAACGCGTATAACCAATCCAATTTTTCTTCCACCCGTATTTAATTGATTGCGTAGGGGATGTACTGAGTCGGAGCCGGAGCCGCCGGAGCCGGACCATTTTACTCGGAGCCGGAGCCGGAGCCGGAGCCGCCATAACATTTCACCCGGAGCCGGAGCCGGAGCCGGAGCCGATTTTTTTCTCCGGAGCCGGAGCCGGAGCCGGAGCCGTCTGAAATTTCCACGGCTCCGCATCCCTGCTGATATGATCAGTAAAAATGAATCTGTTGAGACGCAGCACGATCGCACAATATAACACATTGTGTGAGCCATAGCTATGCCAGGCCTTAGCATTTTTAAACCGCTGCTTTCTTCGCCTCACGACTCCCAGCAAACGTTATGAGAAAACAAAGAAAAATAGGAGAGAAGGGGAAAGAAAGAGTTTGAAAGATAAGAGACACCAAAGAATGCTGCCTAATGCCTCTATCACATGCAACACTCTTGATTGTATATGGATGTTAGGAGTATAAGGGCTTTGTAAAATCCCAAGCGGATTTCAAAGAACATGTTGCAGCACATTTGTACCGGGTATGCTCTGGCCACAACCAGTTTGTGACTTTGTAGTAATGCTGCCGTCTCTCCCGCATCACAATGAACTGTTCTATTGGGTGAACGCAGTCCAAAGCAGCCTAGCATGGAACAAGGTTGCAAGTGCCCTTCCTTATATGAGTGCTAACCCTCGCCCTGGCAGGGGGGGGTCGATGCGACCCCCCCCCTAAGGTTTTTCGAAGATAGCGTAAAAACGGCGGCGCGCAGCGCCGCCAAATTTCGCACAGCCTATGGGGCAACCTTTTTACATATGACCTGAAAATTTCAGGTCCGGGTGACCTTGGGTCAGGTCACCAGGTCAGAAAAACCGGTACAAGGTCATGGTCAAATTTCAATTTTCTTTTTGCACCTGTCCAGCTCACAGTTTTCGACTGATTTCCTTCAAACTTTCAGGATGTGCTAAGTTCACCGAGTTGTATAACATATATTCCGTTTTTTTTAGGTCACTGACCTGAGGTCAGTTAGAGGTCATTACGTCGTAATGTTAAGCCTATGGGAAAATACTAAATTCGGAAAATACTGGAGATATCCGCTTCGTTTGATCTTTTTTGTGCTTTGAAACCACGGTACTTAACAGCAGGTCACTTGGTGCTTCTTTGTTTGGTGTACTTATCCATGGGTCAGGTCAAATGAGGTCAACTGAGGTCAAATGACGTTTTTGCCAATAACTTGGCACATAATGACGCTAGAGCTTAAAAAATGGTATCATTGTGTTCCTGGTGATCAGCCGAATCAAATGATATGCGATATGATGCAATTTGGTTAACTTGAACTTAAGTTATTAATTTAAGTTTACTTAAAATTTAAGAAAAACTTTAAGTACACTTAAGCAAGCTAAAAAGTATATCATTCGACGCGCCTTGACGTGCTGAGTTCACTAGTGCTTTTCGTTTTGCTCTATCTTAATTAGATCAAAAGTTATAAGCGAAAAACTTTTGACCTGTTTTTAGCGAAATTTTTACATTTATACCCCCCAAAACCCCCCTAAATATTGACCTAGAGCAACCAAATTTGCACAGGGGCGAGAACTCCGGGGGGCCCACCTACCTACCAAATTTGGTGTTTCTAGGTGCCATAGGAGCCAATCGCGAGGGGGGGGGGTCGCATCGACCCCCCCCCTGCCAGGCCGTGTTATGAAAAATGCCCTGCCAGGGCGAGGGTTAAGATGACTTTCGAACTAGAACAGCTCTTTAGCCGATGGCATTACCTCAGCACACCAGTTTAATGTGTTTCGTGCAGAGTCGAGTGTCGTCAGCACTATCGCCGACATCATCGGATTACGAGTACAATGCTGAGAAGTGAGAACTGTACTACATGGCATTCGTGTCCATCAAACACGCACATGAGCTGTGTACCGTGTGAATGTTACATAGTGCAGCTTCATCTGCAGCAGTACAACTGTAATACCGCCCCAGACAAATCCATAACTTTATAACTATAGAGCTTTTACAAATAATAAGCAAACTTTCTTCGTTTTGACGAATTTTCAGTGCCATTAACCAAGCTCTGTACTTTGTCTTTTGCCCAGGGAAAGTTCCCCTTGGTCTGGAAACGGGCTAATGTGGTGCCGATTTTTAAGAAAGGTGACAGGAAAGACCCGGCCAATTACCGCCCTGTGTCACTTTTGTCAATTTGCTCCAAACTTCTCGAGCGAGTAGTGTGTGACCAGTTACTTGCACGTGGCCCCTGTGTTGTCTCCGGCTCAGCACGGGTTCCTGGCCGGACGCTCCTGTGAGACCAACCTGACCTGCCTCGTCAAGCAGTTGTGGGACGCTATCGCCTCGGGCCATCAGACTGATGTTATTTACACCGATTACTCCTCTGCCTTTACCAGCGTTAACCACTCTCTTCTCCTGCACAAACTTCGTCACTCCTATCATCTTTCCGGTTCTGCCCTGCGGTGGTTTGAGTCTTACCTCTGTGGGAGAGAGCAGCGAGTGGTGGTCAACGGGAAGACGTCTGGCTGGGCCCGTGTTGGGTCGGGCGTGCCGGAAGGCAGCATATGTGGGCCGATCTTGTTTATTTTATTCTGCAACGATTTACCATCTTACCTGAACTCGTCGTGCCTCATGTATGCTGATGACATGAAACTGCTCCGCCCGGTTCGCACGCTTGATGACGCTGTCGCCCTTCAAAACGATATACATAAATTCTGTACATGGTCAACTACTTGGAAGCTGCAATTGAATCCCACAAAATGTAAACAGATTACATTCACTCTCCGCACTAAACCAGTCCATTTCGACTACTCCATCCATGGGATCACCTTAGATCGTGTATCTGTGATGCGCGATCTGGGTGTGCTCATGGACTCAAAATTAACTTTTGGGCCTCACGTCGACGGCGTCGTCAGGAGTGCGAACCGGGCGCTTGGCGTGTACTTGCGCTCGCTGCAGACCTCTCGTGCTGCGAGGGGGAGACGGTTTCGACCTGAGCCTCTTATCACTGCTTTTAATGCCCACGTTCGCTCTGTGATAGAATTCGGTAGCATAGTATGGGCTGGGGCCTCAAAAACACATATACAGCGTCTGGAACGGATCCAGCATAAGATGCTCATCTGGCTGGCAACTCATTCCACACGGTCCTCTCAGTCTCTCGATTACCATCAGCTTCTGTCTCATTTTGGTGTGAGTTGTATTCGGGCAAGGTTGGTGCAGCGCGATCTCACTTTTCATCATTCGGTGTTCTCTGGTCGCATTAGGTCCACCGATATTGTTGGGATGTTTGGATTGTGTGTTCCATGTAGGCGGACTCGAGGACGGGCGATACTGCACGAACCCACCGCAAGGGTGGAAACGATAAGGGCCGGAATGTTTTGTCGCTTACCGAGACAAGTGAACGGCATGTACGAACATGTGGCATCTGCGGACCTATTCGCCAGTCGAGGAACTTTTATGAAGTCTCTTAGAGCCTTCTTAATCTCTCTGACATGACTATACGTACCTATATTTGACAACCCATGAGCACATGTATTTATAGGTTTTAGTATCGGACTGCGTCTGTAAATGGGTGTCATACCTGTGGGCGTTCAAATAAATACATACATACATACATACATACGTTGCGAGTATGAATTGATGGCACAATATCTTGATGGACCAAATCCCACGGCTGCTTTGAACGAGAATGCCTTATCGTTCCACTTTTCAGCGACCTATAGCTTAATTAAAAACAGCGTGCCGTTTTTTTTGGGGGGGGCGCGAAAAAAACATCAAACAGCCATCAAAATTAAATTTGATAGAAGGTTCAAAGCGCATCGTGGCCACCAATGCTTTCCCGCCTCGTGTGTCCGGTTGCAGCGATAAGTTTAAAGTTGTTATAAAAGGAAGTTTTTCGCCAGATGTGTAGGTAGGTGTTCGATATTGCCAAAATAAGATTGAAAGAAAAGATGCATGTTTAAAGTTAATGCTTACAGATCTAGGCAAGAGTGTGTTGAATATCGGATGTTCTTACCAAGATCACCCTTATAGAGCTATTTTCGTAATTTTACAAGAGAAAATAAAAACTTCTGATGCGGCTGTGGCCTGTGACATACAAAAGCACCTTGGCTATCTTGCACTTGATATCTCAGCACAGGAAGCCACTGCGGTACGGGTGTTTTTGCTTTCTGTGTGGCTCGAGGAGCTGGGTCGACTGGCATAAAAATCTTAATTTAAATCAATTTGGCATTAAGGAGATTCTTGCTACGAACTCCCGATATATCAAGCTATAAAAAGCTCAGTTCTATCACTAATGCACATAAAATACATTCGCATTAATAGAACATGTAGCTAATTACCTATGTCTAACAAAGGAAACATTACTATTCGCGAGGGCTGCGTGCCTATACCATAAAAAATCAACGACATGCCAAGTTCAGAATGTGCCACGAATCGATTGTTCGCTTCCGAAAACTTTGCGAGCTATTAGCTAGAGTGCCACAGTGGATTTTAGCACGCACACTGCATGGAAGGGAGTCTATTAGCCACACCTGCTTCTAACCGGTCGCACGTAATGGGGAAGCGGCATTTATGCCAGCGTCGCTCAACAACGCACATTTTTAACGAGACGCACTAGGCAAGTCTCTGCTGAGCCGTCCCGTGCTGTTGGCGAAATGGAAATATTTCCTAACACTGCTCCGTGATGCTGCGTGTCGCTGGCGGATGGAAGAGGGGCCAGGGAGAGAGGGAGGGGACAGGGGCGAGCTCGTCAAGTGTTCGATGTCCGCTAATAAGTGAGCTCGGTGTCCGGCAGCCGCTCGCGCCTGGCCGACTTCCCCAGTCCCACCGCCCACCCCCAGAGAGGACCAACAGGCGCTCATCTGGCGCCTGGTGCCCGCTCTGCCGGCCCAGCCACTTGGCACCAGGCCGCGTCCCGCTGGGGGCACTCGTCAGTTCGACGGCTAACAGCCAGAGGCTCTTAGGCGTATTGTTTCCACGAACAACGCTAATGCCCCTCACGTATGCCCCACATGTCCGAAGTTCGTCGATTCTTGGTGGCAGATGACAAGAAGATAATGTCAGCCTTCACGGGCCGGGGCTGTCTGTCGAAGTCGGCGAGCGTTTTCGGGGAATTGCAGTTTTCTCGGGCACCGAGGAAGTTTCAAAGATCGGCTAGCACTGGTCATGCGGGCGCTGATTAGGTGGCGCCGATCTGGTACTGATCAAGTGAGTGCCGAGCTGAGGCCTCCTATACCAAGAAAAAAAAACAGGCTTGATTGAATGGAAAACCATTTTCGTAATTGAATAGCCTATGGTGGTAGTTTTTCCCACATCAGCCACTCATACGCGAACCTGTAGCTGCTCGGTAGAATTTCTTGAGACTTGAGGCAAATACGAACGGTAGTTTTTCGAAGCGTTGCACGCTCAAGAGAATCTGAGGAAACAGCACTTTATTTAGGTAGGTATTTTAGTGCAAGAGGCTTCAGGTGGGCATAGCTCAACTGGGTGCCGATCAATTGGGCGCTGGTCGTTAGGCACCGATCGGGTACTCCCCGTGCTGCCCTGTCCCCCTCCGGCCCTGTCCCCCTCCGGCCCTGTCCTCGTCCAGCCCTGTCCTCGTCCGCCCCTGTCCCCGTCGGCCCCTGTCCCCGTCCGGCCCTGTCCTTACCTCCTCGGGTGATGGCCAGCGAGCAGCCAGCGCTGAGCATGAGCAGCAGGACCAGCAGCACCGGCATCGGCTGGCTCCACACGACCAGCATGGTGACGGTCGCCGCCGGGGGCTGACCTCGGGTCACCACAGGTCAGACCAGGTCACCGGAGTCTCGGGCTGATGTGACCCACTGCCACTGCAACGCACGCCGAACGCAACCCTCACTGCTACCACAAACACACAGCAGTGGTTAACCTCCGCGGCGTGCAATCAGCAGAACTCCGAGACTGATCAGAACTCAGCCGGGAGCATACAAGACGGACTGGCTTCCGTTTTCCAGTCCGCCCTCCACTCCGCGCGACCTGAATCGTACCGTCTCACACGCACTGACGTTTCATCCGTCCACTGTCACACTCCAGTCAGCCGCCGTGACGGCCTACAGAGTCCACACTGCCTCCTCGTCTCCCTGTGTCACGAGCCGCACCCCTACCTCACGGCACCCACTCCGCCACTGAGCCGCAGCAGCCGCCGCCGCCGCCGCGCCGGTCCCCACCTGTTTCCGTCGCTCATAGGGGGCGCCACGGGACAGCTCGTCGGTGGGACGGTGTCCCACTGCTCTGTCTGACGAGAATGACTGATTTGCTTCATCACACTGTAACTCTGATGGGGCGGAGGTCTTAGGAAAGGGGATTTCCCAAACGGGTCGCACAATGTAGAGACACACTTGAGCATCACCTGACAAGTTACAGTTTTGTGTGTACGGACTAGGATGTCACTGCCAGCTGAGGGTGATTTGTGCGTTTGATTCAGAGGCCTCTTGCATCCCCCTTCCGGTTTTGAGATGCGTAATTGTAAATTGTACATGACTACATTATGGTGCGAACTCAATAACCAGGATGAACAAAGGCAATAGTCTTTTAGCACTTTTTGAAGATATTGTAGTCGACTTTATTTGCATCGTTCCCTTGTCATGCGGTATAGTATACCTTCAGGCGCAGACGGTAGTGACATCTGGCGGCGGCGGTAAAACATAGTTCAGAGATGTGCGGTACAGTATACCTTCAGGCGCATACTGTAGTGACATCTAGCGGCAGCTATGTAACCGCATACATGTGAAATTCGGTACAGCGTAATTGAAAGCGCCCCTCACTCCGCGCTCTCTACTTTGATTGGTTAAACATGGGACTGACGTAATCGGCATTGCACCTGAAATGGATCTTACTATTTGTAAGCAGCATTTAGTAAACATAATAATAATATATAACCTACCTTGCGTCAGCGTGGTTATGTTGCAAATAACTAAAGGCAGACAAATATGAGCCGAGGCACAAATTATTCCTAGTAGATCTCAGACTCGACTACCGTCAGCATTCAGCAATTAGGATTAACCCTCGCCGGCCGAGGGGGGGGGGGCGGGTGCCGCCCCCCCCCATAGGGTTTTTTCGCGATAGCTCCGAACACGCTGGCGATAGAAAGCTGAAACTTGGCATACCTGACCTTTGATCCAAGCCGCATCTTTTGACACCAACCGCATTTTTGGGTCAGGTCAGGTCACTGACCTATGACGTCATAAGTGAACCTCTGCACGGTCTTCAGATGTCGCAACTTCGCAACGCCCTCACTGCCAGAGGAGATGTCACAGGGAAATGAAACTTGCAGGATCTAGTATCCATTATGAGTCTCACAACTTGTATATCTCGGATTTTTCCTAAAGGTCATATGAGGTCAGGTCATTTTCGTGACCTCACCATTATAAGTCAAGGGGAAAAATGAAAACTGCTATTCTGGCGCCGGGAACGATCTCCAACTATCTCAAGCACACAGAATCGTGATTTGATGCACTCCTTGCAAGGTTAGATGCGTCACTTTTGCAATGTTGACCTTGCGTGACGTCATGTATGACGTCATCAAGGTCATTTTAGTTTTTCGTCAATAACTCCCGATCAAATTGAGCTAGCGAGTCGAGAAAGCCACCAATGGACTCAGGAAGGCCTGCCGAATCGAATGATATGCGACATGACCTCTTTCGACCAACTTCGTGACCTTGGGGTGCTGACCTGACCTTGACCTGAGGTCAACACCCCAAGTTGACCTGACCCGGACAAAAAGTATATCATTCGACGCGCCTGGACGAGGCGAACACGATGCTGCCAAAATCGGCGCTCTGCGGCCATTTTTTGCGAAGTTATTCACCAAAAACTGAACCGTACCTTGGGGCACTTGACCTGACCTCAGAGGTCACCGGTTGACCTAGGACCTTAAAATCGGGTACCAATCTCTGCGTCTCGTAACGGCGCACACGCTCGTTTTTTCCGCGACGCGCTAGCTCCACCAGGGGCGAAACGGCGAGGGGGGGGGGTCGTACCCGCCCCCCCCCCCCTCGGCCGGCGCGTATGTAGAAAACCAATAGGTCCGGCGAGGGTTAAATTTTGCGTAACTTATGCAGAAGCTTATGCTTGTTTGCTTGGAAGACAAATGTCCACCTGTTCAACGCCGTCGGAATTAGAGGAAGAGAGAGGGAAAGAGAAGAGAGAGAGAGAGAGAGAGAGAGAAAGAGAGAGGAGAGAGAGGAGAGAGAGAGAGAGAGAGAGATAAAGAGAGAGGAGAGAGAGGGAAAGAGAGGGAGAGGCAAAAATCAAAGCTAAAAATGACTGACCTTCTCCTTCTTAGTCGTTGTATAGTTTGCAGCGGCTGTTTACGTTCACAAATATAGGTCAAGACATAGACCGTCTCTCAAAGAGCCTGCTCAAGGTGGCTGTTGTGTTTCGCAGGAGAGAGATGGATCTGTGCGTCTCGGCATCTCAGCAATGTCCCAATCCCAGCGCCCATATCGGGAGAGACAACTCGCGTCACCTGCAAAAAAGTAGTAGAAAAATGAATAAATAAATAATAAGGTGCGATGTCGAAACCAAGCTCCATAGTTTCGTTCGTAAACTAATGCTCTCAGAACGTCCATGTGTTCCTATTTGCTCTTAACTTTCTCCAGAACTCGTTATCAGTCCGTCGAAGTATGGTGCCCTTACTGACAGTGACTGCAGTGCCAATTGAAGCTATGAGGAGTGATAATGGTTCAGTGATTTCGTCGGCGTCATTGCACGCAAAAAAAAACTTATCCTCAGGCATTGCTAAGAACTCTCCAGAAGAAACGTTTCCGAAAGTCTAGAAATCAAATCCGTATGCATTATAACTAGCATACAGAATACACAATATAAGGGTTCAAAGGTACAAAGGTACAAAGGTAGGCACTTGTAAGCAAAAAAAAAAAAACTTGGGGGGTCCAGTTAAATTATATCAATTCTGACAAATGAAGCAGATGTAATGGCTTTTTTATATGCCACACAATTCAAAGCGATAAATTACACGCATAAGAATAAAAACACGCTAGCATTTAGCAGCTCTTTGAAAAGTTACAGATTCTTCTTTTCAGGCGTTGTTAGTTCTGTTTTCCATAGTAAATGCTCCATTCATCACTTTGGTTAGAAATTTATCACATCCTTTCATCTCACTCTTCGCATTTTCGCTGAATAGTAATGCCTCTTTTACTTCAAAAGGGACCCTTCACAAAAGCCAGCGTCGCTTTTTTATGGCGTGTTGGACTAATCTTCAGCATTATATGAATCCACCATCTTATTTGCTGGGGAAAGCCGTCGAATTGCACCCTTCCTCGCCACCAATTGATGTCGTCGGTGGTCCAGAATTCAGGATGCGATGGCCGACTAGGAGGCGATCGACTCTGACGGGACAGACACCAACGGCTGGGCCGTGCTGCGACGAACCCTCTGTCGAAACCCGGTTAGCAGTGCAGGGCAGTAAAGGGCCGGGCGCTAGAGCACTGACATTCTGAGCAGACACTCTAAACACCATGCAAAGTTGGCTCAGATAATAAGGCATGTTCAATTTCAAACACTGAGAAAAAAATTGACTCCATATGGGTCAAAACTCTTGAAAATGCTCCCCTGAAAACTCCTTAAAACCATTGATAACTCCCTTTCCAGCAGAGTTATTGAGTGTGTTCTAGGGTAACTTCGAGTCTTCCTCATTTTGCGATAGAGTTTTCAAGAGTTCTTAATGAATGGCGAAATGACTCCATGTGTGACACCCCATAACTCTGTGACGCAACTCTCCATTACTTCCGAAAACCCTTTCCCGAACGTTCCGACAGGAGTAAAAGGGGAGTTACGGAGGGGTTTTAGCATACGTCGCGAGGAGCTGCCGGTGGCCGCCATCTTTTGCGCGTAGTACACAGCACGTTGTGCGGGGCGGCGGGCGAGGTGGTAGTGAAGAGCGTGTTGACTTAGACGGACCTGACCTATACAGTGACGGATAATTGGACCTTACTTTGGATTTAAAGGTAAGCTTAGCTGTATTTCTCATCATGCTTTTATAGTGCAAAGTGTTATAATGCTGTGATGAGAACATATGGTAACCCCATGTTCTTGATGGGCTGGAATGGTCTCTGTAAGGGTAATTGATTTGTATTGTTCCTGAGTGAGATAAAGATCGGAAACAGCATGCTCTGAGTTTCTAGGTATTGGCAAACATCATACATTATTTCCCTCGAATAAATTGGAAAGTTAGGATTACACAAGCTTTACACGTCATGGATCCTATTGTTATTGCCCAATTATTTTAATATCTATACCAATGACAAATATCAAATTTGAAGGGCTTGCAAAGGAGAGCCAGAAAATAAAACTATCTTGGCATAAAAGCCTTGATTTTCCTAGCCCCTACTACATATATAAAAAAAAATCAGTTACCTACCACTGCCACTGCCCATGAATGATGAAAACCACCGACAAACCATCATGTTTAAATAAATTTTGTCTAAATTGTTGTATGTTTTTAGAAAGTGTTCATAATTGAATTCGTTCTTTAATGTTAACATGGTTACCTATGCAGCGTATAACGTCTTAGCTTATTTTTAGCGACCTGCTCAACTTTTTGAGCGTTCAAGTAGGTACGTTTTATAGCATTGCCCTACTGTGTCTGCAACTAAGATGGAGGCTGTTAACTTGCCCTTTAGACTTTCACTGAAACTTAACTTTATCAAAATTGTAGTGCATAAAAGTATGCTAACTTTGCAATCTCTTGCTTTCATTATTTTGACATCATGTGCCGAAATGCAGTATCAGTGCCAACACTTGAGGTCGCGTATGTCTCGTCTCGTCCATCTTGTCTCATCTGCCTACCTCTCAGTCTCCTCCCTCATTTCTTCCTTCCATCTTTCCTCGCTTCCTTTCTCACTCCCTCTTTCCCTCCCCTCTCTCTCTCTCTCCCTTTCTTTCTCCCTCTATCCCTCCCTTCCTTCCTGTTTTCCTTCCTTCCTTCCTGTTTTCCTTCCTTCCTTCCTTCATCCCTCCCCTCCTTCCCAACCTTTCTCCTTCATTATTTCCCCTTCTTCTCTTTTTTCTTTCTCCTCCATTTCCTCCCACGCAATGTTAAGTGTACCTATAATTTCATGGTTATTAACATTTTGCAGGGGATGAGCTGGAGAGCCTGCAGCGCATCCCGCAAGACACGTCGGAAGCCAACGGAGGCCAGCAAAATATCCATCCCACCATCGTGAAAGGAGAGCCGGACGAAGAAGACGCAGTATTCGTCGAGGCCCAGGAGGTGGTAGGGTAGCGGCACCACCAGACCAAGCATTCCTGCTGTGGTAGGCCGCCTTTTGGATTCTTAACATCAAAACTCGCGACCGTGAAGCATATGGAGTGAGATCCCGGAGAGCGTGCGGTGGCGGGATGTCGAAAGCGTTTGTTAATTTTTTAAGCCTCCCACCGCCCCGGACTATGAATACACATTTCTTGAAATATATTTTTTATCTGTGCTTCGGTACACGACCTTTGGGTGGTTACGCTATTCGTCCAATATTTATTTTCGGGGGGGGGGAGGGGCTGGAGTGGAGTGATGGGAAGTTTGGGTGAGTTTGATGGGGAGTAACAAGAGGTATACCATGAAGCTGTAAACGGAGTTTTGGGGAATCATGGAATGGAGTAATCGGGAGTAATTATGAGGCAGTAGGAGAGTCATTGAGAGTAATGGAAGGGAGTTTCAGGGAGCATGTTGTTTGTTTTGGTAGGGTAAAGGAGAGTAATGAAGAGTTTTCTAAAACGGTAGGGAGAGTTACAGAGAGTTTCTCGAGGGAAGTTTTGGGGTGTAATGGAGAGTTTTAGAGGGGGTGTAATGAGGAGTACCACCTGAGAGTTTTGGGGTGTCGTTTTGGTGAACTCCCCCTGGGGGTGTCATGCGGAGTCAGGATTTTTCTCAGTGAATGTATTCTGGGCTCCAGTGTGGCTATAGTTTTTGAAGCAAGACCAAGTGATACTAAAAATGTTTGCTTACCTATAACGCATATAAAAATAAAACTTGATCAACAACGAAGCATTCCAACATTCTTAAAAACTTTTTTTTTTGCTGACATTTATGGCTGCCTGCCTTACTTGTCTGGAGTAAGCAGCTAAGCAGCTAATGCAAAAACACCTCAAAATATAACTCTGAGACCTCGAATATCGTCAGCGGTCGATCCAGCCATCTTTGTAGCCCTCTGCCAACTTACTGAGCCTTGATGTCACGGGATGTTGTGCCATCCTGGAATCCATGTGCCTCCAAAACGGGCCAACAGCCGCATTTCCGTTCCCGTAACTTTTGCCGCGGGCAGTGAACTTCTGTGTAACCCGTTCCCGTGCGACTCCTGCCATAATTTCCTCTCTCCCTGTCGTCTTCTCTCCGCCACCCATGGCTGGTTTGAATGGCCACCGCGGCCCGGTCCCCGCATTTGGTAATGAGTCGTGAACCAAGGGTTCACGGAACACCACCCGCAGTGGTAAACGGGGTGCATCCCCTTCCCCCCGCCCCGCCCCCAGCAACCCCCTCCAGGACCCGAACAGCCGGAGGCGCATCTCCGGCGCGTTGTTGAACTGGGACTGGTGTTGTTTATTTTTGTAAGGCAGCGCAGCAGCCGTAACCTGGAGCTACATGGCGGGGCTGACTGATGTAATTATGTAAACAGCTCAACGTGGGACAAAGATGCATAGTGCATGCAATGATAAATTCAGGACGTTCTAAAGAAATGCGTGAGAATTAGAGGCTGCTATGTTTGAATGCCTGTAATTACTTACTTTTTTCCAAACGCGATCAAATTACGTTGCAACTACCACCTGTATTAACTAAAACTCGATTTAATTTTCAAAAACTGGCTACGACATGGGTTACGTTTTTATACTTAAACTGCCTATTGAAGGTTTGCGTTTCATTTCAAACGAGCTAGTGAAAATGGCTAAAAAGAAAAATGCCTTTTCTGGTAAACCCCTTCGGTCTTTACCAGAAAAGTGCAACCAGCTCCTGTGACGAATCGGGCACACTGCGCGAGAAAGGCCGCTCGATAACCGAGTGGCTAACCGCCCTACCCCAGCACCCTAGCCCTAGAACGCCTAGGGGGGGGGGGTTGTATCAACCCCCCCCCCCCCTGAGGTTTTTCGGAAATAGTGCAAAAACGGCGGCGCGCAGCGCCGCCAAATTTTGGGTACCTTATGGGGCAACCTTTGCGCATCTTTTGCCGAAAAAAAATTGATCGGGTCATGTCAGGTCACGGAGTTATGACGTCATAAGAGGTACAGCCTCCGGCCGGATTTTCACAAACTGAGTGCCAACGCCCGAGGTTTCCTGCCGGTGGTACGGACATCGGTTGATGGATCGTGATGAAACTTCCCATGCATGTTGGGGCAAGTATTGGCTATCATATGGTATAAGAAATTTGACCGGGTCAGGTCAGGTCACGGAGCTATGACGTCACAAGAGGAACAGCGTCCGGTACTATTTTTGAAAAGCGCCCGAACCACTATTTTGCTAATTCTTGTCACCTCAATGGGAATATGCAGCAATATTAGCTTCTACAGGGAGCAAATGGACCTCCCAAATCCAAAAATACAATCAGATTTCAAAAATTTAAATTTTGATTTTTCGAATTTCTGCCGCCGACTGTGACCTTGCCGACTTCCGGCGCTCCCAACGCGCCATTTTTAGAGCTAGGGAAACGAAATACATACCAAACGATAGAGAATTGATCAAGGAACACGATAGTGAAGGTTTCAAGTCGATATCTCCCACCGTTTTGCCGCAATCGCCGCCGAAAGTTGAAAAAAGTCTATTTTTCCGAAAATTTGACCTTTGACCGGTCAAAAGTAGGTCAAATGTTGACCTAGGACCAAAAAACATACCACCAATCGCGAGATCTCGTTGAGAGCAATCCGTTGGTCTTTTCCGCTAAGCTCTACGACCTTCCGTTTCGAAACGCCAGGGGGGGGTCGTAACAACCCCCCCCCCCCTGGTCGTTCGTGTTATGAGAAATGGCCTGGTCGTGCGAGGGCTAGCGCATTTTCCCCGTTTCCGTCGCGACTCCCCAACGGCCAACACACAAACGATCATTTGCCGCTAATTGACAGATAGTGTTTCAATTTGGCGGGGCAGGCGGCTCTCTGATGA
Organism: Amphibalanus amphitrite; assembly: GCF_019059575.1. Taxonomy (NCBI): domain Eukaryota; kingdom Metazoa; phylum Arthropoda; class Thecostraca; order Balanomorpha; family Balanidae; genus Amphibalanus; species Amphibalanus amphitrite. Next base: position 742,848 of record NW_024881663.1, read on the forward strand.
GACGCCCTGCGCCTATGGCTCCCTGCGGTGCCGACGGGGTATGGGGCTGACCGGGGGCAGCGGTGGGGGTGCAGTGGGGGTGCGCACTCGACCGGAACAGCCGGCCATTGGAAGCCAGCCTAGCGAGCCGGGCGTGCGGACCGATGAAAGGGGACACGTGCTGTGACATCAGTGAGGCTTCTGACGCGCGTCAGCCGGGCCTCAGAGCGGCAGCCGAGCACCAGCTCCTCTGACACCCCGTCGGGCCCCACGCACGGGGAAGGAATGGTGCACGCAGAGTACACACGAGCGAAAGGGATCAATCAACAACGCACGATCGCACCCAGACACACGACATGCACATAGATATACACATAAACCCTAAAACTTAAACCCTAAAACTAAAACTCTTATAACAATCTTACCTTACTTGAAAGAACCTTAATTTTTATTCGCATTTTCCATTGAGTCTGAATAGACTTCTTTTCACTAAAACGCGAATCTTCTCGTCAAAGCAGCAATTGACCCGCGTCCAGCTGAGGGAGGGAGACAAATCTGCCGCCAATTCCAGTTTTTTGCCAGTAGCTTCTAAACGCGTTAGGCCAGCGACGTCAAGCTTTCCGAACATTGTAATACAGTGATTTGACATGTTTCCTACATCAATTCAACATGTTGACATGTTTCGTTTTAATTTCACGACAAAATGTAAAAAATCAACTTCTAAATATTACGGGTTAACAAAACATTTTTTACAACCAGTGGCGGAACCAAGAGGGTCATATGGGTCATGAGTCATGACCTCCCCGCCCCCTTGGGGCCCGGGGGCACCAACAGCCTGCTAGGGGCACCACCGGCCTATCAAGGGCACCACAGACCTGACAGGGGCACCACAGGCCCACCAGGGGCACCACAGGCCTGTCAGAGGCACCCCAGGCTTGTCGAGGGGCACCACAGGCCTGTCAGGAGCACCATCGGCCTAGCAAGAGCACCACAGGTCTGCCAGGGGTACCACAGACCTGCCAGGGGCACCACCAGCCTCGCAGGGGCACCACCGGCCTCGCAGAGGCACCTTTGGCCTGTCAGGGGCACCACAGTCCTGCCAGGGCACACTGAACATAATAAAAAAAATGAAAAAAGGGTACCACCAAAATTAGGTGAACGAAATTCGTTGAGTTTTTTTCTAATTTGGGTATAAATAGGTAGGGGCATCGCTTAGAATTATGAGCCTCCCCTTGGAGTTTTCCTGGATCTGCCCCTGTTTATAACTGTACTGTATAAGAAGAAGTTGTGCCAAGTTTAACGTTGCTAGCTCAAACAGTTTAAAGTTATTCAAGAAAAAAGAGGGGGTCAGATCCGACCTTCCACCCCCCACCCCCCCCCCCCCCCCCCCAGCTGTCGTGGAATATACGTAGCGCATATGGGCTATATACAGCGGAAGGGAGCTGTTCTGTGATTTGGTGCCCGTGCAGAGGGCGCGAGAAGCAGGGGAGAGAGAAGTCGCGAAGAGGGCGCCACCGCTGACATCCGTACCGTGCGACTAGTGAGTCCACTGTCAAAACTCGCAGGGTATCCTGTCCCATAGCCGACGGGCGATGACCCTCTATGACTCGCAACTGAGTCGCGAACATGAGTGGCTTTTATAGGGCTTCTGATATAAATTTTTACCAGAGGGTGGCGACTGGCGATACTCAAGAAAAAAGAAAGGTAAATGGATTTTAGGTATTTTTTCGGTAGGATAGCTAAGGAAAAGAACAAATAGTTAGGTATGTACATACCTATAGACACTAGGCTTGAAGTAAAATGAGCTGCAGAATCGAATAATATACTATAAACCGTTTCCAACAAATTATCTGCCCTCCAAAAGAGTGACTTGATCTGACCTTGATCTGGGGTGAGCAGGTGAGTACCCAACTTGATCTTTCCCAAGTACCTAAAGCATTACTATACCAGCCGTAGAACATGGCAAACACGATGGTGTCGAAGTCGCAGCTCTGCGACCATTTTTGGGCAGGATATTAAAAACAGACCCTAGCAGGGTTTTTGACCTGACCTCATGAGGGGTCACCGGATGACCTGAAATTGAAAACTTAATTTTGGATACCTGTCACTGCGTCTCGTAACGGAACACACGTTCGTAGTTTCCGAGAAGCTCTTGCCTTAATTCGGCCGGGCCGGGTGACGATTCAAATCACTGTGCAGCCCGGGGGCGTTTTTGTCCCCCCCCCCCTGTCAACGGAAGAAAAAGTGATGTCAAGCTGAAGGTTTCCGTTAGATGATTCTAGGGCGTGTAATAAATTTAACCTCAAATCAATTTTTCAGAGTCAAAGGTCAAACGCAAAATCCAGCACATGTGATGGAAGGTAATGCATCTCAAGCTATGTGTTCCAGAGGATGGCAGGATGCGTAAAATCGGGCATGACTGGTTGGAAGCGATGGAAGACATTTTGAAGAATCCTATGATGTGCTCAAAGTTTCAAGGTCAAGGCTAAGGCTATGCTCGAAATTGACCTGAAACTCTGTACTTTTTCGGACATTCCATGTAATTTTTATGTGTAATTATGAAACGTTCATATTTTTTAAAGATTATCATGTCCGTGTTTGTGGTTCATGTAGCCGATGCAAGACTTCCCCAAGGTCACGGAACTAGAAGTAAATTTGTTATTATACCTACCTACCCATGAGGAAAAGATGATGGTAAGGTGCATGTTACAAAATAACGGTGAGAGGCGTCGCTATTGTTCCTCAAAAATTGTATCAAGAGGTGTTCAAACACTCTCCCCCCAGCAGGAGAGAAGGAGAGCGCGGGTTTGAGTGCGCTGAGGCAGCGCCGGCGGCCTCCCCACTAAATAGGGATGTCGGCGGGAATTGAACACCATGCACCCCTGTGTATCACCACATAACCCCACCGAGCTTATGCAAACTACCCAGCTGTTACATAAGCATTACGCTCACAGGGGCCTTGTCACTCGTGTCGTGCTAGCCACCACAGCTGAAGAGGGGCGCGGCCGACATTTCGCACGAGCGCCGCCCCGCGACAATGACCAGACAGACCGACCGACCGACCGTCCGTCTGACCGACCGACCGACCCGACCGTCTGGCTGCCGGGTCGGTCGGCGTCGGGCTGGGGCGGGGCGCGGCGACCGGGGCGACTGCGGTGGCCCCGGCCCGGCCCGGCTCGGCCCGCCCGCTCAGTCGGTGTCAGACAGTGGAGGTGGTAGCGCGTGCCGGTCCGAGCCTCCACTGCGCAGTCGCCGGTAAGTATCGAGCGCCGACCGCCATCGGCGAGTCGCTGCTCTGATTCTGAGTCATGTGTGGGTCCGGTAGGACATAGCGAACAGTGCCTGTAGTCATGCCGAGAGGTAGGCAATAGGCAGTTAGGCACAGCAGCGTCACGGGGTAGGCGCGCTGGGTCGGCGGGGCGCCGGTCGGTGGCCGTCATTGGCATGCTGGGAATCTGCCAATCGGCGGTGGAGAGGCTTCCGTCCGTCCGTCCATGGTGACCTTGATGGGCAATGGACCGGAACGGACCGGAACTTTGAGGCTTGGTGCATCAGAACGGACCCCACCGGATCAGATAGGAGCAGACCGGAACTTTGAGGCCGGGCGAGTCAGAGTCTTGCTTCTAAGTGAACCGGATATCTTGAGGTCTTGGTCCTTTCGGGCGGCTTTTGTATTCATCTTTCGTTACAAGCGTATTTAGTTACGATACCCCGTATAAATTTATGAGGCATAGTTGCGAATTACGTACTTGAGCTTGCATTCTGGACTGAACATGAGAAAGCAGCTTTCCGTAGAGCAGCATGTTTAGATCAGCGATGAAAACGGCCGTTGTCGGAACGGATGCCGCCGACTGAGGAGTCTTCTTCAATTTCCTGTGCGGCTTTGATTGTCCGGATGTTATTCGAGCTCTGTTATTTATTCATTGAGTAATGTAGCTGGGTTTTGAAAAGCTATATTTGTCATTGGAGCCATGAGCGTTTGTTTATGGTGTTTTATGCAACATATGTGCAATGTGCACTGCCTGGATAACGTAACCTGAGCTAAGTTCGAAAAATGCCGTCCATAGAACTAGATATCACAGAATTGCGTGATGGGTTAGATTCGGGTGAACATGAGGCGGGCTTGTGGATAGTCATGGAACGAGCTATTTTTAAAGCTATTTTTGGTTCAGATTTCAAAGCCCAAACGGCATTTGATAGCCCAATTAAACGTTTCTCAGTTAGTCCCGATCTTATTTACCTTTATAATGCCACCGATGTCGCCACAGGTCAGTCAAATTTTGGATGTGTTTACCTTCTACAACACTTCAGATAAAAAAGGTGTTTGTGTTTCAGAAGGTGCAGTCCCTACATTGCCAAATCAATTGACCATTGTTGCCAAATACGTAGGTATAACCAACTCGGTCCTTCCTGTCGCAGTTTCAGCCCTGCTGTACAAATCCAAACAAATAAAAATGCATTTCTAGTCTAGATCTGCCCAGTCCGATTACTCCGATCCATCAAGTCCTAATGCGAGCACTCAGCTCAGACTAACCCCTCCCCCCTCCAGCTGACTAGGCTGTCTGGCACAGTTGCGGTGGCTTATGCCTGTCGTCATGCCCCTACCGTTACGTCCGTAAGGCTTCAATGGTGTATGGTGTTCATCGTTCAATGGACGATGCTAACCAGCACACGCCAAAGACTTCGGACCAGGGCGTCTGACCTTACACAAATATATTGAATGAAGTCATGAACTCATAGACACATGATCTCTGGACACGTCTGTAATAAAACAGTCTACGAGTATTATCGTCAAACTTTATTCCGGCAGGAAATTTCCATTGGCAGTGTGTGGAGAGCAGGGCTGCGGAGTTGGAGTCGGAGTCGGAGTCGGAGTCGGTCGGAGTCGACAGTTGTGATCGGAGTCGGAGTCGGAGTCGTAGTCGATTTTAGAAACCCGAGCCGGAGTCGGAGTCGGAGTCACCGAAAATCTGTCGACTCCGCAGCCCTGCTAGGTCTGCGGAGTCGGAGTCGGGAGTTGGAGTCGGTCGGAGTCGACAATTCTGCCCGGAGTCGGAGTCGGAGTCGGAGCTGGTTTTTGAAAGCCGGAGTCGGAGTCGGAGTCGGAGTCGCCGAAAATTCATCGACTCCGCAGCCCTGGTGGAGAGACATGCCAATGCGATTTTGCACTCCGATGGGGCATTCGTAAAAATGCTTGAAATGCAGCTTTCCTAGGTAATAGTTTTTGCCGTTTGCATGTTTGGTCGTTGGATCATTAAAAAGTGGCTTTTCATTAGGCGATGAGATCAAAGAACATCAAGAAATATCATTTAAGTGCTTGTGACGCCGAATAAGACGAGAAAGGAGAAACATTGATCCCTGCAATGTACACAGGTCTATGGTCCGTGGTTTATGGTGTGTGTGGTCAATATTTGTCAAAGAGGACCATTTATGTATTATCTAAATGTACCCCGACTTGAGTTCATAGTGGAAACTGCATGCAATTGCATAGTGTACATCGCGTGTTTTGGTCAGGATAAATGGGTATTTAATTGCCTGGCCGTGGCCATGTTCGGAATGAACATGCAACATTTAACGTGAATCATTTCACTTTTCTGTTTGTCCGTTATTGCGCAGTTGTGTTACTTGTGTTTGCAAGGAAGCAGCATTGACCCTTCTGGTTTAAAAGTGTTTGACCGAGGTCACGGCCGCCCGGCAGCGGGTTAATTTTATTCGACCGGGTGTGATTGTGTTGGCCGTGACGCCTGTTGGCTTCGTGTCGTCCCCTCGCTTGCAGAGTCGTCTCTCACCTCAGTCGTCAGCCGCCGCAGTCGGCAGTGAGCGCGGCTCGTGCAGAGTGCACGCTGTACTTGCGATAATTCTAAAATATGACGCCTCAAAATTGGACGAAAATATTGCGCTGGCTGAAGAGGCACGTGCACCGCGGTTTTTCTCATAACACTGGGTCGTTCAGTGACCTAAGTGTGTGTGGTGCCAGCCCTGGCGCCTCGCTGGCTGTCTGGAAGCCGTGTGGTGACCGGTCGGGGTTTTCACAGGGAGCAGACCGGCAGGTCACCATGTCCAGTTCACCGGTACCCAACGAGATATCGGCGCCCTACGAGGTGCCCCACTATCCGATCGAACAGATCGAGACCAAGCTAGCGCAGCAGAAACACATCAGCCAGAGGTGAGCAGTGAGCACGGACAGGGCTGGATGATTGAGGGGGTCGCTGGGCTGGAAGGATGCTGGACTGGAGGGGAGGGGTCTGCTGGAGAGGCGGGGTCAGCTTGCTGGAGATGCGGGGTGCTGACTGGAACCCCGGGGTGCCATTGCCACCTCTCCAGCCCCGTCCCGCCTCCACTGATTATCTCCCGCCTCTACTGATGACCGTTGATCACCTCCCGTCTTCCTCCATCAGTTAATCACCGCCCCAGCCCGTCCTCCGTCGGCCCCATTCCAGCCCCCCCCCCCATCCGTTATTCCCACACATCCGCCCATTAGTCCGTCTGTCGAATTGGTCACTACAGACGAGGCTATGCCGGCCTATCGTCGGTACTGGCGGCCTGTCAGCTGATGACCGGCGTGGAGGCTCTGTGGCTGTCGGTCGGTGGTGCCGGCCGAGCTCAGGTGGTGGTCGGCGCCATCTATCGGCCACCGGGGACACTAACAGCCCGATTGCGCGATGCTCTGCGCGGACAGTTTGAGATGGCGCTCGCAGTGGGGAAGCCTGTGTATGTTCTCGGTGATTTTAATGTTAACCTTTTATCCGGTGATTCAGCTGACTCTGTTCATTTTAATTCGCTCTTGCGTGATCTTAATATGTCTCAACTTATTACTGAGCCGACACACCCGCACCCAGTGCCTTCGCTTTTAGATTTAGCCATTACAAATGTATCATCTCCCGACATTCATGCTTCTGTTCTTCCCCATCTCATCGCGGATCACCTTCCTATTGTTATCAGGCCCTCGGCCCCTCGGCAGCGTCGTCCCCCGGTTACTATTAGCTCGCGCGCGTGGCATCGTGTTGATTGGGAGGCATTCTCCACGGATATCGTACATTCCGACTGGGGACCTTTTTACACTGCCGCCGATGTAAATGATAAGTTAGCCATTTTTATTCATATCTGGAACTCTGTTGCTGATGTTCATTGCCCTGTCGTGCGCAGAACGGTGCGACGTCCCGCCTGCCCCTGGCTGCGTGACGAGTCTGTCAGGGAGGTCATGGCGGAGCGGGACGAGGCGCGGCGGGTGTGGGCCGCCTCGGGTTCAGTGACTGACCGTGACGTTTATAGGCGGCTCCGCAACAGAGCAAAGCTTCTTTTATCGCGTGCGCGCAGATCTTACCTGACTGATTCGCTTCAATGCGACGCGAGGCGTTTCTGGAGCCGTCTGAAGCGGTACGGTGCTGACTTGTCTGCGAGAGGCTCCAGAGGCGCACAACCACCCGATGACGACACACTGAGCGCTGACCAGCTCAATCGGCACTTCGCTGGTGTCGGCGCTCGTGTGGCAGCTGAGGCCGTGCGGGCCGTGCAGGGGAGTGAGACCCCCGCAGCTGGCCCGCGACCTCCCCGGGTGTGTTCGAGCGCCTTCACTCTGACTTGTATTACTCTGCCTGACCTGATCTTGACCGTGAGCCGGCTGAGTTCGTCGAGAGCTGTTGGGGTTGACGGCATCCCTATCACTGCTGTCAGGAGCTGTCTCCCTGCAGTCGGTCCGCTCATCCTTCACCTCATCAATTCCTCCATATCCACCAGCACCTTCCCCAACGCATGGAAAGTTGCCATTGTTACCCCCATCCTTAAGTCCGGTGACCCCAACCAGCCAGGCAACTACCGTCCTATTTCCATCCTCCCAGCGCTTTCCAAAATCCTTGAAAAGGTTGTGTGTTCCCAGCTCACTTCCTACCTCGTCACTAACCACATCCTTTCCCCATCCCAATATGCCTATCGCCCATCCCACTCCACCGAAGATGCCATACTCGACATTGTCGAATGGGCGGCTCGCAGGATCGATGACGGTGACGTCGCGGCGGTAACGTCAATCGACCTGAGCAAGGCGTTCGACAGTGTCGATCACTCGGTGCTTCTGAACAAGCTCGAGTGGTATGGCATCTCATCCCGCTGGTTCAGCAGCTACCTCTCCGGCCGTTCCCAACTTGTCCGCTCCTCGACGGCACTCCCACTCTCCCACGGCGTCCCCCAGGGGTCCATCGTGGGTCCCATCCTCTTCCTCACCTTCGTCAACGACCTAACCTGTTTCCTCCCCCATGGCCGCCTCATATCCTACGCGGACGACACCCAAATCCTGGACTCAGCACCCTCCAATCCCACTGACATCCAAGTGCTGAAGTCCCGGGCCGAGGAGAACATCCAGCACCTCCAGCACTGGTTCAGCTTGAATAGTTTGAAAATGAATGGGGAGAAGACCTGTTTCACCCTTTTCGGCACGCAAAATTCAGTTGATAGAGTTGAAGACTTCGCCATTAACGTAAATGATGTAACTATACGGCCAACAAAACATATCAAAGTGCTGGGCGTTCTCCTCGACCAAACCCTGAGCTGGGAGCCACACATATCCTCCATCATCCGCCGGTGCAACGCAATCCTCATATCATTATTCAAAATTCGTCATCACCTATCCCCAGACATCCTTAAAATCCTTGTCCAAACCCATGTCTTCCCCCACCTCCAGTACTGCTCGTCAGTCTGGGGTGGTGCCTCCAAATCCCGCCTGGACCGACTGCAGAAGGTCATACATTTTGCCGCACGACTGGTCTCTGGTCTCCGTAAATTTGACCGCATCACCCCCGCTCTCGGCGCGCTCGGCTGGCCCAACATTGGGGAAGTGATCGCGCGCAGGGACGCAGTGAATGTGCATCGCGCCCTGTATGCCGCTGGTGCCCCTGACTCGCTACGGGCAATGTTTCGCCCACGAGCCGTCGTCTCAGAGAGGGCCACGCGTGCCGCCGCTGCGGGCTCGGCGGTGATCGACTTGCCCCGAGTCCGCCTGGCGGTGGCTCGGCGGCAGTTCCCGTACAGAGCCGCGGCGGCTTGGAACGGGCTGCCGCGAGAGGTGACAGGGACCGCCTCCAGGGCACAGCTGATGCGGCTCTTCCGATAGAGATATGTCGCCACCTGAGTGTTTTTTTAGTACTATTGTACATTTTGTGTGTCTTTTACTATGATGATTTTTATGACTTAGGTACACTCATATTGCTTGTATTGACTGGGCCGTAATAGCCACCTGTGGATCAGCCCTAATAAACGATTTACGATTTACGATTTACGACCGTCCCGAAGCTCCGTCAGCTGATTCGGATGCTGACAGCCTGTCAGCTGATGCAGGGGCGGTGACGGCGGCCTTCCTCGAGCCGTATCGATCGACCGGCGCTCGGCGCCTGCAGGGGGGGGGGGGTAGCCGGGGGGATGACCCTGGCCACGCTGCCCGAGGCGCTGAACAGTGAACGGCGGTTCGCTGAAACCGGAGGCCCTGATGACCCGCTAGCTACGGCTTAGCTCAGCCCCGGTTTCTGTAACAGAAGATCCAGTATCGGACTGGTGAATGATGCGGCGATGCCCGCCCTCGGGTACCCAAGCTGTGGGCGCAAATTCTGCTGTCGATAGGTTTTCCTGTTACCTAACCACTGATGACGGGCTTAACGTTTTACTCACGGGCGTAGGAACGTCATGAAGAGTGGGTGGGCCACCCTGTCAAGGGGCCTCCTTTTCCAGGGGGCCTCGTATTTTCAGGGGCCTCCAACTTTTGCCTCGTCCTGCTGGCTGCTTTCAAGTATGACCTCCAAACCTAGCTTCTGAGATCGGGCAGATGTACCCAGGGGCGTAACCGCTTAAGCGAACAGTGCAGAAAGTCCGCACCATTTTTAAAACTTATCCTCCCTCCGATTTTTTTTAGAATGTATTTGCCGCAAACGGCGCATGACCCCTAAAAACCCTTACACAAATGTCTTCCTCGTTTCCCAGGTGCCCCCATTAGCTTCGTAGGCGCCCTCTTTGGCATATAAGCGCCCTATGTAGTATGTATAGTCATCAGAGACATTCCTATATGTCCCACAGTCGCCCCATTGTCGCATACAATGTGCGCTTATCATAGGCGTCTCTCTTTTATGGACACTTGAAGGCACCTCTCTTTGCCATGCCGGCGCCCCTGTTTCTTATGAATGCACCCCCATGGCATTGATCAATTGCAATTTGCAGACCTCTATTGCATGTGGACTATAGGTAGGCCTCAGAGGCGCCCCTCTTTCGCATTGAGGCGCCCCTATGGGCTTCATAGGCGCCCCTCTATTGCACGTAGGTGCCCTACTGTCTCAGAACCGCTCCTCTTTGGCATGGAGACGCCCATCTTTCGTACGGAGGAGCCGCTGTGGTTCTTAGAGACGGCATGGTGCTCCCAGACGCAGATGGGGCTCTCGGAGTCGACAGTGTGGGACCTTCAGTCGCTGATGGGTGCCCGCCAGATGTGGACCCTCGGAGACGCCGGTATGGGGCCCTCAGAGATGCCGGTATGGGCCCTCAGAGATGCCGGTATGTGGCCCTTAGAGACACCGGTGTGGAACCCTCAGATACTTCAGTGTGAAGCCCTTACAATTGCTGGTGTGGAGCTATGAATGCGCTGGCTTAAATCCCTCAGAGGCCGGTACATGGACATAAGAGCTCAGTGAGAGCTTGTGTGGTGCCTTCAGTGGCCTTGTGGAGCCGTTAGACATCAACATGGTGCTCTCAGGAGCCGGTGAGTCCTCAGAGTCACCGGTGTGGACTGTGGGGCCTTCCGAGCTCCGAGATACTGGTCTGGGGCGCTCAGAGGTGTCGGTGTGGGTCCTTCAGATGTACCTATAAAGCCTTGAGATGCACAGGTGTGGTGGCCCACAGAGTCGCCGGTGTGGGGCCGCCAGAGCCACCGATATAGGGCCTTAAGAGACACTAGAATGACCCTCAAAGGCGCCGCTGTGTGCCGCTCATAAATACTGGTGTGGAGCCATCACAGCCGGGTGGAGCCGTTAGAGGCCGGAAAGGGCCCTTAGATGCCTACAAGGAGCCTTCAGAAGCCGGCGTGGCACGTGGGGATAAGCGTGTCTACTTAGGAGCCCTTGAGGTGCTCTCATGAGCTCTGTGGGGCCCTACCGAGCCGAAATATGGCCACGGCCAGTTGCCGCCGCATGGCTCTTCGGACTATCATTCTCAGGGGCCTCATCTGCCTAGTTTGAATAGAAGGGCCTCTCAGACCATCAGTCTCATGGGCCTCCTCTGGCTAGTATAAATAGAAGGGCCTGTTAGACCATCAATCCTAGGGGCCTCCTCTGGTTAGTATAAATAGAAAAGCCTCTCAGACCATTAATCTCAGGGGGCTCCTATGGACAGTATAAATAAAAGGGCCTCTCAGACCATCAGTCTCGGGGCGCCTCCCTAGAAAAGTGTAAATGTGGATAGAGGGCCCCCTCAGATTCATTAGGAGTGGACCTCTCTGACTATCAGTCTCAGGGGCCTCTTGTGGCCAGTATGAATATAAGAGCCTCTCAGACCATCGGTCTCAGGGGCCTCTTCTGACTAGTGTGGATAGAGGGCCCTCCCAGACCACCGGTTTCAGGGGCCTCCAGTGGCCAGTTATATGAACAGAAGGGCCTCACAGCCATCAGCCTCGGGGGCCTCTTCTGACTAGTGTGAATATGAGGGCCTCTCATACCATCAGTCTCAGGGGCCTCCTCTGCCTAGTGTGAATATAAGGGCTTCCCAGGCCATCAGTCTCAGGGGACTCTTCTGACTGGTGCCGGATTGAGGGACCTCCCAGACCGAAAGTTTTGGGGGTCTCCTGTGGCCAGTATAAATAGAAGGGCCTCTCAGTCCATCAGTATCATGGGCCTCTTCTGCCTGGTGTGATTATAAGGGCCTCTCAGGTCATCAGTCTCAGGGGCCTCCTCTGACTACTGTGTAGATGGATAGGCCTCCCAGACCATCAGTCTCAGGGGCCTCTTATAACTATTGAGGATAGAGGGGCCTCCTCTGACTAGTGAGGGTAGGGGGCCTCGGCTAGACCGCCAGTGTCAGGGGCCTAAATTTATTCTGACTAGTGTGGATGGAGGGGTCTCCCAGACCACCAGTCTCAGACCTCTGACTAGTGTGGATAGAGGGGCCTCCCAGACCGCCAGTGTCAGGGGCCTCCCCAGACCAGTGTGGATATTGGGGCCTCCTCAGATCCACTAGGGCCTCTCAGGCCATCAGTCTCAGGGGCTTCGACTGACAAGTATGAACAGAGGGCCTCCTTGGATCCATCACGGCCCCTTGGAGTCCGTGCGTGGGGATTCGTGGAACTTATTTTTACCGAGTTTGTTTATTCTGGAAGGTGACGACGTCCTCTCAAATCGAGAAGAGGGGCCTCGAGTAAAAAGTGGGTGGGCCAAAACACATGGTTGGCCCCCCCACCTCGAAAAGTGGGTGGGCACTTGCCCACCTGGCCCCCCCTGTTCCTACGCCTATGGTTTTACTTACAACAGACAATGCTGGACAGCGCTGCTCAGAAACACAGACCAAGTCGCTGTGACTTCTGAAAATTCGAAGAGCCAACTCCAGATGTGGCACTAAGTCGTTCTTCCTAGCCGATCGTCTTATCATGTTTTATCTGATTGTAATTATTTTGGCGTGGCGTCTCATCCCTCTCGTGAGAACCACTAATCCCAATGAGGAGCAGAGTTGGCCAACCGATATGTTCTGGTTTCCCGTGCCTCCCATCCCATCAGCTTCTCTGGAGTTGCGTGCCCAGCTCATCAGGCCTCGCGATGACCTGGCATCGAACGTCAATGGTTGCCAGCACGAGAAGTCCAATGTGACCAGAAACTGGACGACTGCGTGCCCTGTGATCTGTGCGTGCTCTGTGATCTCTGCTCGATAGAGCTTGTGTTCCGAGCTCCGTGCCCAGTCGGCTTTGAGCGTGCTCCCTGCTCCGTGCTCTGTGTGTGTTCTGTGATCTGTGCTCGGTAATGTGTTCGGTGCTCTGTGCCCGGTCGGCTCTGGACGTCGGAGCGTGCTCAGCCCAGCCGACGAGCGGTGGCTCACCGCTCGTGGATGGATTGGCGCCGGCGCTGTTCGATTAGGCTGGACCGACGAACTTTGCACCGACAGAACTTATGACGTCATCATGCCAATAACAGCAGCCGCCAACGATGTGGCGCGCTGCGAAAGGTGGCGCAACAGTGGCGTTTGGTGAGCTGTCTGCCTGCTGATTACAGAGAATGGAAAATCGGACAATTCGAATGGTGTTAGGTACGCCCGAACAGAGCTGTTCCCAATTTCATGCGTCCATTAGTTCGTGTAAAACTTGGAATGTGGTATATATTTGCAATTGAATTCGAGATCTTATCCTTTTATACAATAGGTATCATAAAACATTTAAAACCGCAGGTACAGGGACCCGCAGTTGCTTCTGTACACACTAGTATTTCAGCGTATTCTTTGCCTGTGACACCGTTGGAGGCGAATTGGGAAATGATTGTGTGCTTATTAAAACCACCATCTGAAGGGCTTTAAACTAATGTGCTGCTCTCCTAATTCAGTGAACTTTTTATGGTTATATCAGCAAAACATTGTTTTCAGCGCTTTTTCCTGCCCCATTCCTTCTGAAACCTGGAACCGCTTATTCCATTTACTCCTGCCATCTGACGATGGTCGTGCTGACTACTAGTTCCGGCGCTAGTTACTGCTCCAGTTTTGCACCCGGCACAAACTCAGGCGGCACCGGGCCGTGGCTCGACCATGGGGAGGGTCGCACCGAGCCGACTGCCTGGGGCGCGGTTAGATCGGACGCCCTGCTGGGGAAGGGGACGGGAGTGAGGGGGAGTGGAGGAGGTGGTCACGTGGTCCGTCCAAGCTCGCAGACGACCTGACCCGTCCTGCGCCCAGCCATGTTCCGTGATCCAAAATGGCACGAGAGCTGTGGAATGCCTGGAGGAGACGCTTCGAAAGCGAACTTCAGCAGCACTAATTTACCATATTCTGTGGAGATAGATTAATGATTATTTAGGGACATATTTGTGTTATGAGGTTATCGGTGGAGCCAACAAATAACAAAATGTACTTACTTTTATTGACGTTTCGGTTTCAAACAACCTTCGTCAGAATAGAATTACAAGTTACGTCTCATATTTCAAAAATGCACATATTTCAAACACACTGAGAACATAGCAGAGATAAATTCAAACTGCGTCAACACTGGCTATGTTTAAAGTCTTCGTGGAACGTGACACTTATAGTTTTTGTTCATCCTACTTGTAGCGCTATTTTTGCAGTATATTTTGATAGCGTGAAGAAACCAGCTCTCGTGTTTGTTGTCTCTTCAAGACGGATGAACGCTGCTTCAACCGCTCTTCTTAGTTGTCTGCTAGCGCATTCCCGCAAAACTGAAGCCCCATCCCACCTTGGTAAATGGTCAGACTCTTCCATGTGTAGAACCATGGCGTTACTCAATCGATGGTCCCGTATATCTCTTTTGTGCTCTGTCAGGCGAGTTTTGAGCCCCCTTCCCGTCTCCCCTATGTATTTCTTATGACACCCCCCACATGGTATTTGGTAAACTACGCTGATCTTTTCTACGTTGCCGGTCGTTGGTTTACTTCTGATAATTTCGCCGCTCTTCTTTCCTGTGGTTATTACGACTCGTATTCCTGTCTTTTCCAGGTTTTGAGCAATGGTGTCGACCCCTCTGAAATTAGGGATGCTGATGTGCCTATCTGGCTTGTTCTGTTTCGCTGTTTCACCTTGGTTTGATCTGCTCTTGGGTGGGCGTTTCCAAATTTCTTGTGCCTTCTTCTTGAGCTGTAAGAGAAGACCCTTTGGGTACATCAGGTCGGTGAACTTAGAAAAAAATATGGTTCACCTCCTCTCCTAGATACTCTGGGCTACAGATCCTATATGCGCGCAGAAAGAAGCCAATTACAATCCCACGTTTGTATCGCATGTGATGGCCTGAATAAAAATGGATGTAATCTTCTTTGGAAGTTGGCTTTCTATAGACTTTGTACTTCACGGTTGGTCCATCTCTGATCACTACTACGTCCAGGAATGGAAGCTGACCCATCGACTCCTTTTCAACAGAAAATTGAATTTTCGGCTCAATAGCGTTAAGGTTTCGGAGCTTTTCTTCCACATTTGTATCGCTGGGCGTCACTATTAGAACGTCATCCACATAGCGCAGCCATGTGGTATCCTGTCCCATGATTTGCTTGAAATGCTCTTCCTCAAGAAGTTCCATGAACAGGCAGGCTGCAGCTGGACTAAGCGGTGAGCCCATTGCCAGCCCATACTGCTGCACATATTCTTGGTCACCGAACTGAAACACATTAAACTTAAGGCACAGCTCGACAAGTTGAAGATAATCCTTTCTGGGTAGCGGCAACTGTCGACCATCTATGGATTGTACTGCCTTACGAATGGCACGCATCGCACCGTCTACGGATACGTTAGTGAATAACGATTTCACATCCAAGCTGGCTAGCTTTTTGTCGGAAAAATTGATATCCTTCAGCCTGTCCATCATGTCAGAACTGTTGCGGATGTGAGACTCGCTTATAATCCCTAGTGTTTTCGTCATCGGCTTTGCTAATACTTTAGCTAGACGGTGTGGTGCACTACCAATGCCGGATGTGATCGGTCTCATAGGTCTGCCATCCTTGTGGATCTTGGGGACTCCGCGCATTTTGGGTGGCACCGAAAGCACCCAAAATGCGCGGAGTCCCCAAGATCCACAAGGATGGCAGACCTATGAGACCGATCACATCCGGCATTGGTAGTGCACCACACCGTCTAGCTAAAGTATTAGCAAAGCCGATGACGAAAACACTAGGGATTATAAGCGAGTCTCACATCCGCAACAGTTCTGACATGATGGACAGGCTGAAGGATATCAATTTTTCCGACAAAAAGCTAGCCAGCTTGGATGTGAAATCGTTATTCACTAACGTATCCGTAGACGGTGCGATGCGTGCCATTCGTAAGGCAGTACAATCCATAGATGGTCGACAGTTGCCGCTACCCAGAAAGGATTATCTTCAACTTGTCGAGCTGTGCCTTAAGTTTAATGTGTTTCAGTTCGGTGACCAAGAATATGTGCAGCAGTATGGGCTGGCAATGGGCTCACCGCTTAGTCCAGCTGCAGCCTGCCTGTTCATGGAACTTCTTGAGGAAGAGCATTTCAAGCAAATCATGGGACAGGATACCACATGGCTGCGCTATGTGGATGACGTTCTAATAGTGACGCCCAGCGATACAAATGTGGAAGAAAAGCTCCGAAACCTTAACGCTATTGAGCCGAAAATTCAATTTTCTGTTGAAAAGGAGTCGATGGGTCAGCTTCCATTCCTGGACGTAGTAGTGATCAGAGATGGACCAACCGTGAAGTACAAAGTCTATAGAAAGCCAACTTCCAAAGAAGATTACATCCATTTTTATTCAGGCCATCACATGCGATACAAACGTGGGATTGTAATTGGCTTCTTTCTGCGCGCATATAGGATCTGTAGCCCAGAGTATCTAGGAGAGGAGGTGAACCATATTTTTTCTAAGTTCACCGACCTGATGTACCCAAAGGGTCTTCTCTTACAGCTCAAGAAGAAGGCACAAGAAATTTGGAAACGCCCACCCAAGAGCAGATCAAACCAAGGTGAAACAGCGAAACAGAACAAGCCAGATAGGCACATCAGCATCCCTAATTTCAGAGGGGTCGACACCATTGCTCAAAACCTGGAAAAGACAGGAATACGAGTCGTAATAACCACAGGAAAGAAGAGCGGCGAAATTATCAGAAGTAAACCAACGACCGGCAACGTAGAAAAGATCAGCGTAGTTTACCAAATACCATGTGGGGGGTGTCATAAGAAATACATAGGGGAGACGGGAAGGGGGCTCAAAACTCGCCTGACAGAGCACAAAAGAGATATACGGGACCATCGATTGAGTAACGCCATGGTTCTACACATGGAAGAGTCTGACCATTTACCAAGGTGGGATGGGGCTTCAGTTTTGCGGGAATGCGCTAGCAGACAACTAAGAAGAGCGGTTGAAGCAGCGTTCATCCGTCTTGAAGAGACAACAAACACGAGAGCTGGTTTCTTCACGCTATCAAAATATACTGCAAAAATAGCGCCACAAGTAGGATGAACAAAAACTATAAGTGTCACGTTCCACGAAGACTTTAAACATAGCCAGTGTTGACGCAGTTTGAATTTATCTCTGCTATGTTCTCAGTGTGTTTGAAATATGTGCATTTTTGAAATATGAGACGTAACTTGTAATTCTATTCTGACGAAGGTTGTTTGAAACCGAAACGTCAATAAAAGTAAGTACATTTTGTTATTTGTTGGCTCCACCGATAACCTCATAACACAGATAGATTAATATTATCTTAATGCAGAAAAATTGTATGCCCAAGCTGTATAAGCTGTATCTTTTTAAAAGTTGTAAATATAAATATTTTAGGGACTTATATGTTTCGTATATACAGTGAATTGTGTTACAATAAGCCGTTTCGCTGTTATGGTTACTAACTGAAGAGTTATCCTTTTTTCTCACAGGGAATGACCATACAATAACAATACGAATAAAACCAGACGTTTCGCACAAAAAAGTGTCTCCGTCAGTGGTAAGAAATAAGTAATTAGGCATACATGTTTTCTTTCGATAACATCGATGAAGTAGTTATCTTTATTTTTTTAAAGATATATCTTCAGCAGTTTTTTAAGCACATCATGGAAGCTTATAAACATTTGTGTATTTTATTGGCAACCCGGCTGGCCAGACGGAGACGGTGCCGCATTTAGTTCTCATCGATGTTAAACATATACACTCGTTTTTCTCCACTGACGAAGGCACGTTGTTGTCCGAAACGTTTGGTTTTATTCGCATTGTTTTTTATATTGTCATTGTCCGTGAGAAAAACATATTCATATGGACTGGTCTCAGTTCATATAGAAATTGTTGCACATTCATCAACACAGATAAAATGAATATTAGCCCTCACCACACATAGAAGTAGAGGTAAGTAGACCGCGCCCGCTGTTTTACACCAATAAATCGCGGCAAAGCGAAGGATTGCGACGATTCTTTGGTGCCCTGGAGTTAATCAACTTTACAACTTCCCGGAAAATTAAATAGCCCTTATCATTTTTGCATCTTGTCTGAGAATTTTAAATGGACCTGAACCAAATTACCTTTAACCTGTGATTATTTTTCTCAAGATCATGTCAGGCCAGAATAGCAATTGAAAGTCAGCGCACATCTTCTGTGTGTTTCCATAGTCGTTTCGTGATTAGCAACGTGACAACATGTGAAATATACTATCTAATGTTTGTCTCAATAATTGTTGTGGGTGCCAAGGTCACGTGAAACTCAGGTTAAGGTCATTTACTTAAAATGATCTCGGTTAACTTCCTTAAATTTACACCTTTTTACTGTGGTTTTTGGGAAGTGTTGGTTTGAAATTTAGCACCCATTTTAGCATTTGAAAACTAGGCATACTTAGGTATCAGTTATAGTGCCTATGCAATATGTTGCAAGGCTGTAAGTGCTGGTTAACATTCTATATAGCCGGCAGAACGCCTAATGGGCGATCTGGCGTGACCCGTCCTACCCCAAATGCTTTGATACATCATCTTTGATCAAAGCAAGTGCAAATTCGGAGTCAGAAGCAAGCCAAGTCCCAGCAAACTTCACTTGTAGAAATTCTAGCAGGACCCAATTTTCCGTGCTTTTGGGTTATTAACCTGATTTGGGAGGTCATCCAGTGACCTAGGATCTCAGCATTGACCAGGACATAAAAATAATTGGCTTTTTCTCGTCAGCGATGACCAGGACCCTCAAATCATCGGATTTCTCTCGTCACGAGCAGCACGCTCTTTTTTATTTTTCAGCGAAGCTCTGGCTCTTTTTATCAAGGGCCGAATGGCTGAGGGTTTCTACGCCCCTCCGCTACATGTAAGACGCTGAAAAGAAATGCCTAAATAAGTGAGGGTTAAATATCGATTGCTTTTTAAGTGCCTAAGCCCGAAACACTTTAATTTACTTCGATAGCAGTTTTTAAGACCAACGAGCTCGAATAATATAACTTCTTGAACAATGTAAGCACCACATAAAATGAATCGTGAGAGAAGCGGCTCAAGATTAAGGAACTATGAGACTTAATAAAAAACGGCATAGATTAGAAACTGCACCTAACTTGCACTGACCTTTTCGTTGCAGACTGGTAGATTAAATTTTAGGATTGATTTCAGCTGATGCTCAAATGGAGCTATTCATTCGTTCATTCATGCGACCATCTAATTCCATTCATAAAAGAAGCCAGTGACAAAATTGTTCATTTTAGATAAGTGTGAAATACAAACTCAATAAAAGTTTAATGATACGGCAAATTTGACAGCTTTTATAATGAACAGACAAATAACTTTAACGAATCAAGGTTGCGAGCCCCAAATAGCTGGGAGAGTGAGGTATAGATGAGCCAAGGGGCAAGTTTAGCCACCCCATGTTTCTCAGCTCCTATGGCGCTGATTGACTTGAGCTTCCATGTGCCGTTCGCTTACGATGCTGCAGTCTTTCACGTGAGACGGCAACGTTCTCACGCTCAGCACCCGGTAACATGTGGTATCGCCCCTGATAACTAAGACATGTTTTGTCTTTAAAAAGAGATGGTTGTTATCTGCGGTGCATGTTTATTTTCCTTAGCGGGTGTCATTAATCGAAAATGGCCACGGGTGGGGCAGGATGAGCCATTTTCACCTGAGGGAAGATGAGCCGGATAACCGCAGGTTGTTTGAAAAGACAAACACTATTCGTTAGAATTGTGTTTTTCTATTGAAAAACAACCGGAGCGGTCCTTCTCCGGGCTATGTTTTGCATGGTTGGCAGCGAATCAGTACAACTTGATTGGGGCCTAAACGAATCGCTCAATCTTCGTAAAAAGTTCAGGGTATGAGCTCCCGCAGGCGATCTTCCTGATGGCACCGGTCGCTACTCGCTCAGAATTTTTTTGCGCGTGGCACGTGCGATTCCATTTTTCCCATGTTAAGTCAACGGGGTTTTGGACACTTTTTGCGCGATCGCGAATAGCGGAAAAAATCGCCGATCAAGGTATGGTTTGCTGCACACCATTTTATGACCGACACGTTCAGGTACACGCCCGTGTGCGCCGTATACCCGTCAGAATTCGTTAACTTGAGTTGCACGAGTTTGAAGTTGAACTTTTTTCGCTCCCCATGCTAAGTCAATGGACGTTTTTGCAGAGACATTTTCATTCGTTCATTGCACAAAATTATATGATACGATTTTGTTTTAACTTCCAGGACTTGTTGTTAAAAAGACCATAGAACATGTTGTTATGCTTCATTATGAAATATAATGGGTATAATGGGCCCGTTTTGGGGTAATCGGCACGTGCATTTTCCCATAGGGTTAACATGGGGAAAATTTAAAATGCGATTTGCGAAAAGTTTCGTCAATTATATTTGCTGATATTTTTAGGGTCGGATCTCGGGCTGGCACCCCAACTGACGGTGGTAATTATTTAAAATATAATTGACAAAATTTCGGGTAATCGTCACGAACAGTTACCCCATGTTGAGCCTATGGCAATTTCGAAACATTATTTTCAAATCGATTTTGTCAAAAATTTCCATATCTGCGGTGCATGTTTATTTTCCTTAGCGGGTGTCATTAATCGAAAATGGCCACGGGTGGGGCAGGATGAGCCATTTTCACCTGAGGGAAGATGAGCCGGATAACCGCAGGTTGTTTGAAAAGACAAACACTATTCGTTAGAATTGTGTTTTTCTATTGAAAAACAACCGGAGCGGTCCTTCTCCGGGCTATGTTTTGCATGGTTGGCAGCGAATCAGTACAACTTGATTGGGGCCTAAACGAATCGCTCAATCTTCGTAAAAAGTTCAGGGTATGAGCTCCCGCAGGCGATCTTCCTGATGGCACCGGTCGCTACTCGCTCAGAATTTTTTTGCGCGTGGCACGTGCGATTCCATTTTTCCCATGTTAAGTCAACGGGGTTTTGGACACTTTTTGCGCGATCGCGAATAGCGGAAAAAATCGCCGATCAAGGTATGGTTTGCTGCACACCATTTTATGACCGACACGTTCAGGTACACGCCCGTGTGCGCCGTATACCCGTCAGAATTCGTTAACTTGAGTTGCACGAGTTTGAAGTTGAACTTTTTTCGCTCCCCATGCTAAGTCAATGGACGTTTTTGCAGAGACATTTTCATTCGTTCATTGCACAAAATTATATGATACGATTTTGTTTTAACTTCCAGGACTTGTTGTTAAAAAGACCATAGAACATGTTGTTATGCTTCATTATGAAATATAATGGGTATAATGGGCCCGTTTTGGGGTAATCGGCACGTGCATTTTCCCATAGGGTTAACATGGGGAAAATTTAAAATGCGATTTGCGAAAAATTTCGTCAATTATATTTGCTGATATTTTTAGGGTCGGATCTCGGGCTGGCACCCCAACTGACGGTGGTAATTATTTAAAATATAATTGACAAAATTTCGGGTAATCGTCACGAACAGTTACCCCATGTTGAGCCTATGGCAATTTCGAAACATTATTTTCAAATCGATTTTGTCAAAAATTTCCACGTTAGATTTTGAAAATGTTCCAATATGTTGTGCCCCGGGGTATCGGCTACCACATGGTATGGGTCAGATATGGGGCGATTGAAAAGCACGTGCCACGTGCAAACGTGTTTGATGGGGTAACCTCCGGGAAAATCCGACATTGGCCTACTCGGGGTCCTATGGCGTGGAAACGACTTCAACTAGCGACACCAAATCAGTGCAGCCGGTGAGCAGATGAGTCCAGCTTGTCGCACTAGTGGTCACGTGTCGCACGTGCTATTGCACGTGCCGTGGCACGGGGTCAATTTTGGTGCTTAAATATACTAGCATTGTGAAATGCAAGGAGTGGGGGAAACAGCCGTCAGGCCGTCAGTTTTTATGATAGGGTCGATCTGAAAATGGGTTTAGGCACAGAATGAAGGGGGCTACAAAACTGCTATCTCGGATTTTTTGTAAAATGAAAAATTGAAAATTCTGGGGAAATTATATATTCGGAAGGTGAAATTTCCCTAAATTTTCCCGTTTTTCGAGTTTAGCCGTCCACTGTTCAGAGACGGTGACACCGGCCGGGGTCATCTTTTACATGCTGATGGCCACGTCGATGGGTCATCACGTGCCGTGAACGGTGAAGCTATCAGAGATCCGGCACGTGCCACGTGGCCACGTGTTTGAGTCGCGTACCTCCCAGATTATCGTGTGTTTGCCGATTTGTGGCCTTATAGCACGAAAACAGCACAAGCCAGGAACACTGAAATGGTGCAATCAGTGAGGGGACAAGTCCTGCTTACACCACCGGCGATCACTTGGCACACGTGCAAATTTGGGCACCTCCGTTGCGGATATATTTTATAGTGAAATATTCAAATGTACATAACTTTGTCAGTTTAAGTCCGATTGGACTAGAATTTGGTGGGTTGATGAATTGTTAAGCGACATGAACGAATGCGGCACGTTTGTTGCAGTGCGCCACGTTTGTCTCAAAGCGCCATTTTTGCCACAAAGTGCAGAATGTGCGTAACTTTGTCGAAAATTGGACGATTAGGATGCGCTGTAATTAAGGGACGGCTGCTTAAACGGTAGATATGAATGCACCACATTTGCCGCAGGGCGCCATATTTGTCTTAATGCTTCAGTGTTTGCGTTTTGCCTACGGCGGGCGTTTTTGCGGCGGTGTTTGCGTTTCTTCGGTGTTTGCGTTTGACGGCGGGCGGCCGTTTTTGCGTTTTTTGCGGTGTTTTTGTTTGGCGCCGGGCGGCCGTTTTTTGCGGCGTTTTGCGGTTGGCGGCGGGCGGGCGTGCGTTGCGGGCGTTTTTTTGCGGCGGTGTTTGCGTTTTTTGCGTTTTTTGTGTTTGGCGGCGGGCGGGCGGGCGATGCGGGTGTTTTGCGGTGTTTGCGTTTGGCGGCGGGCGGCCGTTTTAGCGGCGGTTTGCGGCGGGCGGCCATTTTTTGCGGCGTTTTGTAGTTTGCGGCGGGCGGCCGTTTTTTGCGGGGTTTTGCGGTCGCCGGCGGCCGGGCGTTATTTGCGGTGTTGCGGTTTTAGGCGGGCGGCCGCGTTTTGCGGCGTTTTGCCTTTGGCGGCGAGCGATGCGGGCGATTTTTTGTGGCGGTGGTATTTGCGTTTTTTTGCGGTGGTTGCGTTTTGCGGCGGACGGGCGTTTTTGCGGCTTTTTTTGCGTTTTTTTTCTGCGGTTTTGTGCCTGCGGACGATTGTTTTTTTTTTGCGGCTTTTGCGTTGGCGTTTTGAGCGTGCGTTTTGCGAGTTTTACGGTTTTGCGTTTTGCGGCGGGCGGGCGGTTTTTCACAATTAAAGTCCCAACCTTCGGATCCGCAGTGCTGTTCGACAAGCGCTGCCCGGGCCTAGAGTGCAGTGCATGTCAGTTCGTAGCACACCCATTCCGGTCTGCACGTGCAAGGCTCATCCTCTCGTTTGGCGGCGGGCTTTTTTTGCGGCGTTACAGAGGTGCTTGCTCAAACAACCTGCGGTCCCGCGATGCGGAGCCCAGCATCGCAGATGCTGGTAAGCCATTGTTGTCTCCGCTGTCGAAAACCAAACTGAGCTGCGCTTGTTTCTGCTGAATAAAAATGGTAGGAAATTTTTTTTGTAAGTGATTTGCAGATTATCTGAAGGATAAAATTATTTCTTCCGTGATAGAAAACTTGACGAGTTATTGGAAGGCTTAAAACAGTCACTTTTTGATGGAGGAAAAAAAAACTTTGCCATAAGTATGTATGCCATGGAGTAAATAAAAGAGCCCACTCTTCGCCGCGCCCGGGAAAAGAAGAGGTTCGCTTTTTCTTGCGCTTTTTCCATCCATGCTCAACTTTCCCCACGACGTGTCTCAACTTACCCCGCCCATGGGGTAAGATGAGCAACGTGCAAGATGATTTTTGACGTAGCCTTTCAGTACAAAAATAAGCGGTATGAAACATTTCTGGCCACCATTACATGCGCAAATCACCACTCTGTCCGTCCAACCCGTAAACGCAGAAAAATGATCAGTAAGCTAGCCTGTAGCTTACGAAAAACAAAAGCAGCTCAACTTACCTCATTCTTCCCTACGTTACACAATTGAGGGCATTTTTTAGGCCATCACAGTATTTGTCAACAATTGTTGTTTGGGGGGGCTGGGGAGGGTGGTTACTGGCTCATAAACTGTCCCCCCCCCCCCAAATAAAAGAAAACGAAACCGATAATTCGCGAAAACAACTATTGAGCTCGAACCAAGGTGACGAATCGATTTATAGGTATGCAGGATGACTAACGATGCCACTTTTTGACTTCTTGTGTCAAATAAATTCCATTATCTGGATAGCACGTCAACATTCTATTCGACATTTTACAACAAACGTATACTATTTGGCGCGACTAGCCTCATAAATGTTCTGAAACTAAAACCGTTTCTTCGCAATTAACTTGGAACACGTCATCCCAGCTCATGCACGACAAAAATAAAATAATGCTTCAGGATCACTGGCCTGAATTCGAATGCTTAAAGTTTACTCAAAACCGGTGTGGCTGAGGCACTCTTCGCTACATCTCGTGACGGCCACCATTGTGTTGCATTTTTCGGTAAGCTATAAGTTAATAAGGAAAGGATTGCTGAGTGCGTTGAAAATAGCCCCCCTCCACCCCCTCCTTCTTCTGGAAACATAAGTAATCTTCTTCTGTCGTTGGCTCCATCCATCGGATGCAGTGTCGAACTTGTCGACCGCCTTTCCGTTACGTTAAACTGTTTACTACGCCATCTGACGCCGGGATTAGGATAGGTCTGTGGGTGGATATTCGTGTTTGGCTAGGAGTAGGAGTGCCCGTGTGGGGAGCTCTGATTCAGCTCCTTCTCCACTCTTGCCTTATAGATTTGATGAATCAGGCTCGCCTCCTGCAGTCCGGCGTCCATCAGTGTCTCCACGGCCGCCCTGTTTCGCGTCAGTCTGGATCTGGTCCTGATCTCCGCCATCCTCCTGTCCTCCTGAAGCTCGCCGCATTCGTATAGGAAGTGCTCCAGCGTCTCCTCCACCTGTTTACAGAGGGGGCATAGCGAGCTGCCAGTGGCGTGCCGCCTGGCGATCCCGCTCGCCACCCAGGATTGTCCGGCGAGCAGCTTGATTCGCGTCGCTGTCGCGCTCCTTCCCGTCGCACTATACCGGCTCGCCCTCCAGAACCTCTCCGGTGGCTTGGTCACCTGTCCCAGGTCCAGTATCCGCTGCATCCACCGCAGGCTTGACATCCTCATCATGGCTTGTCGATATTCTTGTTGGGCGAGGTGCTGTATCGCCTCCCCTGCAATCCGTTCCCAGTGGCTTTGTCCCAGTGTGCGGTATACTTGTCTTGCTTCGGTGAGTGTCGGTAGTTTCAGCTCCGCTAGTAGCTCTTCCCAGCCTCGCACTAGGCTGGTGCTCCGGTCTGGGTTCTCAGCGCCATGGAGGAGGACATATTCGGTGAGGTTGTGCTTTCCTGCTGCCTTAAAGAGGAAGGTGATAAACTGTATGACTGTTCTTGTGACCATCACCCTGCAGGGTAGCGCTCCCAGCATCACATAGGTGACCATCTTCTGTGTTCTGCCCGGCAGTCCCTGCATCATCCGGTAGACCCGTAGCAGCATGCCTTCTAGGTACGCCAGATCTGTCTCTGTCAGCCGTGTGACGGCAATGCTGTACAGTAGTGCAGGCTCTGCGTATACGCGCCAGGTCGTATACATCGTTAGAGGGCTCATCCTGCTAATGTTGAGCCCGTATGGGCATTTGCTGTATAGTGCTCGCCTTGCCTTGTTCATAGCCTCTTCAGTCCTTTTTCTGGCTACTCCTTGCGGTGCCATAATAACCCCAAGGTGAGTGTATTCAGTAGCCACCTCTAGCTCCTCTTCACCTAGCCGCCATCGGTGCTCGCAGTTTCTTCTCCCGTAGACAAGTACCTTGCATTTCTTGGCATTGTAACGGTACCGCCACAGGCAGCTATGCTGGTACGCTATGTCGAGGAGACGTTGTAACGTTTCTGGGTTACAGCTGATCAACACCTCGTCATCAGCGTAGGCGATTATGCCCACTCGTTTTCTTCCAATTGTTGCGCCGTAGCCCTCTCGTTGTATCATTTTGATCTTGTCATCCATGAAGAGCGTCAGCAGGCTGGTGGACAGGACCCCTCCTTGCTTTAGGCCCTGCTCAATTCTCCCATCCTCTGATAGTTCTCCTTTTATTTTTACTCTCACATTGAACTCCCTGTACAGGTTCCTCAGTGTGAGCGTAATTCGGGGGGAGACCCCGGCGCATATTAGCTTGTATAGTAGACCGTTGTGCCACACTGAATTAAAACATTTCTTGACATCAAGGAAGGCTATGTAGACCGGCCTGCCCAAGTCCCTATTCGCTGATATAACTTCCTGTAATATAAAGTTGGCTTGCAGGGTTGCCCTATCCTTGGTATATGCAAACTGCAGTTCGGAGGGGACCCCAGTGCGTAGGAGGTCATCACCAAGTCGCGTAATCAGTATCTTCTCAAACACCTTACAGAGGGTGGAGAGGACCGAGATATCTCTGTAGCTATCCATACTCGCTGGGTCGCTCCCATGCCCCTTATATACCGGTGTGATCAATCCGCACTTGAAGTTTTCAGGTATTTGCGTAGTTTTCAGTATGTCCTGTAAGCAGTTCGCGATGCTTCGACTTGCTGAGCCCCTTGTCTCGATCAGGTGCTCAGACGTTACAGTATCGCTTCCTGCCGCCTTATTACGCTTCAAAGCCTTAAGCACGTTCGTGACTTCTGTCTCTGTGATCTCTTCTATTTGTTCTAGCTGCTCAATGTCCTCTTCATATTCACTGCAAACGGTATCAACGACACCATCTACAGCCTCGTTCCAGTCAGCCTCAAAGCTGTCGTGTGTGATTGGCTGTCCAACCTTCACAAAATGGCTAAGGAAGGCCTGTGCAATGTCTTCAGCCTGAAACAGTTCACGTCCTTGCACCTTGAGTCTGTCAATGTCTCGATTACGCCGTGAGTGTCTCATGAATTGGTAGTATAGTGGACCCAGCTGGCTACACTGCTGCTCCAGCTTCCTGTCGTCCCTCGCCTCCCTGTCAGTTCTACTCCTCTTCTGTTCTCTCAGATAGTCCCTCTTCTTTTGTCTGTATGTTGCTCCTGCTGCTTCCCTCTCGCACGGTTCAGCTTTCTTCCATGCAGCTCGGGCCGCCAGGCAGGCTCTCCTCAGTTCAGTGAGCTGAGGAGTCCACCATTGGCTGGCTCTGTTCAGCTTGCCTTTTCTCGGTAGCCCATCTGCTGCCTGTAGGATCTTCTCCACTATGTCCTCCATGGTCATTTCATTTGTCATGCTTCCCCTTATCTTACTTTGGTATTCTTCGGTTTTTCCCTGCCTTCTGGCCTTGTCCCAGTCAATCTTTGACATCCGTTTTGGTTCCTGACTTAGTTTTGCACTGGCTGCAATTCTCAGGAAGACTGGCTCATGATCCGATCGATTGAGTGCACTCCTCTCCGGTACAATACACTCTCGAATCAGGTTCATGTGCTCCCTTCCGACAAGAAAATAGTCCAGTAGGGATACTGCATTGGTTTCACCAGTATAGAAAGTACATCTCCCTTCCATCATCCCGCAGGGAGTGACCAGATTGTACTCCTCCATCATAGCAATGACGTACTTCTTGTTCGCGTGTACTTGCTTCCTTAGGTCGACGTTCAGATCCCCACCAATCACTACTAGCCTCCCTGGACCATGCTCATGTATGATAGTACACATTCTGTCAATTGTTTCTTGGTACTCAATGCACTTCTCTCTTGACGTGCCAGTGGGTAGGTACCCAGCTATAAGAAGTATATCTATACCCTTGGTCCCTCCTTTGATAATCACAGGTATCAGTCTAACATCTCCAGTTGCCCCTACCGGTGCAATGTTAACACCCTTCCTGGCCAATACAGCAACTCCGCCATGACCTCGCCCTCCTCTACTATCTCGAAAGGCATAGTCGTCATTTCTATCAGCGCTCACAGCCACTGTCGAGTGAGTATCACATTGGAGTTCAAGTCTTTGGTTACTCTTTGTCGTCCACGTTTCATTAAGCAATAAAATATCAGTTTTCTTTAGAAGAAGCTTTGTGAACTCATCATCTCTCTTGAAGCCCCTACAATTATACTGGGCCACGACCAGGTCTACACCTCTGTCTCGAGATGTCTGTTGGATCTCGGGAAATCCTCCGCCGTCCTGATCTGGTGCTGCCAGTCCATTCCTGATTGACTTACTTCCCTTTCTGGGTGCTCATCAACCCCTCTGCTTCCCATCGCACCTTCATGTGCCCATCTTACTCTTCTCATTTCCTGTGTTCCTCTGTTACTGCTCGATTTTTGGTGCCATCTGGTTTCACTGTTCCACTGCTGAGACCTGAGGTCCTCGTCCTGCGCTTCGTTTCCTGGCCTGGTTGGTGCTTTGTTTCTTACTGCACAGCCTGGGGCCTGCTCCCTCGCCTCGTATTCTTCCCGCCATCCTGCAGTGTTGCCTGGATCTGGGGACATTACTCGTCTCTCTATATCCTGATGCCCAGCTCCATCTTGCTCATTCATAGCTCTGGTGAGTTGGCCTGTTTGTTCCCTGTTCGCCTCTCTTCTTTCGTGCTCTAGGTTCTCCCTTCTTGTTTCTGCTTGTCTCCTGTTCTCCTCTCTTCTTCCGTGTTCCCTGTTCTCTTCTCGCCCTGTTTGTTCATTCAGGTGCCTGTGTCTGATGGGGTACCTGCTCTCCTCTCTCCTTCCTCGTTCCCTGTTTTCTTCTCTTCTTGCCTGTTCCCATCTTCTCGTGTCTTCATTCGCCCTCAGGTTCTGCTGATATCTTGAGTTCACAATGATAGTGGTCTGGTATCTTCTGATTCCTCGTCGTTGCTGGCTTCTATACGCTGTATCTTGCCAGTCAGCCCGCGTTCCCCTCTGGTCCCGCTCAGTCCTCGGACCTCGTGTTCCTCCCGTCTCGTCCTTCGACTCCGGCCTCTGCGCGCGCCCATGCATTTCCATAGTCACCCATCGCTCTCTGTCTTGAGTCCTGGTGCGGTCTTCCTGAACCTCACCTCTCCGAGCATGATGTACCTGTCTTCCTCTTATTTCTTCTCTCCATCCCTGCTGTCTGCTATACCCCTGTCGGGATACCTGGGAGCTTGCATTTATGCTCGTCTGTTCCCGTCCTTGCTGCTCAGGTTGACCCTTTTCTTGCCCTATCTGTATTTTGTGTCGCGGCTCCCGGAGCTCGTTACTTTCGCTTCTTTGGTGCTCCTCACCCCTACCATTATCTTGTGTTTGTGTCCCGGTTGTTCTTGTTGCTCTACTCACTCCTACTTTCTTCCCTCTTGCGTGACTTGGCTCGTGATTCCTGTCACCTGCGCCCATCTGTCCATCTCCATCACATTCCGCCGCGACGATGTCCACATCGCTAGTTGCATCTTCCCTGTGTCGTCCTTCCTGTATGGACCCTCCTGTATCTTGCATTCCGTCTTGCTTCTTCTCACTTTGTTGGCTCCTGTGTTGTATTATGCACCTAGCAGGGGTCTGTGTTCCAGTTGTAGCCCCTTGTGCCCGCCCATCTCCTAGTACTCCCTGCCCGTGACAGTTCAGTTGCTCTCTTTCCTTAGTTCCGCGTGCTTGGTTATTATCAGAGCAGGGTCGTCCTCCCTCATTACATTCTTCATTGCCAGTATGCTGCCCTGAATCTCTTGCTTCCCTGCCATAGCCAGGAGCCCTCGTTTCGTTCTGATACTGCCGATGGAGCCACAGCAGGTATCCACAGCATGCTGCACACAGTGGCTGTCCACTTATCCTATGTGACATGCTGTTTGCGTCCTCTGCTTGTTTGCCAGCTGCTCCTACCTGCTCTTTCAGTTGCTGGATCTCCACCCTGAGTGCCTGATTCTCCGCCTGTATCTCAGCCATTGTGACTTCTGTCCGTATCCTCTTCTGTCTTCTTTGCTTCACTATCTTCCCTGGCACCTGCTTAGCTACAGGCGGTCCCGTGCACAGCCCCTTGTCTTCTTTGGTCTGTCTTCCTTCATCGTCTTCTGTGCCTTGAGTTTGCAAGTCGGTTTGACTTTCTTCTGATTCTATATCTCTGATATTGATTGAGTTTCCTGTTTCCTTGTTACATTCCAATTCAATCTGTGGTGAACAACAGTTTGCAGATGCACCCGCCTCATCTCCATGTCCCTTGTGCTCATTTTGGTGTGTGCTGTCTTCTTTGTTCCCTGTAGAGTTATCATTTGTGTTCTCTCCTTTAGCTACAGCTTGCACTGCCTCTGCTTCTACCATGCGCCTCTCCTTCTCTCCATCCCTTGAACTCCTGTCCTTTGCCTCATTCCATATTTCACAGCCCTCTTCCCTTAGCCTTTGATTCTCCTCCTTCAGCTGTTGTTCTTCGGCAGCCAATCCAACACGTGACTTCTTCATACTATGTGGATCCTTTGTACTGCTCGTTTTCCTCTCTTGTCTCTTTTTGTTGCTTCCCCTTTTTTGTTTCATCTCTGCTCTTTCCTCCTCATTTTCCTCTGGCTCACCTCCGTCCTCACTGGCAGATGTCAACTCTACGACTTCTTCTTTTTTACTTTGATCCTCCTGTTTCCTGTTCTCAGTATCCTGCACATCTTTTGCCTTTGATGTTGCTTCCCTCTCGGCTTTGCCCTTCTTCCCTGCTTGTCGGTTTTTGCCAGATTGACCTGGCTCCTCTGCTTGTTGTGTTTCATCTCCTTTTTCTTCATTGCTTCCTTTCTTCTGTCTTGAGATTCCATTTTCCATTTCGTCTCTCTTCCCCTCTTGTTCTTGTCTTGGTTGCTGGTATTCTGTCTCATTTCTTCGTAGATCGGTGATAGCTATTGATGTCTGGCTCAGTGTTGGAGCCTCCATCACTTCCCAGTTTGAGTCATCTCCGCATCCTTCATGAAATCCGCTCTTTTGGCAGACTGCCACCTTTTCCATTCCTTGGT
Source organism: Amphibalanus amphitrite (assembly GCF_019059575.1). Taxonomy (NCBI): domain Eukaryota; kingdom Metazoa; phylum Arthropoda; class Thecostraca; order Balanomorpha; family Balanidae; genus Amphibalanus; species Amphibalanus amphitrite. Next base: position 773,894 of record NW_024881663.1, read on the forward strand.
TGGTGAGGTGGTAGTACCCTGTTCTTCCCTTTCTTGTCGCACATACAATGGCTATTGCATCCCCTACGTCCTTTTGTATGGTGTACTGCGTGTGAACGTCCACCGAACTCATAAATACATCATACAGTGGGTGTGTGTGTATCCACCCTAACAGGATGTTTTTATCTTTCTGCAGCTGGGCCACTACCTGTTCTTCATTCCTGCACTCACATGTAGATGTGTCTCCTATCTGCTGTGGAATGATCAAAGATGTGATGCATGTTTTTCCATTGTCATTCCTCCCTGCGAGGAATCCCAGTGTCTCTATGTTGTTCTCAGAGTTTGTATGTGCTGCCCTTGTGAACATTTCAACCATATTCTTTGGCATACTCATTTTATCCTGCTCGATCCCGACATATCTCCTATTCATAGTTGCATGGTGCTCTATATGTTCCATATTCACATCATGCATCCCACTCCCCATGCATTGTTGATCAGCGGTGCCTGCTTGGACCTGCGGTTCAGCCATCCACTCATGCGACATTCCCTCATGCCGTTTAACAGTTTCATGCTCACTTGGTTCATGTATCTGTGTTGGCGTCATGGTCTCACCTCCCTGATCCTCTCGGTTCTGATGTGTTTCACAGCCAGGGCCTACCTCCGTCATCCTGTCACAGGTAGGTATGACCTCCGTCTCCTTTATGCCATCAGCGTTATGTTCAACTACGCCACTATGCTGGTTTGTATCCGTGTGGTCATTTACATCATGTGTCACTCCCTTTGCATCGTTATTCATGCCTGGGGCTGTGCCGATGGTCTCAGTTCCTGCGCCCTGTCGCCCATCACCATTGGGGGTCCCATCCCTCCTGTGGGGGTCAGCAGCATGCAGCATCCTGTCAGCCATAAATACCTCGCTCGCTGTTCTAAACAGGGCGGTGTCTGCTTCACATTCAACACAGTCCCAGTCAACATTCTCCAGTAGGTCCACCCTGTCCTCCAGCCCGGCACATGCAAAGTGGTACCATCTCTCACACTTACAGCATTCCACTACCCCATCACTGGCATCTCCCCGACAAGTTGGACATGAATATTCCTTTTCACTCTCCTCCTTCCCCTTTTTTGTTTTGACTTGAATTTCTTTACCCTCTTTCGTTACCTTTCTCTTTGAGCTCCGTTTGTTTTCCTCACCACGCACGTGCGTTTGCGCCACGTTCGTCTCCGTCACCCTTTCCGTCCTGTGCCGCCTATTTCTTGGAGGCGTGCGTAACATATCGCTGATATTTCGGCCTTTATCCCCCTTTCTTGCCTTTGATATACTCAGTGACCCCCTTAGAGCTTTGTAGGGAGGAAGGAAGGCAAGAAAACAGGTGGGGAAAGATGGCGTCTTACCCGGCGTCTGCAGTAATCGAAAGATCTGGCGATGGTTTATCCACCTCTTCTGCCGCCGCGCTGCGAGGCCTCGATTCGTTCGGTATGTGGCTTCCTGAGCGGTCCTCCCCGGAGGCAAGGTGAAAGGTCATGGGCTGTATCAGAAATTTATACGTTGCTGAATATGTTTTATAGTTCTTCCAAGGCCTTGGACACCGTTTTATTATATCGGATAAACATTGCACTTTCTTGTCAATCAATGCATTTAAAGAAAACTTGATCATAATCTTATACTGCGGCAATTGTAGTTCTGCTTACGGTTGCCTCTTTATGATACGGGCCACCACCACCTCCACTGCGCTGGAGCTCAGGCGTTCTACCCCTCCCCGCTACGGACCGGCCCTCGGGCTAGGTGTGTTAGTACTGAGCGCAAACCTGTAGTAGTCACGTGACTTTCATTCACGTAGCGGGAACGGAAGCTATAGGCGATACCAAGGACGGGCTCTGGGGAGGCAACCGGCGCGGAAAAAATAGCACGATTGTAGTTTTGGAAGAATATCTGTTGCGGTAAGAGGAATTATACAAAACATACGTGCTAGGAGCAAACATGTGTTATTCCTTTATGCTTTGCGCTGCATTTCCTTTCTCCAATGGCCAGCACTTAGCAAATAATAGCGCAATTCTAAATTGGTAATATATGTGTACAGTAGCAACTGCGGGTCCCTGTACTTTGAATGTATGTAGAGCAGATTTTGTATTATTGATAATGTCTTTGTACTTGATTATATCTATGTATATCTATGTGTTTATATCTATTATCTATGTACTTTATGTACTTGCTTTTTCATGCATGAGTAACATAATGTCATCCTTTGCATTTAGCTAACTTATACTTTCTAAATAGCATTACACTTTTTCTCGCTCAAAAACTGTTCAATAAAAAAGATCGAATGGTTAAGAACCGTAGTGTATGATGACAAAGGCAAATGATTTGAATTGTTGGTAAAATATTTGCAAATGATGATTTGGCTGTTATGCGGCGTGAGCAGCCATTTACAAATAGCCTGTGCCCTGCGGCAAGTATTGGTATAAATCTTATACAGCCCTTGCTATATGGAGGTCAAGAGTTGACCTCAGCTCAAGTCTGAACTAGTTAGAAGATAACTGAACAAAGAAATTGCTATGGTCTACAAACGTAATTATGACATGCTAATGATTCATTGGTTGATACATTATTATGTATTCGACATTATTTACCGGTACAAGGTTCAAAATATAATTTGTGCCGCGCGGTTAGTAACGCTACCTGGTCGTGTTCCGTGATCTGAATCTTTGTGGAACAGGATAACTCCATGAGGATAGCCTTCAATGGCTGATGCAATACCTAAGTGAGCGAGCTATGTCGTCAGCTCTGGAGTGACGTCATCGATTGTGTTCTGTGGTTGACTGTACCGTTGTCAACGTCCCCTTGGTCAGAACGACGGAAAATGTTCCGTTCATTCTCAGTGCCGCTTTCCACGCAGAAAGATGTACGACTTTTTGAGTAGACCTTTCTCGTTGGCTTCTAATCCCGTAGATGTCGGTTTGTGCACGTCCACGAAGAACAGCAGTGGTATGACAGCCGAACAACACGGGACAGAAAGGTCAGATTCGTTCTTTCATAAGCATCCTCTCTTTTTTACTGTGATTTGTATTTTTAAGTCTAAGTGACCAATCACTTTACCTATAACTATGCATTTTCTACAGTTGGCATTTGTTGAAAGGTGGACGATATTTGTAGGTTTTATGAGGCAAATAAAAGGCCAGAAACCATTGGGCGTTGTACTCATGGCATTCCATGGGCGAAAATTCACCAATATGCCGATGTTGGACAATTTTACATTTTTGTTGGACGGAGAATTATTTTGAGCGCTTTATCGCTACACCTTATTGCAAAATGTACACAAGTTATAAGCATCAACATTGTAACTAATCGTATGGATAGAATATACTTTTTAAAGACCTTACAATTGATCGTCTCGTCTAGCACCATCTCTCGATTTCTAGGTATTTCACTCTGCCTGCCAGCTCTTAACTCATTATTTTACGCCTTACGTGGATGTGCTAAGGGCAAAGTGTTTAGAGGAAATGGGAATTCATCAGGTGATTGACGATGGTTTTGCTACGATATAATGAACGTTGGTAACTTTAGTGGAACGGTGGCAAACACGAGTGTTATTAAGGCCGCGTAATCCTGTAATTACATAACTGTAATTATTGGTCCTACGTGATTGATCGAGTATCTAAGTGCTCATCAACTCTGAACGTGACAGACGGGAAAAGGGTGAAAGATGCCGTTGTCATGGCTTCATACCATGCATCACGTGGTCGATAAGGACAGACACATATTGTTTGACTCATCACGTCCGTTTAGATGATATCGGTCAGTTAATATGTCAGCTGTGAGATGATCTTGTACGAGTATGTTACATAACTTGCATGAAACAAGTTCATCAATCGTAGCTGAGCTGTGCCCTGGCACAAGTGACTAATAAGCGTGGCAGGGGCGACAGAGTCCATGTCCACGGGGCTTTGTAAAACATCTTAAATCGTCTTAGGCTAGTTACCTACATAATAAGTAAAACTCTCTGTCTCTGTAAGCATTAAACCATATCGGTGGGGCCGATATGGTCATGGACTGCTCCGATTTCTTTTCAACGGCCCTTTCCCTCCATGCATGGGATAACTAGATACATGGAAGTGGGATAAATCCCTGAGCCCCGGTCCGACTCTCGGGGCCGTTCCGGGACTACAGGGACGAGGCGACCTGTTTGCCATGAGCTGGCTCGGGAAACGGCCAGCCTTGAACCGGTTACCGACCCGTCCGGACCGAGCCACACGTGCCGGTCGCCCCGCGCGGCCCCGGCCAGACCGGTGAGCTGCGGGACAGCCTACCCGGCAGGCGGCCGCCGCGTCGGGGCGGCCTCGTTCGTCGTCCCCTGTCGCCCGCAGGAAATCAGGCATTGTGGGTGGGCCCGGTACCCTTGAATTGTAGTTCATTATTTCAGTTTCATTGTTCTTGATTAGAGATCAGACAATATATTTCATTATGACTGATTTACCCGTGTCAGCAAATGTCCTCAGATTATGATCAAATTTGATAGAGATCATCTGAATCGTTCGCCGGCGGCGTCTTTGTCGCCAGCGTGACGCACGGGATGGTCGAGTGAGCGGTAATCTATACAATGACCTGATCAAATTCACCTTTCTACATCGCAGGGACGTGATAGGCCCTCCGTGTGACGGTGACACGTGAGTGACTGACCCGGCCCGCGGGTGATAGCGATGACCGTTCGCGCACTGAGCGGTGCATGCTCTCGGAACAAACGCACGTCGTTGGTTGCCGCATCGGATGTCCTAGAAGGCATCGTTAGGTTTATAGACGTCCCAAATTGCACTCATCGTTACCTCCGTGGGCTGAAGCGTGGCCTCTAGTCAGTCACCTCCATCTTTTAGTCCAATTGTCCAATTTACCTCCATCTACTCACCCGTTCCCTCTCTCCATCCCCTCTCCTCCGTGCAATCTCCACCCCTTCCCGCACCGCGTCCCACTCGCTGCACTGCGCGCTCTTCGTCTCTCCCCCTAGGGGCGGCCGTCGTGGCCCCACTGGAATGTCTGCGCCAGAGGGCCGGCATAGCTCGGCGCCAGCGGCTCTGGTACGCTGTTTCCGAACGGTATTGCATCACAGTGGGTTCACTGAATTGCCTCGGAGCCCACTCATTCCGTTCGTTGCATCTACTAGGAATGCTGCATCTTACCGTATTTGGACGTTGCCGGTTGCACTCTAAGTAGGTATTCCATTGCTAGCAATGCAGCATTCAGCATCGTCATAGCTTTAGTTATCGTATTTTATGTCACTCTCGTCACGCTATATGTGTACTATTGTATCACATTCGCACCGTCGTGAGTCTTTGCTATAGCTGATCCCTCCAAGGGACAACACGCATAAGTCCAACTATATAGTCAGGGTGGAAAGAAATGAAACGTTTCCGGACATTGTTGCCAACTATTGGCGAATCTCGACGGACAATCTAATGTCCGTCGATAAGTATTTCACCATCAATAGTCATCAGTTCGATATCTAATTCAATGTTTTTCTTACGTCGCTGTAGTTCACCATTGGGAATATCAGTCCCAAATGGCCAGAGGGGCAGGTCGGCATGGTCCTTCGCTGTTCCAGAGACCCATTAAGTACCAATGACAGACATTCCAGGGAATCCGTTACCATTGGCAGGCTGTGTATTATTGTAAGAGTGTTTGTTATTCCCGCTAGAATTAAGTCGTAACCATTATGTATGCTTTATGATCTATGTATGACACAACTAACATGATAACAATGTGTGAGGAGCGGTTGCGTCATTCGTTCAGCGTACCTCCTAGATCATTACAAGGAATATGAATGCCTAATTGATTGAGCCATGACTGCAAACGTTTCCGGAATCGCAGAACGATAGCAGGTTGACAATGTGCAATATAAAAACTGACTAGCCGTCGAGCTATTCTCAACGATGAAGACTTTAGTTTGTAAAACTCTGAAAAGTCTGTGAAAAACTCTGAGAAGTATATGTGTGTGTGTGTGCTATGGCTATATCATATACCTACTTACAGCATAGGCAATATGCTACAGCAAGAGTAGACATTGCATTTGCACCATCCTCACTAACTGGTTTTGCGTCTTTCAAAGGCTTCAGGCCTCTCCACAGGTCTTCCAGCTCGCCCCCGAATTAGAAGTGGGTCAACAAGAGACCGACGTGAAATTTGACCTTGAGCAGCGCCCGCGGGTCAGACAGCTGATGCTCCCTCCGACCTCCGTGCATGCCTTCCGTTGTTACATCCACTCAAACCAGTTTTAACCTGTTGTGATCTGCCCCAGACACCTGCTACGGGCGCCCCTGGGCCCGACCCGGTGCTACCTTCCACCGGCATGGGAATAGGTGCTCAAAGTACCCTGCAGGTGCCAACATCGGATGTGTTGGCATGCGGAAGCTGGGCGATCAGATCGCGGCAGCCCGAGCTGGTGGTCAGACGAGCGCACCAAGAGGTCGACGGGGTCTACAGGGGCGGGGTCGGCCTTTGGACACGGCGAGTGCTCTCCGTGACCCTCCTTTACAGAGGCGGGGCCGCCCTCCATGACCGCGTGATCCGTCAGACGCGAGCTAGTGAACATTGACCTGAGCCGTGAACTGACGGACCTGAGATGGTGAACCGTAACTTGACTTGTAAGCCATCGGACCTGAGCCAATGAACCACCAGACCTGATATTGTAAACCCAGACACCTAAAACAGTGAACCTGAAACAGTTTAAGAGACAGTAGGTAGGCCACCAGACCTCTGACAGTGCATTGTTGGACTTCAGCCCAATGGTCTGTCGGGTTTGACGCAGCGAGTTGTCAGATCTAACGCAGCGTTTCATGGGAAATGACGCACTGGGTCATTGCGTAGGACCTATGAACTGAAGAGCAGACTTCAACGTTGATCCAATAACGCGCCGTTAAAATCGACACGAAGACCATGCGGTGTATTCGAACTTCAAACCAGACGCAGATCACAGATGGCCACAGTCATTGAACAATAAATCGTTGGACGACGGAACTACGTAGAACTCTGACTTTAACTGAGACTAGCGCACCTCGAGACCTATCGGGACATCAGACTGCGTCGAACTGCGAACCAGTTATTCTTGTTCGGGAAAGCGAACAGGGGATGCGGCTTCAGCCTGTGGTCGGACGCTGCCACATAGCCGTTACCGTCGGGTCGGGTGATTGGCCTATGGTCGGTGGAGTCCCCCGACCGATTCACCGACGGTCAGCGGTGTATCCCCGGCTGACCATATCGGCCGACGGTCGTGTCCCCGACTGATTCGCGGACAGTCGGTCGTGTCCCCGACTGATTCGCGGACAGTCGGTCATGTCCCCGACCTAACGGCCTCGGTCGCTCCCCGCCACCGACGGTCGACCGCCGGTGCCGATCCGTTTACCCTCCGACGCGCTGGCAGCCGGCCCGCGACTCACGCCGTATCTACGCCACCGACCGGCATCTGCGTCGCCAACGCCGCCACTGCGCCTTCAATGCCGCCACTGCGCCACCAACGCTGCCGCTGCGTCTCGAATGCCGCCACTGCGCCACCAATGGCGCCGGGCCGCTGCCGCGCGCTCCGGTGCTAGTTGGCAGCCACGCGGGTTATTGCAAACAGCATTTCAATGTGTAGGTTACCGGCTATAAACTGGCATTGATCAGCTTTGAGTCACACTAATGGAACCTGCCATTGGTCGGATGCTTCTGTTGAAAGCCAATCATAGGGCTGTATCTATGCATGGCAGCTGCTGGCTATAGCCATTATGCATATGTTGATACAATGTAGCATGTCTGGAGCACACATACCATGTTACATCAATAAATAACCGTGTAAGTTAAGTGGCTGCAGATGTAGAAGCGACTCATTGTGTCTCAGAAATCGATGAGCTATATTCCAGTGAATCAATGGGTACGTTAGGATCAACTTCGAGACAAGTCAGACAAGCTTGTGACAAAGCAAATAGGATACTCGATGGACAATGAATTATGTAGTACAAAGGGTGTATCGTATCAACATATCAGGACAACAGCCGTGACCTGCCTAGTTCACCGAGCAGACCCAGAGCCGCCTGCACCGTCAACATCGCCATTGACCGCGGGACATTACATGCAGCCTGAAAACAGTTGACGTGCACCGAAGCAACCCTTCCCATCTCATGCTGGCTGAGGAGACGGGCTTCTTCAGTTGAGCTACTGGAGGAAGGGTTATTAACCGTGCATGGCACGGTAGCTCACCACGTAGAAATAAAAAGAAACGTCTGAAGCCAGTGCCCACTGCACTCCGACAGTTTTCACCGTTTCACCTGTAGGTTCGCTAGACTGCACATCCCTCAAACTTCTCGGTGTCTCTGTTTCCCAGTTGATCAGTGCGCATTTGTTTCTGACCTGGCAGCTATGGAAAAGGCGACGGGGACCGTCGCAGCGAGAAACCCCCGGCTGAGGAGGCGGACGCGGCCTCGGTCGAGATCGACGACTACGACTATGTGCCGCACTTCCAGCGGGTCTCCATTTCTGGGGAGGACACCAGCGGGGTAGGTGGTTCTGGGAGGACACCAGCGGGGTAGGTGGTTCTGGGAGGACACCAGCGGGGTAGGTGGTTCTGGGAGGACACCAGCGGGGTAGGTGGTTCTGGGAGGACACCAGCGGGGTAGGTGGTTCTGGGAGGACACCAGCGGGGTAGGTGGTTCTGGGAGGACACCAGCGGGGTAGGTGGTTCTGGGAGGACACCAGCGGGGTAGGTGGTTCTGGGAGGACACCCTAGCAGGGTAGGTGGTTCTGGGAGGACACCCTAGCGGGGTAGGTGGTTCTGGGAGGATACCAGCGAGCGGGGTAGGTGGCCCTGGGTGGTACCAGCGGGGTAGGTGTTCCGAACCCTATATGGCCGAGGGGGACACCTCGACGGTACCCTCAATGATGTCACCCATGGGGCCATGGTTTGATCATGAATATTCCAAGACTGCAGTGTTGGAAACCGTTATGACCCTCCGTCGTCCTGCTACACTGGCCCTCTGATCTACATAGTTGTGAACTCAATGTGACCTCTCCGTCATCCGTGACCTAGTTGTGAGCTCACTGTGACCTCTCTGTTGACTTCACCGTGACCTCCCTGTGACCTCCTTGTGACCTTGTGATCACCCTCCAACTTACCGTGGACTCGCTCGTCGCTGTGACCTTGTTGTGACCCAACTGTGGTCTCCCAGTAATTTCACTATGAACTCCCACTATAACCTGTGAACTCCCTGTAACATGTGACCTGTGACCTCGCTGTGACCTGTGACCTCAATAACCGCCAGGTGCCGGCGGAGGACCTGCGGAAGGCCTCTCAGGAGCTGGTGCGAGCTCTGGGGATCCGCGAACGCTACATGACCCAGTCGCACCAGAGCTTTCCTGACACGGCCGCGCGCTTCCTGTGCAGCGGCACCTCCTCGTCCACAGTGCGGCACGGAGTGAGGACGCACATTCACGGTCAGTTCACGGAGTTAGGGCGCACATCCACGGTCAGTGCGCGGAGTGATGACGGGCAGCAGTGGCGTAGACAGGGGGGGGGGGCCATGGGGGCCATGGCCCCCCCTTTCCGCCCAGCCGCCCAAATGGCGCCCCAATTAGCGCCGACTAGGCTGATGCCGTTTTACAGAGAGAACATGAATTAAAAAGTGATGTGCAGGTAGGGATCGAACTCAATATCTCTTTGGGTGTGCCTGGACACCTAAATAATCTCCAGGGCACCCCCAAATACGACCTGAGCCCCCAAATGTTGAAGGGCGCCCCTCCGGAAACCAGAATATTCCGAACCCCCAGGGTCGATGGCGCCCCTGAAGAGCCGCTGGCACCCACCTAAACGGAACAGTCGCCCCATTAAAGCTTGATGGCGCCCCTCTAGAGCACCCGGCGCCCCTCTGAAGTTCACAGCTGCCCCAATCGACCCATCCAAGATCGATCCCTGAAACCACTGGCGCCCCTCTAAAGCACCCGCATTCTTCTCAAGATCACAGTCGCCCTATCCGAGATCAATAGCGCCCTCAAGAGCCACTAGCGCCCCACCCCCTTGAGACTGAAGTCGTCCCGCTTGAGACTAAAGTCGCCCCATTCAAGCCCAATGACGCCCCTCCAGAGCGTCCGGCGCGCTTCTGAAGATCACGCCCATCTAAACGAAGGTTACAGCTGCCCCACCTTGATCGATGGCAGCCCTCTGAAACCAATGGCGCCCTTCTAGACTACCCGGCACCCCTCTGAAAATCACATTCGCCCCATCCGAGACAACGCCCCTGGAGACTACAGTCGGCCCACCCAAGCTCAAGCCCCTCCAGAGCCTCCCTGCGGCGCCCTGCTGAAGGCAACAGTGGCCCCATCCATGCCCAATGGCGCCCCTCAACGCCGTTTTAAAGATCACAGTCGTCCCATCAATCCGAGGTCGCTGGCGCCCCTCAAGAGCCACTGGCGCCCACCTGAACCGGGGCTTCAGTCGGCCCATCCTTGATCAATGGCGCCCCTCTGAAACCACTGATGCTCCTCTGAAAATCCCAGTCGGACCATCCGAGATCAATGGCGCCCCTCCAGAGCGTCCGACGCCCTACTGAAGGCAGCAGTGACCCCATCCAAGCATTGCACCACTCTAGAGCACCCGGTGCCCTTCTGAAGATCACATTCGCCCTATCCGAGGTCGTTGACGCCCTCCAGTAGTCACTGACGCGAAACTGAATTGGATACTTCGGTCGCCCCCCCCCCCCGAAACCTCTGACGCTAGGCAATTTTTTGACAATGGGACTTTCTCATCGACGCCAAGGGCCCTTTTCAAGATGCAGCAGCTAGGCGGCGCCGAGCTGGGCTTGGATGTGCCAAGCGTTCCTTATTAGGCAGCCTTGTAAGTGCCACCCTCGTTGCGATACCGCGCCCCTCAACGCGTACAATGCCACCCCTCAATGCAAGTGGCGCCCCTCAGCGCTGTGCCGCCCATTATTGCGATGCCGACAGCGCCTAGCAGTGGGGTGCCGCCCCCAGCGTAAGCGTTTTTTATTGAACCTGCTGGGGGTGTTCGAACACCCACTTCTAACTCAGCTTGTGGGCCACGTCGAGACAGTAGGCGGCGTTCGAAAGAGCGTCAAAAACTATTACAAAACTACTTAGATCATTTTAAGGTTAGGTCGAACTGGTCGTCGAAGGTCAGGTCATCAGCGACAACCGAAAATCAAATTTCGCCGATGTTGACATTTTTTCGACAAAGCGGCGCATAAGTCAGGATTCAGAAAGAGATTGAACTAAAACAGCGCCGCAGCAAAGCGCATATTCGATAGCTCTTTTTTATGCTCTCTCTTATTGATTATCTCAGATTTGACCTAAGGTAAACGTTTTAGCCTCAAAATATACGTTTTCGTGGAGGACGTTTACCTGTAATACCTTTTGGCTCAGACCTGCATGAGATTAGTTCAACCAGCATCGTGTTCCATTTTTCGAGACAGACGAGTCAAATGAACTAGAATTTGACATTAAAAGGGCATTTGAGAATTTGACCTAAGGTAAAGGTCATAACCTAACCGGTAAAGGTCATATTGCATATAAGTCGATCCATATTTTCGAGAAGGAAAATAATTATATAGGGTATTTCATTGCTCTACCATATCTCTATCAAAAGTTATTGTCCAAAAACTACTGAAGACCTTTCATGGCCTGATATGACCTCAGCAACATAAAAGGGGTCACATCACGAGTGAAATTTTCCGATTACATGTGTCATATTTACCTGCATCCCGATGGTTGAGGTTGTTTTCGTTCAGAAGAAGAGCATTTCAATTGTCTCCCATTAATCCGCGCCGTGCTGGAGGGGGGGGGGTACGCCCCCTTAGGTTTTTTCTCGCGAACATCTCAAAAACGGCGTCGCGCAGCGCCTGCGCTGTCTTTGGTACACCTGTTTATACATCTTTTCTACACAGCTTGTTAAATTTCAGATGAGGGTTGTTCAAGGTCAGGTCTATAGGGCACGTCAAGTGACCTTACCTAAAAAAAGTTAAAAGATCCGCTATAGCTACACCGACTGAACGATCACTTTTGAAACTTTTAGAGATTGATAAGACTAACAATATGCATAAAATGTTCATCTCGGACTTTTTATTTCTGTGACCTAAGGTCAGGTCAATTTTGGGACCAGTCAGTGGGAGAAAAGTGAAATGCGCCTCTTTTGGACGAATGTCGTTTAAAACCCCCTTTAACATCGGTTCACAGGTAAACATAGCACAATGAATCGTAAAAATGCACATGTGTCCTTTTATGTGCCCTTGAGGTCATCTCAGGTCATAAACGGTCACCTATTTTATCACCATAAACGTTTTTTTGGCTTCAACTTTTGATAGAGACGTGCTAGAGCGGTGAAAACACGTCAGATGTGGTCAGCTCGACGATACGGATCGACTGATCTGCAGAATGACCCTTTTCGGTCAGGTCATGACCTTGTCCTGCGGTCAAATTTTTAAAATAACCTTTCAAGGTCAACGTATAGTTCATTCGACGCGTCTCGACGAGAGGAACACGAGGCAGGCAAAATAAATATCGTCACTGTCTTGAACCAAATGTTATTGCAGAAAAACGCTTTTCATAAAAACTGTTATTTTTGGAATTTTTGCCCTCTGGCTGGAGGCTTAACCATTGACCTGAGATCAAATCCGAGAGCAATATTCAGAAAAGCCTGTAAAAGAGCTATCAAATGCGCTTTTCCGCGACGCTGTAGCTCTATTGGTTCCCGAGTTAGCCGTTGGCAGTTTCCAAAATTGTTGAAATGGACTAACTTTTACCTTTGATGACCTCTGGTGACCTGACCTTTGACCTGACCTAAAAATTGAAACGAACTCTTTCCGTCATTATTTTTGACGCTCTTTCGATTTCCCCTTACCGCGTGTCGCTACGTGGCCCAGGAGCCGAGTTAGAGGGGGGACGTGAAAACAACCTCCCCCCCCCCCAGCACGACACGGAAAGCACAGGCCACCAGCACGGCGCGGGTTAACTTATAGGTAATCGGTAACTTATAGGTACTTATAGAGAGGTCGCAAAATTGACCTGGCCCTCAATGAAGATATTTGAGAGGCTGCAGTCCACAGGTCATTTTGGTTCAGTGAGTGAACCTGTATGTTTTTTTTTTTTGCAAAGAATAAAGATTGTGCCAATCGATCAACGCATATTTTACCGTTTCGAATTCGAATGGGTGTGTATTTTGAGAATAACATGTCCGTAGCCTGAGCTCGTTTCGTATATCGTGCTAAATATGCATAAAGATTTTAATCGCTTTTGATAAAAAACACTGAGCTGCAAATTGCATTAATTGGATTTTATGAAAAATCAGCGAAACCTGGTTCTGATACTCGTGCCGGTTCCGTAGGAACACCTAGTAAATCATGCATGAATATACGCTACATTTTAGACTGAGCCCCTGTCACTAGCTCACTATGGCGCCCCTCTCAAGGGAAAAAGTCGCCCCCTCGAGCACCATGGCCCCCCATTCGCTGATTTCTGGCTACGCCACTGACGGGCAGTACACAGTCAGTACACGGAGTGAAGACGGGCAGTGCACGGTCAGTGCACAATGACAAAGTCTGTTTCCGACTGGGCAGAGGACGGTCAGGAGACGGTTAGTACCACACGTGCGAGTCAGAACGAATGAGACCCCAAAAATACACTGCACCGTATACACTATGCAATAGTATATACACACCGTGTTGATCCGTTCATATAGGCATGTGATGTCTGACGACTAAACTCAAAGATGTCTCTCTTGGATTCTTGATTTTCTTCTCTTTTTTGTTAACTTTTAAATAACTTTTCCTTTCTGATGTACTGTCAGTGTAACAGTGCTCATAAAATGAGTTCGAACAACAGTACCTACTTCCAGTGTAAAAGCTCTGAGACGTGTCACGAGAATGATGCCTAAACGGCCGTGTTTTCAGCTCCCATTATGAAGAGTAAGTTGTGTCGGACTGTAAGTAGACGGTTGGCGGTTGTATGTGTGGTAGCCCGTTCACTAAACTAACCCCGGAACATTGTCACCCGTGTTCTGCCGTGCCGTTTCCAACACATGCCACACATGAAACTGTCGGCGTGTGTGTGTCTGTGTGCGTGTGTGTGCTATACCTACTGTGTGGTTGTAATTTCCCCAGGACAGTGTCATTTCAATTTATGAGCTTATTACGTAAAATGTACAAAGCAGGCACCCTCGATCTGAAAACATATCCACATCAGCACCAAATATTTTACTGGGGTTTCTAACTGCTTTTGAAGGTCTCCAGGATCAACCGTTTTATCTTCATCCATTAGCATGCAAGCAATTGTGGTTGCTCTATAATAACTGCAGTTTTAGACATTTAGAAGGGTGGGTATATATTCGCTTTTTTGTGATTATAGCAAACCCAACCTCAGCTTTAGAATTGAGTTTTTCTTGAAGACAGAAACCCACTCTTGCTTTGATTCTTTCAGATACCTTCCTAAGTTTTGAACTTTGTACATTCTTCTTTGCCTAATTCTTCCCAAAAGGTAATGTACATATTTGAGCTAGGTAATAAAATTCATTCTTAATAGCCTATTTACGGCCCTTTTCAAATATTTTTACTGATGATTAGGAAGGAACTTTCAAATACGTAAATCAAAAAAGTCTACCACCGTGAACTCTGAATGAAGAACACAAGAAGATTCAAGTGATCTAAAAAAAAAAAATGAAAGAAATGACAGATGGCGATAACTTCGTAGCTACAAAACATACTAGTTGTAACCAAACGCTGGCTCACTGTACCGCATTCATTAGAATAGTCTTCGCTATACCTATTACCTACCTACGGCTCTTGCATAGATAAGCATTTAATAGCTACCTATCCATCATACATACAGCTACAACGAGTTCAGGATGGCATTGACGCTTCCAGGAGGGCAAAGAAATGACCGTGACCGTGATTGACCTTAGACAATCAATACACATGACGGGGATTTTTTTCCCGGCGACCTCAGAGCACCCGGTGCACGCGCCATCCACGGACAACCCGTGGGAGGTGGAATGGCTGCCGCCGCTCGACTGCACGTGCCAGATGGTGGGCGGCGTGTACCAGGTGAAGGCGGCAGACGGCACGGTGCGCGACTACGCCTACCCGGGCAAGGAGCAGTTCCTTGTGGACTTCAACTACCTGTGCGCCATCATCGCCGACGGACCGCTGTGAGTTGGCCGGAGCTCTGCTCCCCGAGACGGGTCGGCGAGCTGGGTAGGGCATCCTTTTCCAGAACTTCTTCTGATTCTTAGCATCAGTCTCGGGAACCCCTGACCTGACTCTTCGCATCAGTTCTGAGAGATGCTAACTGCCTGACAGATCCTGACGGACAAGTCTGTTATCCTGATCCGCCTAATTGTCCTGATTTGCAGCTCGCGTGTTCTCCCCGACCTGATCCGCAGTTGCGAACCTGACCCTCTGACCATTAGTCAAATCTGCCTGCTCTGAAGGAGATGGTCTTATCTCGTCGTCCTGATCGATCCATGGTCCTGCCAGCCAGCCTGCCCATCCTCGTCGGCCTGCGACATGAGATCTGCTGTCATCATTTATCCCTGTCCCCGGTCCGGCTGATATGCCGCCGTGGTGCATCACAGGATTACTCGGGGAACACTGATAAAAAGATTTGTGACGCCGCCGCTTTGTTCTCCATTTAGACGGAGCTGACTGTGCCGACTGTCCCAGTGTCGCATAAATATTTGGAAGGGACGTGAAAAACGCCGGGAGTGAATACTTGGGCAGCTGCGAGTTACGCTCGTGTCTTCAATCTTTTAATCAGATAACAATAGACCCATCTGGTATGTCCGTGTATCTGTGAACTATGAGGCTGGCTGCCGGGCGGGCAGTCAATACCGACCAGCTTTTTCTGGTAAACGCCACTATGTCGCCGACCACGGCCCTTGCCAGAAGTCGGCTCGGTACATTAGTACCCGCTCGGGCTACGACCCTGAGCGTCCCTCCCCGGTCGATTTACGACCATTGGAGGCCATTACCGACGTGTTCCGGTGATCGAGAACCGCTGGCCGGTGTTCGGCTGATCTTGGTCATTGTTCTCGGGACGACCGCCGTCTCTGCCAGAGTCGGACGATCTCTCCCCTCTCGAGGTCACTCCCGCCCTCCCTGGCACCGCTCCCTGTCTTCTCAGCAACCACGCCACTCCCGGCCTAACGACCGTGGCCGTCACACGAGCCGGGGAGGAGGGAAGGGTCTGTCAGCGCCTGCCCGCGCTCTGCATATGGGGAAGAGGGGCTGTCAGCGCCTTATACCGCGCCTGTCCTGGGGGAGGGAATGCCAATGTCTGACCGTCCTCTGATCTGAGTAGGAAAGGGGCAGGGCTGGCAGTGGCCGCACTCTGTCTGGGCGCACTCCGTCCGAAAGGAGAAAGTCACATCAATAGCTTGGCAAAACGGGCCGCTAGAGGTCAGTCATTCAACTGTGAACTGTCCCATTTCCAAAAGGTCTTTTGGTCTTATTCCAGTCTAAGGCAGCTGGTGAGAAATGCGGAATGCCAGCCTGCATGTACTGCAGAGTAGACATCTATTGATTTGAGTGATTGAGGTAGTTCATAAATTCGACGGTGACGCCCGGTCTCCCTCCCTGTTTCTCTCTCTCAATCCACAGAAAGTCATTCTGCTACCGGCGTCTGACATACCTGTCGTCAAAGTTCCAGCTGCACGTGCTACTGAACGAGCTGCGGGAGCTGGCCGCTCAGAAGTCCGTTCACCACAGGGACTTCTATAACGTCCGCAAGGTCAGATAAGACAAAGGGGAAAAGGAAATCGATACATGCGGATTCGGCCGCATGGGAGGGCAGACGGACATCGACGCTGTCTAGTCGGTGTGCACTGTGCGTATGTCTGCATGTGCACTGTGCAGAGGTATGAGGCAATACTCACAATAGTCATATACTTTGATTCAGTTTCACCGCTTTCACGAATGCATCTTGTTAGATCCGAACATTGAGGCGCACCCTGATGCAAAGCCAGTGTCAGCAGTCGGGCTCACACCACACAGCCCTAAATGTGTGGTCTCAGCCACTTGTGGTGTCAGCCGGCGGTTGTGACGGCAGCCACATGTGGCAGCCGGCGGTAGGATTTAGACTAACACAGCGCTCACTGATTCTGTTAGCGTCTGCCAGGCTTGCGTTTGCGGCGGCTGTTCATCGGCAGAACATTGGTAGAGTGGATTCCGTGGACCGCGAGATCGCGTCTTACACAAAAGCGGAATGCACATGGTGTTTCCTCAGATGTGAAGGACGCGAAATACCTGGGATTCAGACCAGTGGGCCAACTGACCGTCCTCTTACACCTGTCAGGTGGACACACACATTCACGCAGCGAGCAGCATGAACCAGAAGCACCTGCTGCGCTTTATCAAAAAGATGATGAAGACGAACAGCGAGGAGATCGTCTGCCTCAACAAGGAGGGCAAGCAGATGACGCTGCGGGACGTCTTCACAGAGATGAACCTCACGCCGTACGACCTCAACGTCGACATGCTGGACGTGCATGCGGTGAGGTCCTGGACTCTCGGCTCTCCAGCTTAGCGTATAATGTCATGTGGCGCATCATGAAATTCAGCTGTCTAGCCAGCTGTTGTCTGTTGAAGTTGACAAATAGCAATGCGACGCCGACGTTGCTAAATGGCCATTACCAAACAACATCATATGTATGACATCCTATATTCACATGTAATTAGCGTAATTGAATTTCAATGGACCCTTAATTACTTGTGTTTTGCCGTTTGCGACCAACCAGGTGTCCATAGCCCTTCGATCCATAGCCCTGCCTGAATTGTTTGGTCTGAGGATGTCCTTGTGCCCCGACTGCAGGATCGCAACACGTTCCATCGGTTCGACAAGTTCAACGCCAAGTATAACCCGGTGGGCGAGAGCAGCCTGCGAGAGGTGTTCCTCAAGACGGACAACTACATGAAAGGACGCTACTTCGCCAACATCATCAAAGTAAGCCTGCTGTGTCACGTCTCGTACTCCTTTGGCAAACCTAGCCCAAGTCAAAAGAAGCTTTTCTTTCAAGCTGGTTTTTATCATATACGACCAGAAACGTTCTTTCAATTGGAGCAATTGTTTTTACCGACTGCATGAAAGCCGAAAGCTGATGTCGAGCTGCTCCTTGCTCCTCTCAACAAAATTCACTTTCCTAAACGAATATCGACTTTGCCTCCTCCCGAATCACTCTTTCCCGAACGAGTTGCCCACCAATGACTTGCCGCCTCCACCTGAATAGGAGGTATGCGCTGACCTGGAGGAGAGCAAGTACCAGTCGGCCGAGCCGCGACTCTCCATCTACGGCCGCTCTCCCGGCGAGTGGGACAAGCTGGCCAAGTGGGCCGTCGACAACAACGTCTACTCGGACAACGTCCGGTGGCTGGTGCAGACCCCGCGGCTCTAGTGAGTGACCTGTTCCAGACGCCGCGGCGATAGTTAGACTAAGCATGTCCAAGAGTTAAGACTCAAGAACCTAAATGGCTTCTGAAAACCAGAGAAACTCGAAACATTTCTGGGCCCTTTCCTTCAGTAGGCAGATTTTGTATTTCAACTTGGTCGGTCGATAATAAAGCTAAACAAACAAGTGTTTTCAAAGTTTAATGACGGGTCGGTAACAGCAGGCTGATTGATTCCCTTTACTCCTCTAAACAGCGACATCTACCGTTCCAACAACCTGGTGAAGAACTTCGGGGAGATCATCAGCAACATGTTCAAACCGCTGTTCGAGGTGTCGCTGGCGCCGGCCTCGCATCCGGAGCTGCACAAGTTCCTCCAACACGTAAGTATAGGGCCTCTTCATCAACTTTTGCCAAGCCTGTCTTTTTTATTCATCGCATTGCTCTCCCAGTGGGTTAACCCTCGCGGGCTCGGGGGCGTTTTTCGCCCCCCCCCCCCCCTGGCGAATATTTGCGATAGCTCCCGAACGCTTAGGGATAGGAAAGCGAAACTTTCAGTACCCTTTCTCTCAATCAATTTGACATCTTCTGAAGTAAAAAATTTGGACCTAGCCCCATTGATGACGTCACAAGGTCCTTTTCTAGACCCCTGCACGGCAAACTTCGGCGTCACAGGCGCAAACTTCAAATAGCTGCTAAAATAGAGGTTTAGAGATAAAGACAAATTACGAGCACGGTTGTTTAGCGTTTGACCTAGAGAAAAATAGAAAAATAGTTTTGGTGACCTGAGGTCAGAGGTCAGGTCAACGACCCTGAAATGTGATTTTAGTTTTTCGCAAATAACTTCGACAGAAAAGGTCCTAGAGCTACGGCAATGGTACCATCGCATTCGCCTTGTCAAGCCGCGTCGAATGATATATATTTTGTTCGGAAAAAGTCAAGTTTTATGTTGACCTCATGTGACCTCGAATGACCTCTGGTTGACCTTGACACATGAGAGGTCATTTATGATGGATTTGTACCCGCTGATCACGAATCTGGCATCTATTTTCCTCTAAGCCTTCATTTAGAGCTTCTGGACGGCAAAATTGTCTTATTTATTATTACTAACTTGAATCAGTGAAATAGCCTCTAGCAGGGATACTCTTCTGTGATCTTGACCTTTGAGCAGCCTTGTATCGTAAAATGAACCACAAATAGGGAACTGATAAGCCTCAAAACATTTCAAAACATCTTGGAAGCTAGCACGCAAGATGTGCGAAAAAGTGCCAAGTTTGAGGTCAATTTTGAGCGTGATCTTGACCTTGACCTTTAATTTTAAGCACGTTTTCGGAATCCTCAGATTCTCTTCTTTCGTTTGACACCCAATTTTGCCGGTTTGACGCAGCCTGCCGTCCTCTAGAAGGCTTACTTTGAGATCACTACACATGTGCCGGTTTTTGCCTTTGACCTTGACCTCTGACCTTGAAAATTGACCTGAGGTCCAAAATTTTAGGTGCTTTAGAATCGTCTCGTAAGGACCTTTTGTTTGGTACCGCTTTTGTTTCCGTAGCTCCCTTATTTACGGAGTTAGACAGGGGGGCGAAAAACGCCCCCCCCGGGCTGCGGTGGTTGGGATTACCCCCGGGCCCGGCCGGGTCAAGAACGCCTTATCATCGAGATGTCGCCCATTCGTGTAGGAAGGCTCACACCCTTGATCGCCTCGGCAGCTGGTCGGCTTCGACTCTGTGGATGACGAGAGCAAGCCGGACAACCTGCTGTTCGACATGGACTCTCCGCCGCCGGAGGAGTGGACGGGCAGCGAGAACCCGCCCTACGTCTACTACGTCTACTACACCTACGCCAACATGGCCGTGCTGAACGCGCTCAGAGAGTGAGTCCTGAACGTGCCGGCGGAACTCTCGCAAATTGAGGAACTGTGTTGATGAATTCTATTCGTGTGCCCGTACTATCCGAAAGTAACGCAACATGATACTTTGTTGAGGACAGCGATTAGCGCTGCCGAAGCGATTTGATTTTGATAGCGCATTTTCTGGCTGTGCCTGTGGCTATACATTGTCTGCATACCTATCTTTCCGAGACTTGTTTGTTTGCGTTGCTAATGTTTGTCCTTTGTTGGCTCTGAACAGGGAGCGTGGCCTGAACACGTTCGTGTTCCGGCCCCACTGCGGCGAGGCCGGGCCTGTGAACCACCTGGTCTCCACCTTCATGATGGCGCAGTCCATCAACCACGGCCTCGGACTCAGAAAGGTCAGACAAGGGCTCTCCGGCCGGGCTGAGGAGGCGTCACCGCCAGAGCGGTGGCGCCGGGGAGGGATCGATACGACGGGCAGTTTGGTGGGCTGGTACGGTCCATGCTGTTGAATGTATTCATGAAAAGAAATAATGTAAGTCCCGAGAAGATTGCGAGCCATCTTCAAGTTAAATGCTAACCTGCCGGGTTATCGACTAGTGTTACCAAGTGTCCTGAGGCCAGTTTTACCAAAAAATACCAGCCGGCCGCCGAAATAAAATATCCAGCCGAAAAAATAGCCGCCACACAGCCACGAGTTTCACCAACAAAAAAATTCCAGCCAACATCGGCTGGAAATATTTGTCGCCGGCAGTCAGCTGATATTTTAATATCGATAATCATCAAGGAGATTGATAAATTATTTAAAACATGTTTCAAATAAAGTTAAGCGTGTTTTTTAAAGCAAATACAACAAAAATTGAGAAATATTATTATTGGAAAACATAACATATATTTTCAAGAGTTGTAACCACAAAATAGACCATAATAAACTTGCCAAATCAAGACCACCAAATTGTAAACCTACGTCATTTATGACGGTCACGATAGGAAGCGTGCGTTTTAGTGGATCTTTTTTTCCTGTCAGCCTATTATTTTTCATTTTTACAATACCTTCAACTTGCAATTAACCTTTTTGTCTGCTTTTAGTTGCACCTTGTAGAAAATAATCGTGTCGAACGTGCACGCAATGTATGGACCCCCACTCCCACCTTTTATGAGGTGGGGACTATAATAGATGGGACCCGCTCCCGACGCGGGAGTCGCACCTCTTTCCTTGAGATGTCAAAAGAGTGGGGAAGAAGCGGCAAACATTGTTCCCAGAGGCGCCACCTGAAGCTGGACGGACAGTTCCGCTGCCGAGCGAGTGAACTGCGGTGCTGCGAGGCGGCTTCGCGCGCACTGCATTACACCTACTTCTAGGACCAAGAGGGCTAAGGATTCGCCAAAGCCTATATGGGTAAAGCCTTGTGCCAAGGCGAGTGTCATACCTCAGGAAGATACCTACCCAGATTAACTGCACCGCGGTCATTGCAGGGCTGAGGGCGGTCGTTCGCCCCACTTCGGCGAGGTGGAGGTCATGCTGCCCGGCTAGGTGGTTTCAGCCGATATGCAGGCCCCGTTTGCCGGGCCCGGTCAAGACGAAGGAACGCCACACAGCAAACAATATAAGCTCCGGCCCCGCTACACTGGTCCGGCTCGTAACAATACCTGCGCTAGCTTCGTCGACCGTCGTTCGACTGCGCCCAGTACCGCTCAGTGGAGAGTCCTGCCGAACTCGTCCACGTGTGCCAAGATCATTCGTTGCGCACGGACACAATCGTCCGACGGAGACCGCTTTACATGATGATCGCGTGGTGACCACCTTTTCGCCGGCTTCCACGCCCAGTCGAGCCGTCTGGCTACGCCCCAACCAAATGATCGTTCTAAGCCTTTCGACTGGTTTGCAAAACTCGGGTCTAATATCGAAGTATTTGGGAGTTAGGACACGTTAAATCCGTGTTCATGAACAAATATACATTATGCAACTAAAAACGCCTTACCTACTTTAACTTTTCTGGGCTGATGACAAGGTAAACACCTATTCATTGTAATATTTCTAAAATGTAAATAAATCATGAGCGATGAGCGTAAAAAAAGGTGAAAAAAGCGATCAACTAGAAGCTAGCGTGGAAATCCACTGACGTAGGTCGCCTCGTACTGGCGCAGCTCGTACAGCGGCACCGGCGTCTCCCGCACCCGGCCGTCCACCTTGCCCGCCTGCGCCATCAGCCGCTAGAAATGGCTGCGCTGCCGCTCAAACATTAGCGTGACCGCCTGGCCGGCCCGGCTAACGCGCGCCGTCCGACGCACGCAGTGTGCCTTCAACAGCGCCGGGATGTCGTACGACACGACCGCGTCCACGGCATCCACGTCAATACCGCGCGCCATAGCCTCGAGCACACCAGCATCTCAGCTGGCGCGCGCCGCCGCCGCGCTGGCCCGCCGGCACTGCCCCAGGGAACTCGGCCTCGCGCGCGCCCAGCACCGACAGCGGTAGCTCCAGCTGGTGCGCTGCCTCGTTCCAGTTGACCAACACGAGCGAGCGCCGCCAGTCGGGCTGTCGGAGCAAATTGTGCATCAGCAGCGGCTTCAGCGGCTGCGGCGCCACCACGTTGAACGACTCGCTCAGCTCGCCCGGCGTGGTGAACCTGCCGACGAACTGACCGGGCAGTGCGACGGCGGCCGGCCGTGCCGGCCACCAGCAGTCGCGGCTGGAACAGCGACATTCGCTCCAGCTTCTCCGGCCTCCGGGTTCTGTGACAGGGTAGCCAAGAACGGCAGCTTCTGCAGCGGCAGGTGAGGCGCGCAGACGGCGGCGGCCGTCAGCCGGCCGGCGATGCAGGGCGGCGGGCCGTGGCTGCTGCCACCCGCTCCACCGCTTTCAGCCAGCCCGTCTCGGCCATCTCGATCACCCGGTCGGCTTCGTCGATCACCAGGTAGCGCAGGTGCGCTAGCGAGAAGCCCTCGGCGCTGGGTATGTGATCCATCAGCCAGCCAGGAGTGCTCACCACGACCAGCCAGGGAGACCGGGCCGCGCGGCCCCACCGCCACCAGTTGGTGCCCCCCCCCCTCGTGCCACTTCGTCTCCACCCAGCAGCCGGACGCAGAGCGGCGTGTCGGCGTCGTACTGGCGGAACACGGCGGACACCTGAGCGGGCAGCGCCTGTGTGGGTAGCACAGCTAGCGCGCGCACCCGGCGCACCGCGGCGCCGCGCCTGCACCAGCGGCAGCACGAACGGCAGCGTCTTACCGCGGCCGGCCGGCGCCGAAACGCAGAGGTCGGCCGGTGGCAGCGGCGACTCTGCGGCCGCCAGCAACTCGGGCAGCACCGTCACCTGCACCAGGAACACCTGTTCGATGCCCTCGGCGGCCAGCCGGGCGCGCAGCTCGGGGCAGAGCGCCGGCAGATTGGCCGGCGCCGGCCGCCGGTCGCCAATCGGCTGCGGGTGCGCCAGCCAGTCGGGCAGCGCACGCGGTGCACGGCCTGTCGGCTCGAGCGCTCCACCTCGTCCAGCACGGTGAAGTCGTCCGCGGCGGCGTCTCCGTCCGACTCGGAGGTGTTCTCACTGTCGTTATTGGCGACGGCGGCTGCCGCTGTGCGCTCAGTCAGGTCGGCCATCACAGCAACACTCGCCGATGATTGGCGTCATCGAAACCGTCGGACGACGGTGGATTCACCACCGTTTTTGCAGCAGAGACTGGAAAAACCTCAGCAATAAACAAGGAAAAACATCACAATATGCCACAGCCCGCAATTGTGCATATTGTCATTTTATTTCTCACATGACAGAAAATATTGGCTGCCTTATTCTAGGAACTGGCATGAAAAACATAAGCTAAAATCAAGCTAAGTGAATTATTATTGTATTTCAACATGAGACTGGGAAAAAATCCTTGTCACTGTCAACATGACCAGCGTAACGGCAGTGGCGGCGGAAGCAGGGGGGCAAGGGGGGCAGCTGCACCCTAAAGTTATGGAAAGGGGCGCCTCGAAAATCTGTAGAGGAGGCAGGAAGTTAAGAGGTGCGGCAGCCATAAAGCTGAGCAGTGCGACACCGCAACTGATAAAGGCACTTGTGACACGAAGAGGGTGGCAATGACGTGGGAAAAGTATCTTTTGATATGCTGAAGAGTGGAGGGCATCCTTATCTGAAACAAAGGCAGATGCTGCCGACCCCGTCGAATATAATCTTGCCAGGCGATAAAGGCTAGGGGGGCGCAGCCACTCGAGAAGCGCGCCATGCGGAAGAGGGGCGCCTGCATGCGAAAGAGGGGCGCCTGTGTGTGGGACGAAAAAGAAACATTTATGGAGACGTCTTTGAAGGCGATAGCCTCCGAACGCCAACACGAACATATGAGGGCTTATAGCGTTGCAGGCTCCATGCGACAAAAAGGGGCGCCTGATGGCCGATATGCGAGAGGAAATTAGTTTGTGTAACATTTATCGGGGGCGGTAACTGCAATAGTGCAGTGCAGCCCAGGCGGCATGCTGCTTACCGGCCTGCAATTCTCTGTCACCGAGTATGGATTCGGCGCCTTATTCACTAGTCCACACGAAGGTATTGGAACCGTGGAACTCTTTTCGATATGCATTATTCGGAGAATCTTATGGTATGGTGATGAGGTTGTTTCTAAACGAACATTATGAAGGTTACATTTACGCTATGGAATGTACCTAACTATTTCTCGTTACATAAAAACTGTAGTTCAGAACGTGTTAACAGGTACAACACATTGTCAAACGTCTCTTCACTGTTTGTGTTACTACAACCGTGTATATGGTAAGGGGCGCCCAGCGGGAAGGGGCGCTTCAATATCGTTTGCACCCCTATCCTAGAATACCTTCCGCCGCCACTGCGTAACGGACGGGCTGCATGAACATTTCGGCGCATGATCTGAAAACTCTGTGTGCAGAAATTTCAGCGCTGAGGTGAACAAAATAACATTTTGAATGCAATTTGCCTGGTGCCTCCACAATTTAGCAAAACTAACTCACAATACTTACAGCCAGTTTTAACATGATCCCTGCATGACTCATGCATGCAAGATACACATGCATTCAATATCAGCACAGTGCACACTGCACACACATCAGTTATGGATTCATTTACATTTACAACATTATTTTCTTTTCCTTCATTATTGGCAGCATGACTTGCTGAGTTCAGTGGCACAATCTTATGACAGCATTCAGCAAGTTTGTTCGGGTTCGCAACCATGCAAACTTTGCACGTTTTGCTTAAAAAACAAGCCTTTATACATTTCTTTCATGCTATTCAATTTCTTTTTTAAATTTATTCTATCTTGAGTTGAATTATCTTGAATTACTATCTTGAATTATTATATCTTGAAAATCTTGCCATTTTGGTCTTAGCAATGTCAATGCACCATGCCGCACAGCTCGAGTAAGTTCCACCCAAAAGTAGTAGTGGTATCAGTAGCTGGCACCTTGAAATGTCAAATGTAGATGAATATCAGTAGGCGGAACTATGGTCATGAGTACCCAAATATAGGAACGTCCCCATTTTTGGGAACGGAGTTCCCAAATATGGGAACGGGCGTTCCCATTTATGAGAACGGAAGGCAATTTTTCGGCCGTTCTCCCACTTAAACTCAAAAGTGCATCACGTCTCAAAAAAGTGCACGCTGATTCAAGTATCTACTAAATCTCCATAAAGTTATCTTTAATCTGACCGTGGAACAAGGAAATTGACCGTGGAATGATATTTTTAATGATTTTTTGAAAATGACAGAATGGTGGAAATATGGGTTATACGACATTTAACATGCAATTTTAAGGAAAATGAAGCATTTTTTAGTTTGAGGTAAAGTATAATAATTTTCGCCTGGTTATGAACTTTCATACTATCGACACCAGATGCTGACAAATGCAAGCGAAGACGCGGACGGTCCCGAGGTAATATTGTTGACTTTTGTGTCGGGGCGGACGACCGCGTGGAACGTGAGTGAATTTACCGAGCTACTGTTGTAAACTCAGTTTAAGCGGTTGAAAATTATCCAGCTGTATTTTATCATCCCGGAAAGACATATTTTATTTGGATGCTAGCTGTTTAGAGTTGTTTTATAAGGAGCGTCATGAGCGTGGTTTTTGTCTTCCGTATTTCTAAGCGTGATCGTTTTGGGGGAATTTCTCTTATATAGCTCGCTCTGTGTGGCTTATTTATAATTTTTATGCTGATTTCGATAATTCCTCGTGCCCATCCTACCAGGCCTTTTGCCACTTACACTCATCAAGAAAGGAAAAAACTAGATTTTCATTGGGACTAGGTGTTTTGAGGGTGTAACATATTCAGCGTTCCCATTTTTGGATACTTCCTTGTACTCGTCAACTATCGGTGATAAACAGACAGGTGCTTGACATGTCTCCACCCTCAGCGCGGACGGTGGATATAGGTATGGAAGACCTTGTTGAACATCGCTGAGCGTTGTGAATTACGTAATCCAGCAGAGGGGGGCGTGCCCGCTGCGAGATCGACGGGAATGAAAGCGCAGAAGACCGGGCGAAAAATGCGACGGTCTTGCCGGAAAGGTCATCTGATGATTGTTGCGTTAACAATAATTTGCGGCGTTGGACGTGATGCTTGTTAATGAAAAGAGCCCCTGAAAGGCATCGGTGAAATCGTTCCCAATTTTGGGTACGCCGTTCCCATAATAAGGAACGCTTGCAGCGCCAGTGTACGAGAGCGTTCCCAAATTTGGGCTCGCGGCCCGGATGATGGACTGCTTTAGAAATAGGGGAACGATTTGAAACTACGATGGGCCTTACAATATCAAACTCTTTCCCAACAATATTGAGACAAATATCAGGCGGTTCACGATCGTTTTATATTTTTTGGACGTCATTTAACGGTTCTTTTTCTTGTTTTAAATAATGCCTACATGGCGTTCCCATATTTGGGTTTATCGTTCCCAAACATGGGAACGAAAATGCGTTCCCGAAAATGGGTACGCTTGACCATAGTTCCGCCTACTGATATGTGAAAACAGTGACATATTTATTTAAAATCTTGAGTCCAATGAGCCTACCCTCTCTGCCTCTCCTTCCAGCATTTCTTCAATCACCTTCGATTTTCGAAAATGACCTTCCATCATTATTTTCCACTTCCGTGCGAGCAATGAACTTGTAAGCTGACCACTAGCTAATGCGCTATCATCTTGCTGTTGGGTGCTGGTAGCAAAAAGATAATATAAAACGAAAAAACTAACACCACAACACCAAACACCCGTCTTGTTGGTTCCTTTTGGTCCTGCCTGGTGACAAAGGCTCTTTCTTTACGCAATATCATCAGTATTCCTCTTCTAATCTTGAAGCCCAGATGCTTTACAAATTGGCCATGAATGATACTAAATTATTATATCAACTGAGAAGCGCAAATCACGATAATTAGTAACAAATGAGGCCAATTATCCCCACACGACATCAAAAAAATAGACGGGGTCGCCTATTTTTTGGGGCTGTTTTTCTACATATAATGGCGCAGATAAACACTCCATTAATGCCGCATTTGCCGTTGGTGAAACTCGTTGGCTATTTTTCTGGCTGATATTTTTTCACGCCGGCGGATATTTTTTCGCCTGGTTGGTGAAACTCGTCGGCTGGTTTTTGACAGAAAAATTGCGCCGGGCTGCTATTTTTCTGTTGGTAAAACTGGCCTCTGCACTCTACCGATGTGCGGTCAGTGCCTGACCCGTCCGTGCGCCCCCAGGTACCAGTGCTGCAGTACCTGTACTACCTGGCCCAGATCGGCCTGGCCATGTCGCCACTCAGCAACAACTCGCTGTTCCTGAACTACCCGCGTAACCCGCTACCCGAGTACCTGGCGCGCGGTCTGAACGTGTGCCTGTCCACCGATGACCCGCTGCAGTTTCACTTCACCAAGGAGCCGCTCATGGAGGAGTACAGCATCGCCGCCCAGGTGAGACGCCGACCGCTTACGGCACTTCTTATGGCAGGTTATCCGTTTTTCACTCCACTCCGAGTGAATGCAACTGGCCATCCTGACATGATAAGTCCCGGTCGTATCATGAGACGACTTCTTGACCTCACCTGACCACTCACCGACGGACTAGGCGTTGGACTATTATTGACACACCTCCCCCAACGTCTAGCGAACAGTGACCCTCTGGTCGCATCTGACTGCCCGACGATCCGCGGATGTAGGATTTATGGATACGTCTGTCTTCCATCGACCAGTGACCCTTTGTGACCTCACTCTCCGGCCTGCAGGTGTGGAAGCTGAGCTCGACCGACATGTCCGAGCTGTGCCGCAACTCGGTGCTCCAGTCGGGCTTCCCGCACGAGACCAAGCAGCACTGGCTGGGGCCCAACTACACGCGCGAGGGCGTGGCCGGTAACGACGTGACGCGAACCAACCTGCCCGACATCCGGGTGTCGTACCGGTACGAGACGCTGCTGGAGGAGCTGTCCACCATCTTCCAGGGCGTGACGCCCGACCCGGTGGATGAGGTGCAGCGCTACGTGCAGCGCCGCGGCGAGTCGTCGGAGCCGGTGGCTCGCTGAGCGACAGTGGCGACACTGGCGGAGGGCCGGGTGACGCTGGGCGGACCGCTGAACGACCCCGGAGACCCCCAATCTTTGCTGAGCGACACGTGCGACCGCGGCGGACCGCTGATCGAGCTCGGTATCTGCCCTACGACATCCAGCGTCTGCTGAGCTATCCCCAATGTCTGCTGGTCGACCTCCAACGTCCGCTGAGCGGCCCCTTCGGCAGGCTGAGCGACCCCCTGTGGCAACTGGCAGGCTGAGCAACCCCGGATCACGGTGGTGAAGATGGCGCCCGGTACTAACTGTCTGGTCTAGAGATTCGACGGCATTCGACTCAGCGAACTGAGGTTTCCGTCATTCGCATGTGTTGTAGTCCTTGTTCTCCTTACTTTGCCAGGTATAATCATGCGTCTAGAGATGTATTGACGGTGCTTGCCTCGCTGTTTTGTGCAGATTGTTTCCAGTCTTACAATGATGATGACGCATCAGTGATGTGTCATGACTTCCTCGCCCTTTCAATATTACTTTTTCTGGGATGGCTGTCGGGTACCTGCAGGTTCATTTTTATATGGTAATCATTACGTGGTATTATTTAGATATAGTTTAGCGGATGGAGCTTTGCATCAAGTGAATGAATCAGGAATGTGTTTCAACCGGCTGACTTGGGAGGTATGGAAGCATGAAAATGACCAGACAACAGCAGATATTCTCTTATGGATAGATGTGGCACTCATTCCTGAACAAATATAACTTCCATGAAACCTGCGAAGAGTTGAATAATAATTATTGAAAAGGATTTAAAGTACCATCGTGTTTAATAGATTTTTGCCTAGAAGAACTAGTATAACTAATATTTTCTGCGGTAGATTCGGACGATCTTGACAATAGGTTTGGATACGCGTCAGTGTGAAGCCATAAGCGAAGTTCGAACGGTTCGAACCACGTTTTACACATGCTGATGATTCGGTTTTTCAACAATTGTCGACACTTGTCAAAATCTTCCTTTACAACACGTATACCCGAATCAGAGAAGCTGCCCCAAAAGCTAATGAATGGGAATGTGTCTGTGCGATGTGTTTTATTTGTCTAGTTGTATGTGGGCGTTGTACTATATTTTACTCGTAAAATACTTTTTTACATGGTATGTTGACTTCTATGTGACACCACGAACTCGGACTGAACCATTACGTTCTGCGCCCATTTCTTTGACTTGATTAGATTAAAAGTTATCCTAGTCTTGATCACAAGGGCATGCGTCCAGCGACGATTATTATTGTATTCAATCACTGACGCAGCGCGGCAATGACCGTTTTAGAGAGGAGAGGGGCGGTCGCTTCCCGCGCGCTATTACTCAAAATAAATGGCAAGCAATCTATAATCTGGTGTTTGTCTGAGGAAAAACGGCTACGAATCAATGCGGTGCACACACACTACCTTACAAATCCAGTGTATATTTCACATTGTGTGTGATAATGTGGATGAGACTGCGCCACTGGGATGTGGCACGTTGCGAGCCCTCGCCCCATCAACAGCACAGCACACGGGGCAGGGCTGGCCCGACCAGAATGCATTAGGGACTGAGGCCTCGCCAAAGCTGTCGTAACATTTGGACGCGGGGAACTGAGGCCACCAGTCTCTACGCACATACCTGAATGTTTGTTAAATTCTGAAATCGGTCGTAAATGTTCAAAGAGTGGGCGTGACCTCACCGTATCGAACGCCACAATCCACGATGATAAAGAACGCACGCGACACCTCTCACCCCAACCACTCCGCGCAGGATCCCTCACATGGCAGTCAACAACCATCCTCGGCTACCCGTCCCAGGGAGGCGACGGCGGCCATTCGTACGGCCCGTCTGCCGTCCCGTGGCGCCCCAACGCCCGTCCCTCGCCCTCCCAGCGGCCGAGGGGAGCCGCTGACCCCTGGCACACACCCACCGACCACGGCAGCAGAACAGCGGCAGCGGAGGCCTACTTTTTGCCCGGCGGTCGGTAGGTGCCGACCACGACGGCGTGGTCGCGCTCGTACGGCTCCAGCGTCAGCTGCTCGGCCGGCTTCAGCTTTTCGGCCATCAGCTTCTTCACCTCTCCGGCGAACACGGCCTCGGGTGCCGCTGTGCTGTCGATACAGTTGGCCTTCCGGGCGGACGAAGGACGGAGCACAGTCAGCATTATAAAAAAAAAAAAATATTCAGACGGAAAATATAGTTAGACGCGGAAACTGTCGCAACCAGGTACAAAGGAACAATTTGAGTGAGCATAATAGTTAAATATTTTTTTGCGTATGGAGTGCTTTGCAATATATAATTTATCAATTGCGTAATCACGTTAGCAAGTAGGCACTGTCGCGTTACGTGCAGAACATACCGACGTACACATTTTATGACCAAATGAAAACAATGCTACCAGTATAACACCTTTTGGGGCGACTAACGGAGCGAGCGGGAGGGTGAGCCTTGCACGTGCGAAATTTCGAGGGGGTACCTCCAACTGACTTGTGCACGGCACCCTACTAACCGGTCTCTAGCGATGTGCCAAATTTGAGCACAATCGGCCCAGCCGTTCTCGAGATCTGGAAGCGGCACCCTGCACGTGCGCACGTGCAAAATGGGTCCCAAATGACTTGTGCACGGCACCCTACTAACTGGTCCCTAACCGTGTACCAAATTTGAGCGCTATCGGTCCAACCGTTCTCGAGATCTGGAAACGACCCCTGCACGTGCGCACGTGCAGCAGCACCCCAACTCTGGCACATGGATATGCAGTGC
The DNA here is from genome assembly GCF_019059575.1 of Amphibalanus amphitrite. Taxonomy (NCBI): domain Eukaryota; kingdom Metazoa; phylum Arthropoda; class Thecostraca; order Balanomorpha; family Balanidae; genus Amphibalanus; species Amphibalanus amphitrite. The sequence goes on from NW_024881663.1 coordinate 805,400, forward strand.
CTAGTGGGTGCCTACCATACATGCCAACTTTCAGCGCAATCGGCCAAGTAGTTACCGAGATATTGCAACAATTACAAAACTGACACCTCTTCGTTTTGCACGTGGCACGTGCATAAGCGGTCACCCACATGCATCGGGAATAGTCCAATACTTGGTAGAAGGAATGAAGCTACCCTACAAAAATTACCGCATGTAAATCGGTCATGCGGTTGCTGAGATATAAGCCTCGCAAAAGCGTCCGCACGGCCGGCCGGCCGCTCATACTCAGAAATTTCCGTTAATCTAAGGAAAGACTCCGCTCGCTTCGCTCGCTCCGTAATCAATACTGCAAAGCACTAAGCAGGTAATACACCTTTTTGCACTCAAAATAGGCATCTTTTCATTCAATTTCAGCGAATTGCATTCAATTTTAGCGATCTCTCTATTCGAAGCAAATGAGAGATCGCTAAAATTGAATGCAATTCGCCGAAATTGAATGAAAAGATGCCTATTTTGAGTGCAAAAAGGTGTAGTACTTTCCTTGGAGGAAATCGCTCATGAAAAACATATAAACGTGGGAGAGCGTCCGAGTGGAAAATGCCACTGTATAATACCGCATGAAGCAACAAATCACAAGATGGAAACGATCCCAAAACCAATGAACACATTCGTATTGTTATCGACATGATACCTCAAAATATGCTAGCTTATTATGGATTATTACATATATAGTATTACATTGTTAGATGTCGTCAGCATGGCAAACAATGTGAAAAGCAACTGGTCATCGCAGTTTTGCCAAGGCTACCTAACATAGACGTCCTTTACCATTCACCGAAATAAACTGCAATACCGAATCCTCACCTTGATTGAGATAACGAAGTGTCCACCGTTCTTGAGGAAGTTGTGCGCGTTGATGGCCACGATGCGCGCCTGATCGGGCTGCGCCACGTCAGCAAACACGCAGTCCACCATGCCGACCAGCATGCGGTACTTGTGCGGGTGGCGAGCGTCCTCAATGATCGGCACGATGTTGTTGCGCTTCTTGGCCACGTTGATGAGATCGCGCCCGGAGCGGTGAGAGAACTCCACAGCGTAGACGAGTCCCTCGGGTCCGACCACGTCTGACACGTGAGAGACCGTGGTGCCGGAGGCGGCGCCCAGGTAGAGCACCTTGCTGCCGGGAGGCATGTGCACCGCTTCCACACCGCCAAGGATGGCCGCCGCCAGCTTGGAGCGGAACGGGTTCCACACGCGATACTCGATCTTCTCGCCGGCCGTGTCCGGATTGTCCACGGAGATGCGCTTCTCGCCGTAGACGCTCTCGCCAGGCACCATGTTCAGGGTGACCAGCGCATCCTCCTTGCCGCGCGCGATGAACACTCCCTCGTGACGATGCGGCTCGATGATGACCGCCTTTCCGCCGCGCATGCCTCCGCGACCTCCGCGGCCACCACGCCCGCCACGGCCGCGGTCACCTCCGCGGCCGCGGCCCCGGAACCCTCCCCGGTCGCCGCCACCCCGGCCGCCGCGGAACCCACCGCGGTCGCCGCGGAACCCACCGCGGTCACCGCCGCCACGGCCGCCCCTGAAGCCACCGCGGTCTCCTCCACCACGACCGCCGCCGCCCCGGCCCCGGAAACCACCTCCGCGCGGAGAGAACCCTGCCGGAACGAACAACAAAGGCTGTCAGGTAAAAACAAACCTTGCACTTATCGAAATTAACCCCGAAAATGAAATGTTGCTAAAAGAAAGGTTACAAAACATGAACCAGACTCAAGTTTTATTTAAAAGAGGTCTTTAGAAATTAAAGCCTGAAAACCTAAATGGCTGGTATTACGGTAGGATGGATGCGACATTTCTATTCATAGCACTCCTGGTCACCTGATAATGGGTGGCGGCATATAAAAAACCAAGCTTTAAATCATGAAATTTGATCTCAAACTTTCAAAGCAAAATTGAACTTAGATGCGGTGTTTTAAGATACACATATAGGCATCACAAGTCATAATGTCATTTAGGGAGGAGTAAGTTTTGAAGGTCGTATGTCTGTGAGAAAATGTACCATTTCTGAAATATTTATATTGAATACAGTTCCAATCTGGCCTGTAGTTCAATGTCAAGTAAATTTCCCAATGAGAATAGTTAGCTGTTATTTGAATTGCTCCAGCTCATATATACAGAAATCTGAAACTATTTCTGGAGGGGATAGCCTGCAATTTGTGGGTAGAGCAGCACCAATATATGTAGGCTGATAGCCTGAAAACTCATGATGCAATGGACGAAAAGCTATAAATTGTTTCGACAATTTGACATTGTGCAATGTGCATTATCATTCTGTGATTTAGAGCAGAAAAGTTGAAACCTTAATTATGAACTAACAGTGTGTGATTGTAATAAGACAATTATGGCCAAAGAGTGAGGCACCCCTGAACCTAGCAAATGCATATCCTCTAATGCAGTGGTCGGCAGGTCCTCCGGGGTCGTGCCCCCTTTTTTCGCGTAGGGCAGGGCCATTACCCCCACCTACCAGACCCCATTGCTGACAACCAAGTTTACCGAAATTCCATTCCTTCCTGTTCCATAATTTTATAATTCCATACCTTCTCAGAGGCCCTCATCACCCCCCATCAAAGGGCTCCATTACCCCCAAAGGGGCATACCCCACCATTTGCCGACCTCTGCTCTAATGGAAATGCTGCTCAAAACAATCAACAGCCAGATCATCCCTTATATTAGTTAGGTAATAGTTAAATGGGCAATTCCACGACAAATCACCTAATTTTTTTCCAATTGTTCACCATGACCTCTCCGATTTTGCTCAAATTTGGCATGTAAGTTGACCTATGGGCACTACTTCGTCCCAGTAAATTTTTAGTCTCTAGGTCACAGGGGTCATGAGATATGGGTCATGCAAATTTTTAGGTTTTCCGGAACATTGAAATATAAAGTATTTTTTATCTCCGAAACGGTTCACCGGATCAAAAAAAGTTATACATGAAATCAGAAGCGCAAAGGCTGGTGCGTCTAGCAAAAATGTGAACGAAACCCCAAGGTCATTTTTTGACCCTTTGACCTCGTGACCTTTTCTTGACCCCGTGACCTTTCAAATTTGTCCTATTTTAAAAATTCTGATTTTTTCTATCAGAGATGTCTTATCCATGCTCTTAATAGTGGTATGTGATTTGGTTGGTATATCGGACCCGTTGACCTCAAACTGAGGTCAACAATGTGGTCATGACCTGACATGAAAATGACATCTGCCGAGAACGTCGAGAATCATAGGCAATATGGGTGTCATATGAAAGCTTACTTCACGGAGAATGCATTGGTGGTGTTTTTGAGTAGGTATGGGCCGGGTCAAGGTCACATTAGGTCAGTGACCTAACACAGCATTGTGTTCTTTGAAGGTGGCGTATTTAATTTGTTTGGTAAGCCCAGTGATCAGCACACAATAAAAAAAGGAAACAAAACGTCATAAAACATCGTCTGTCTTTATTCAAAAAGCACAGATAAAATGCATTCACCCATATACACACACTCGCACAAACACACGCACATACATACACCTTGTTCGAGGAAGATCTTTCAAACAAACCTCAGTAACACACGCGGTGTGAAGAACGAGTCTTAGAAGACTAGTAGAGCTTGAAGGCTGCTATGGTGTGGGAGTCGAGCGGTACAAAGCGGTGAAACGTCCTGGTACACTCGGGGGCAGATTGATGTTCCACCACTCCCTACCCATCGGGCTCCCATGGATCAGCAGTGGCTGCTGCCAGTGTTGCCTGCCCTCAGCACTGCTCAGCACTGCCTGCCAGTGCCAGTGCTGCCAGTGCTGCCACTGGCAGCAGCCAGTGCTGAGCCATGGGAGCCCGATGGGTATAGGGAGTGGTGGAACATCAATATGCCCCCGAGTGTACCTACTACCTACCCCTCACCGTGCGGGCACTTGTGAACCGTTCTCTTTCATTTTCGTCTTCGTTCCTGCTATTTGCGTTGCCGAAACGAAGAAGAAATGCATTTTATCGGTAAGGTGGTCCTCACAGTATTACCAATACCATCGCATGCGCTTTTGCCATGCGAGGTGGCAAAAAAATCCACTCACATTGAACACCGAAATCCTCGGCATGATGACATATATTTGCAAAATTGTATTTGTTCTTGTACTGGGACGCTGCTCGGACAGAGAAGTAGTGTATTTTTTAGTCTTGGGCATTCATTTCAAATGTGGGGAATAACCACTGCCTGAAATGCCGCTTCAGCTCCCGCGTCAGCTCCCGCAACGCAAATAGCAGAAACGAAGACAAAAATGAAAGAACGCTTCACAAGTGCCCGCATGGTGAAGGGTACCAGGACGTTTCACCGCTTTGTACTGCTCGACTCCAATACCATAGCAGCCTTCAAACTGTCCGAGTCTTCTGAGACTCGTTCTTCACAGCGCGTGTGTCACTGGGGTTTGTTTGAAAGAACTTCCTCGAACAAGGTGTATGAATGTGTGTGTTTTTGCGAGTGTGTTTATATGGGTATGTGTGCATTTTATCTCTGCTTTTTGAATAAAAAAGACGTTTTATGACGTTTTGTTTCCTTTTTTATTGTGTGCTGATCACTGGGCTTACCAAACAAATTAAATACGCCACCTTCAAAGAACACAATGCTGTGTTAGGTCACTGACCTAATGTGACCTTGACCCGGCCCATACCTACTCAAAAACACCACCAATGTATTCTCCGTGAAGTAAGCTTTCATATGACACCCATATTGCCTATGATTCTCGACGTTCTCAGCAGATGTCATTTTCATGTCAGGTCATGACCACATTGTTGACCTCAGTTTGAGGTCAACGGGTCCGATATACCAACCAAATCACATACCACTATTAAGAGCATGGATAAGACATCTCTGATAGAAAAAATCAGAATTTTTAAAATAGGACAAATTTGAAAGGTCACGGGGTCAAGAAAAGGTCACGAGGTCAAAGGGTCAAAAAATGACCTTGGGGTTTCGTTCACATTTTTGCTAGACGCACCAGCCTTTGCGCTTCTTATATCATATATAACTTTTTTTGATCCGGTGAACCGTTGCAGAGATAAAAAATACTTTATATTTCAATGTTCCGGAAAACCTAAAAATTTGCATGACCCATATCTCATGACCCCTGTGACCTAGAGACTAAAAATTTACTGTGACGAAGTAGTGCCCATAGGTCAACTTGCATGCCAAATTTGAGCAAAATCGGAAAGGTCATGGTGAACATGCCTAGGTGATCTGTCATGGAATTGCCCAAATGTTAGTGAGCTGTTTATGCTCACCATGGTGGGAGCAGTCATCACCCACAGCCAGTTAGCCAGCTGATTATTACAGATTGTGTGCAGCTTTAACATGCGCAGTGGAAGGGTTGCGAGCACTACGCTCAGTGGAAGGGGGGCGGATATCCCCCCCGAAGAGCCTGAAACAGACTATCCGCATTCAGGAAATCGCATGCGAGAGCCAATTCAAATACATTGTAATTCTTCTCGCATCAATCGCATCCAGGAGGTACGTGCGATTGATGCGAACATGCTTCCATATATTTGAATAGGCTCTCGCATGTGATTTCCTGACTGCAGAAAGTCTGTTTCAGGCTTTAAATCTCAGCTCCCACTAGAGCTAGAAAGACAAAATTTGGAGGGTAGGTGCAGGCCCTGGAGAACTCGGTGGTCAATATCTTCAAGGTCAAATGAGGTCAAATCTTCCATATGAACGACTTATTTGCGTTTACACAACGATAACTCAAAAAGTTACCAGCTGATTTCAATTCTTTTTTCTTTCACTATACGAAAGAAAAAAAAACAAATTCTAAGTCAGAATGAATAACTTTAATATAACGCCAAACTAAAAATTTCCACATATTTTATTTAGAGCCCTAAGGTTACATCCTGCCCCGTTTGCTTTATTTCAAATTTTCCACCATCTACAATCATATGGTGATTAGAAAGCAACAAAGGTATTGACGCCTCACGTTTGCGAAAACATAACATACCTGGAACACCCATTCCGTCAGCTGTAGTTTTAAACGACTCTTGAGGACGGAGCTGACGATATTACTCCAACTGCAGACCAAAGTTTTCAGAAATTACGCACCATAACGCCCGAGCTCCTCCATTCAACTCAACCGCAAACAAACGAGAATGGTGGCGTCTCGGCCGCACATGGCAAATGTAGTATGTGCGTCATATTTGTAAAGATCTTTCCCACGCGGACAGCAAAAATAAATAAATCATTTTTTATTTTATTCACAAAAGCCAGAAAGTTCAAGGTGTTTCGAAAACAAAAATTTCAAACACATCATTCATGTTATTTGGTTAAAAAAAAAACTTACAGTTTACCCTGGAAAGGAATACCAAATTCTTATTAGAATGATTAGAATGCCTGCACTAAATCAAAGCATGCTTCTCTGTGTACATTATTCTTGTATATTGTATTGATATTTATAGTCACCGTGTACATTATGTGGTAAGTTTTAAATATATAAAAATATGAGCGGTGAGCCGATGATGGGTCGTTTTTAACAGCTGACATCGAAAGCAGAGAAATAGATAGGATATCCCGCGCCCCAGTGTCAGTCTGGATTTTCCACGACCTGGTGTGGGGGGTGTTTGAACACCCCCACATTTCTTAACACCCTTCTAACTCGGCTCCTGGGCCACGTAGCGACACGCGGTAAGCGGAACTCGAAAGAACGTCAAAAATAAGGACGAAAACACCTCGGTCATTTTTTGGGTCAGGTCAAAGGTCAGGTCACCAGAGGTCACCAAAGGTAAAATGTTGACTATTTCAACATTTTGGAAACTGCCAACGGCTATCTCGGAAACCGATAGAGCTACAGCGCCGCGGAAAAGCGCATTCGATAGCCCTTTTACAGACCTTTCTGAGTAATGTTCTCAGATTTGACCTCAGGTCAACGGTTTAGCCTCCAGAAGGCAAAAATTCCAAAAATAGAAGTTTTTACGAAAATCGGTTTTTCGGCCATAACTTTTGACTCAAAAGAGCCATGACATTACTTTTGCCAGCATCGTGTTCCTCTCGTTGACACGCGTCGAATGAACTATAAGTTGACCTTGAAAGGTTTAACTCTCGCATGTGTAGGGGGGTCGGATGGACCCCCCATGGTTTTTCGCGAATAACTCGCGTAAAAAGCGGCCGATCGCAACGATACTTTCAGTACCCTCACATTGATCAATTTTACACCTACCCTGAAAATTTCATGACCCTGACCCAAATGACCTTTGACCTGTGACCTCTTTTCCGAGACCATGTTTGGCCGGAATCGCGATTCTGCGTATGTCGGCTCGCATTAGCCGCGCGTTTGCAAGCTTTTCGTGGTTTCAAACGTTCAAACATGTGATTTGATGTTGCTTCCATGCATTAGGGTGGGTGTCAAGGTCACCTGAAGGTCAGGTCAGGTCATTGACCTTTGGTGACCTCGGGTGACCTCGGTTCACTTTTTCGAGCTGTACATGTTTCGAGGCTAGTTTTTGGAGCTGAATTTGAATTTAGCAACCATTTGAACATTTACGAAGTAGTTTTGGTGCCTTCGTAACATGTTACGAAGCTGTCAGAGGCGGTTGACACGTACTACGAATACCCGTCACGATGCCTACTGGTTGACCTGACCTGACCTGACCCGACCTGGTCTAAATGCTTAAAGACGTCATCTGTGATCAAAACTAACACGATATTCGTGATCAGCACCCCGAAAAACCCCTTAGCAGCCACACTTTACGACTTTCTAACAGGTCCCGATTTTCCCGACTTTGGGTCATTGACCTGACCTGGAAGGTCACCCAATGACCTAGGACCTTAAAATTGGGAATCATGATATCATCGGCTTCCTCTCGTCACGGGCAACACGCTCGTTTTTTTCCGCGAAGCTCTAGCTCGATCAGGGGTTAAACGGCAAGGGGGGTCCAACCGACCCCCCCCCCCCCCTACACATTAGAAGCTGGCAAACGCCGCACACATGCGAGGGATAAGTTAAGCTGACCTTGAAAGGTCAACTTGAAAATTTGACCTCAGGGTCATGACCTGACCGGAAAAGGTCATGTTGCATATCAGTCGATCCGCAACGTCGAGCCGAACACACTAAGGCGTTTACAGCGTTCTAGCACGCCTCTATCAGAAGTTATTAGCGAAAAACTGTTAGATTCTGTTCGTGACCTGAGATGACCTCGGGGACATAACGAGGGGTCACAGTTGCCATTTTCCGGTTCAGTGTGTCAATTTTACCTACATCTCGATGTTTGAGAGTGTCTAGAATAGCGTTCGTGCAAAACAGACGCTTTTCAAGTTTCTCCCATTGACTTATACCTAATGGAGAGGCCGCAAAATTGACCTGACCTTAGGTCACCGATATCAAAATTCCGAGATCAACATTTTATAGATACTGTTACCCTCATCAATCGCTGAAAGTTTCAAAGTGATCGGTCGCTCGGTGTAGCTATGGCAGACATTGAAACTTTTTATGAGGTGAGGTCACTTCAAGTGACCTGTTGACCTGACCTTGAATGACCTTGGTCTGAAATTTTCACAACATGTGTAGAATTGATGTATGATAAGGTGTACCAAAAACGGCGGCGCTCCACGCCGCCTTTTTGAGATATCTGCGAAAAACCGGAGGGGGGTGTTCAAACACCCCCCCCCCCCACACACACACACACACACTTGGGCGCGGGATATGACACTAACGCTAAGTCGCTAAAAAATAAAATAAAAAACAACACAAAAGGCCGATCGCTGCTAAAGCATCAGCAGATAAACATTTAGTCTCAAACGTGCCTGTCGTGTTCCCTCCGGCCTCTTGCACCCGCGTCATCGCGGTGTAGCCGTGCGGCTCTGAAGGTCCCTCACGCCTGCAACTGGCTACGGGTGGCTCCTTTAAGCCCCGGTCACACATACACGACGCACGGCCCGCGCACCAAAAATTCATTCATTTAGGTCAGTGCGTCGTCCTGCGCTATGCATTCGTTACTCGTTCGTCGAGTGCGCTGGGCCAACGGTATCATGCGTCGTCATTCGTTGCGTGCGTCAACAATTTTTGTGCATGCTCAAAAATGTGCGTTGAGCTCGACGCACGAAGACGAACGCCAGACACACGCGGAGCGCGTTGGGCCAGCGCCAGATACACGCGGAACACACGCTGGGTATTCGTTGTGTGCTCGTCGGCTGATGCGTAGCGAATACCTAGCGCGGACATAGCGTGCCTCTAACGCATGTCTAACGGATACGCATAGACTATAAAGGCGTGATAAACAAGAGCTGAACGAGTATGTAGCGCGCACAACGTTCGTCTGGCGTATGTCTACGGTCCCGCCCTACCTCCTCATTTCTCCTCCTACCCTAATGGGTAACTCTTCTGCGTCATTGCTGCATAGTGCACAGGCTCCTTTCAATTCCTCCTGCTCTTGATGCCAGAATTTAGTGTTTTTCTTCGTGCAGGTCGCCTTTCGTCCCTTTGCCTTGGGAGGCATCTTGATATCCCTTCAAATTCCATGGAGGGCCGATGAGGATGTGCCCTCCTTGGCGTCCTAGTCCTACTGATATGACAACAGGCAAGACGGACCACTGCGCCGCTGCTAAGTGCAGTTCGCTGGCTGTACGTTGAATGCGCGGTGCACGCGCGGTCCATGCGTCCCGTGCGCTAGCAAGCCGCTGTGCATCCGTTGTGTGTGCGCACTTAATGCGCTCTGTATTCGCTGTGTAGGTGCCCTGTATACGCCCGGCGCGCTGGCAAAGCGCTTGCAGCGCGTTGTGCATTCGTTGTAAAGCTGCTATTTCCTGCTGACTCTTGACAAAAGTTGGTCACACATCAACGCACGACGACGCACTGGTCTTTTTGCAATGCGCCGGCCTGCGCCGGCCGTACGTCATGTATGTGTGACCGGGCCTTTAGGAGCTGCGCGCTCCAAGGAAGCAGTCCGCATGGGATGTGATTGGCATTACCCCCTGGGCGCGGCTGGGTTAACATTCACTAGGCACTAGCAAGCTCGCTCGCCGGTCGTGGGACAGTATGGGGACTTACGCATGCCACGCTGTTGTTTTGTTTTTATTGCAACACTACATAGGTAGTGTTGTTATGTCTGACTTTGTCAAGGCCCTATAGGTATAGGATTATATTTATACCCAGGCTCCAATACGCGTTTTTCCGTGCGATTTTGCGATAATGCGAGGATGCAATGCCCTTGGCCATGCCAGGAAATGTTCGTCTAGTGCAAACGGATGCGCTAAGCCACACTGCGGGAATCTACTTTTATAAATGTCACACAATATTGCTCTTGCATTATCGCATTATCGCAAAATCGCACGGAAAAATCGCGTTGTGGAGCCTGGGCTTTAACCCTATTCCTGGCGGGGGGGCCTCAGGAGCCCCCCCCCCCCTGAGGTTTTTTGGTTATTTCTCCCAAACGCTTTGAGCTAGGAAGCTCAAATTTTCTGACTTTTCCTAAAAGGCTTTTACGCAACATTTCTGAAAATTTTGAGTTGATCTGACCTCAGGTCAGGTCACCAGAGGCGGTTTGGTGACCCTACCTCAGAAAAGTTTGCAATCACGCCAGAGCTAGAGTTTTTGACCGATCAATTTCTTCTCTTCAGGCTTTAGTTAGGGTACCAGTATGTGCAATTTGTATATCTCAGAATTTTCATATCTGTGACCTGAGGTCAGGCCAGACTCGTGACCTTTACATTGCAAGCCTATGGGAAAATATTGAAACGCCTCCTGCTTCGTGTAAACGAGTCAAAACCACCCAATTCTTTCAGTATTATGGAAGATTATCTCATCGGTGATGATCCTGGTGCCGCTAATTGACAGGGGCACCGGCAAAGGTCATCTGAGGTCATGTGACGTCATAAATCGTTTTTCTGTCAATAAATCACGACATGATGGTGCCAAAGACTTGTAAGTGGTACCAAACTGCTCGCCTGGTCAAGGCGCGTCGTTTGGTATGCAGCATGACCATACCCCACAACCTCATTGATGAATGACCTGACCTTGACCTCAGGTCAAATTTCAAATTGACCTGCGAAGGTCATCACATACTTATTTTGCATCGCCTCGGCGAGAGCAACAAAAAATGTATTGGTTTTATGTCTCTATGTTTCTTAGTTTAAAAGTTATATAGGTAACTAATTCCAAAGCATTTTATCGTTGATGACCTCTGGTGACCTCAATATTGACCTGACCTGAAAATATTTTATGTAAAAGTTGTAGATCTTTAAACGACCTATCAAACGCCGTTCGCCGTTTGTCGCTGCGATGTGAAGTTTTTTAGATCTGAAGGGGGGCCGAATCGCCCCCCCCCCCCGCCAGTTTCTTGTCCCGGCGGAGCCCGCCAGGAATAGGGTTAACCCGCGAGTTGCTGGGGGGGGGGGGGCGTTAAACGCCCCCACTTTTTTCGCCGGGCCATAGCATAAAAACGGCGCGCCGCAGGTGCGCCAAATTTTGGGTACCTGTAGGGAATTGATTGAAGTTTATTGTGACAAAGTTTTTAAAAAATTGGTCAGAAAACTTTTGAGATATCGATGTTTTAGTGACGTCATGATTTCTGAGTTTTCGACCAAAAACGGCATGTGTTCAAAAAATCATATAAAATCACAAACTAGACATATAGACATGCCGTAAACGCCATTAGACTGCCAATACCATGAACAATCAAATGGCCATCTTCGATTATTGATTATCGTTCCGCATTTTCCAAAATCTTGAACTGAATCTTGGCAATTTCTCGTGACTACTTCACGACCATGATACTTGCATTTCTTAAATTGAACTTTTTCAGCCAAACGCGTACACATATGATAAAATGAATGTCACCATCGTGTTCTACGCCCCAAATTACCCATAAAACATGTGTCACAGGCTGCGAATATCAGTTTGGATTTTCGAGGATATGTGCCTACCGGGTTGACCTGACCTTGACCCTGACCTATGCTTGACTGACCCCTACATGGAGCTGACACTCTTGTAGGCCTTATGTGATGGATTATGCACCGTTTTGACAGAGTTTATGACGAGAGGCGCCCACTGCGAAGTCCTGAAGTCCATGCTACTGAAAGCCCGATTTCATGTGTTTGACCTGACCTTGACCCGACCTGTAACCTCAAAATTCAACTTTAAAGTACTCATCTGAAGCGTCTCGTCGCGTTCTTTCGTTTGCCGCCTCGTGTGTTTCGCTGCGCCTATTGGTTCTCGGGTTATCGGCTGGGGGCGTTTAACGCCCCCCCCCCCCCAGCAAACGGTGGGTGGCGAAATACCCCAGCAACTGCCGGGTTAACCCACGCCCCGCTGGGGGGGCGGGGCAATCTGCCTCCTCCCGTTTTTCGCCAATAACGTAAGCGCGTTACGCCAGGAAGTCAATCTTTCAGTACCTTATCATACATCAATTTGACACGTTCCCTGAAAATTTGAGCGAAATCCGTCGGAATTTTTTGAGAAATTGACGTTTTAGTGACGTCATGTTCCCGTCAGTGACCCCCGCGCCCCGTAGGGGGGCGAAACGGCCCCTTTCTGTCCTTTTCCGTCGATATCTCCTAAACGGCTGGAGATATCGCCACCAAACTTTTAGAACCCCTCCGGGCATCAATTTGACACATTGTGACCGAAAATTTTTCCAGAGCCTATGATAGGTCGGCCACAAATGACGTCAGAATGACGTCATGTTCTGTCATTTTCGACCGAAAAAAGACATTCGCGTGAAGACCTGTCAGGCTTACAGCTTTGAAGATACAGAAAAATGACCAGACATAATAGGTGTAAAATTGACAGGGCTACAAAACTGCTATCTCGAATTTTTAATATTTTTGAGTTTCGACCCCCGAAAATCCAAAAAGCATTTTTTTGGATATATTAGCCGAAAAATCAAAAACGTTTTTTGAGTTTCGAAAAAACCGGAATATATGTGATAGAACCTACCGTCTTCTATCAACATACCAAATTTCATATCGATACCTCGTTTTTTGGCAAAGTTATAGCGAAAAAAACTGTTCAAAAATGATGACGTCAAATTTTCAAACTCAATTTTTGGCAATTCTAGACCTCGCCCAGCTAACAGGAAACGTTACTACAACGTTGTCACAACGTCGTGTTTCGGTAAGTTGCGAAATTACGTTTTAATTACGTTGTAGCAACGTTCTGAACGTTGTGAAGCCATGGTTTGGTCCGAAAGTCGTGGTAAAACGTCGTGACAACGTTTTATTGGTACGTTGCAGCAACCGCGCACTTGCAGCATTATATTTTGATAATGCATGGTGACATATATGGCCATATAATGCATTTCCTTTGACTTTCAATGCGAATATTCAGTTTTCATCGTTAAATTTGACATATTTTAACACTTGGACTGTTCACGTTGTCAGCTGGTGGTCGCCAACACGTTGTTAAAACGGTTTTTCACAACCTTGACATTATAGGTACTGAATAATTAGCGGTGTTTACTGTTTTTACAAGTAAATTCTGATACCTTTCTCTCCCTATCTCTCTCTAATATATATATATATATATATATATATATATATATATATATATATATATATATATATATATATATATATATATATATATATATATATAACATGTGTAAATTGCAAAGCGTCATTGGCATGTTTTGCAACATCACAGGCGGAGCTAGAGGCTTGCAACTATCCCTATGTAAACGCGGCTGTTATCCGCGGCTGCCAGCAAGCCACGCGGGCCGCCACTCAGGCGAACGGTGGCTCGCGCCCTGACCTCGCCTGAGGGGCCGTGACGTCAGTGTCACCGGCCGGCGTTCAGAGCCAGCCGGCCAAGCCGCAGTCTACGCGGCGCGAGCGAGCAGTGAGGGCCGGCGGCGGGCGCGGCTGAGATAGCTGGAAGATGAAAGATAGCGCCAGTTGTCTGCGTTTGATGCGATTGTTGTTTTGACTGGTAAGTCAAAGTACCATTTACGAGTAGCATTTGCAAGATTGTGCCTTGTAATATCGTGCGGTCTAGGCTATAGTTCATTGTAAGCTCTAGCCTCTAAGGTGTTGACATGTTTCAGTTTGATCTAGCCTGTCGCACTGTTACGGAAAGTGGTGCAGGTATTTTTGTGATTTTTTCATGAATTGAATGTCTGATTTTCCCTCATGTCTTCCCGCAGACGTCCTGCAACTCGTCAGCGCGCCTTGCGGCAGGCCTACTGTCGGCAATGCGGTAGCGAAGTGGCTGTCCGGAAGCTGCGACCGGAACGGGGGGTGCGCAGACCGTCTAGTCAGGCACTGCCAGCTGCCTAGGGACATCGAGGCCGCAAATGAGCCGGTGCCTAACGGTCCGCCGAGTGATCCTCCCAGCGAGGGTTAGTAAAGAAGTGAACTTCCACCAGTTCTGGCGTGCTAGCGGCTAGCGTCAGAGCCGGTAGAACCCAATTCCGTCCCACGCCCCCATGGGGGCGCCCCTGGGCCCCATGCCCCATCACCGATGCCGCCGCCGTCGTTTTGTTTGTTTGTTGTAAATTGACCTGTATGATGTATTGAAATATACACTTCTTACATGCCTTTTTTACAAGTCTAGAGAACGGGAAGAGAGCGTCGGAAACACATTCTGAGTATGTTGCGAACACGTTGAGAGGGCGTTGCGAAAATGTTTAGGACGTTTACTCAGGGTCGCAGGGACGGCAATGCGAAGTAGTGACAACGTGGTGCGCACGTGATAAAAACGTCGCAGAGACGTTGCCAAAGCGTTCTATACTCCTTGTAGTCACGTTGCGGAAACGTGGTGACAACGTTCCAGAAACACTGTTGGTACGTTACAGAAAACATTTCATAACGTTGGCGGGACGTTGTAAGAACAGTTTTGGGACGTCACGGCCACGTTACAGAAACGTTGTGATGACATTCAAATGCATGGTCGGATGACGTTGTCACGCCGTTGTCTGGAGTCTACAAAATTACGTTGTCACAACCAGGGACCGCGGATTCAAATTCTCGTAGGGTGTGCAAGATGTGGCGATTGGGCCCCCCATCTCACGCCGGGCCCCCTTCCAAAAAGTCGGCGCCGCCACTGCTCCGGAATAAGCCGGTTCTAAGGAAGCGGGGCGGGAAAACCTTCAAAATTGACGGTCGTAAGATGACTAAGCGAGCATCTTACGGTCAGGAGATGCATGAGCAGAGTAAATGCACATGCATGCATGCAACGTGATCCAAATCGATCTCCAATTTTCCCAAGCAGGCCCCTAAAGGCTTACAGTGACCTTCAAGGGCCCCTACGGGCCTCAGAGAGCCCTTTTGCACAGTTGATGTTGGCACACTTCTTTTTATCATGGATTACATGCATTAGTTTAAAAATAAGACACGGCCGGCGGGATGTTTGGGCCCATCGATTTGGCCCCTGTGACCTATGGGGGTCTGGCCTCTGGCCCCCTTAGCTTTCCCATTGCTCTACGGCCCACACGCTGGCTTTGGGGCCCCATAAAGGCCGCACGCCAGCTCAGTCCTGAGACCCAACACCGGCAATTCTAAGGGTCACCGGCGCACCGCACACGGTCTTTGAAGGTCCCATAACGGCCTCTGGAATACCTCATGTACATAGAAATATGGATGCCCGCGCCGCTTCTTGGGCCCCCACACCGGGCTCTTTGACACCGTTCGCCGGCTCCATGGGGTACCAACTACCAACAGTAGCGGCGGAGCACCTTCAATTAAGGGGGGGGGGGGCACTGCCGACTTTTGGTCCCATTCTTTCCATGCAACGCCCATAGGGCTAATGTTAAAATGCCCAAATCAAAGGGGGGCACGGTGCCCCGGTGCCCTCCCCGTTCCGCCGCCTATGACTACCAAGCAAGCTCGCCTGGAGGTTCCCCACCGTCTCTTGGCGCCCGGGTAGCCTCGATACCTGAATAAGGCCCCGAGACATCGACCTTGGCCAAAAAGCGTTCGTGTAGGCCCTCAGAAACTGGTGTGAGCCCTGATATTACTGTGTGGGCTACTCAGGCACTTCTGTCGGGTCATCATGCATCGATTTGGGTCCGAGCTAGTAAGGGTTATCAGAAGCATCCTTTAGCCCTGCGACTTCAGAGGTTGGTGTGAGATCCTAAAAAAGAAAGTGAGGGCACTCCGAGGCTTGCAAAGGGCTTTTCCTCGGAGGTCGGCCTTGGCCGAACGGCGTTCCTCAAACTGGTGTAGGGCGCTGAGATTACTGAATGGGACTCTCGAGTATTGGCATGGGGCCCTCAACTATCAGCACGGAGCTCTCAGGAGCCGGTAAGGGCTCCTCTGCGGCATGCATAAGCCATCCGATCTCAGAGGCCGGTGTGAGATCCTAAACAAGAGCTGAGTGCACTTAAAAACCTGCGTAGGGCCCCCAGAGATCAGCTTTGACCAGACGGCGGTCGTGGACGCCCTTAGAAACTGACGTAGGGGCCGCCTCAGTCGGTCGGCCCTCTCACATCAGCCTGGGGATCTCAGGAATCGGCCTGGGGCCCTCAAGAGCCGGTTAGGGCCCTCGGAAAGTGGCATTATACCCTGAGATAGCCGTGTTAGGCCCTCGGGTAACGGCTTGGGGCCCTCGGGCATCGACCTGCGCCCCCGGGCATTGGCCAGAGGTCCTTGGATATCGGTCTGGGGCCCCTCAAGAGCCGGTGAGGGCCTTCAGAAAATGGTATTGGGCCCTGAGATAACTCTGTGGGCTTTCAGGTGCTGATGTGGGACCCTTAGGCATCGGCCCCAAGAGGGGGTTAAGGAGGGCAGGGGTCAGGGGCCCTTAAGAGCCGGTTAGGGCCCTCAGAAACTGGCGTGGATCCCTGAGCTAGCCATGTAGGTACTCAGACACCGGCGTGGGACCTTTAGACATCGACTTGGGGCCCTCGGGCATCGGCCTGGGCCCTCAAGAGCCGGTGGGAGCGCTAAAAATGGCGTGGGTGGGGTTCTGAGATAACCCCTGAGATAACACTAGAACCTGTTCAGGCCTTCAGGCACCGGTGCGGGACCATCAGCCTCGCGCTGGGGCCCTCGAGAATCGGCTTGGGACACTCAAGCGCCAGGGCCGCATGGGCCCCCACAACGAACTGTGGGTGTGCAAAAATAGGTGTTTGCACACCCTCAGGATTTTCAGGGTGTGCAATTGCACACCCTGCCCCCCGGAATCCGCGGTCCCTGGTCACAACGATAAATCGGGACGTTGTGGTAACCATTTGACAACGTTTAAACGACGTTGTAACAACGGCAAATTGTTATCTGGGCGTAGAGCAGAAAAAAGACCACCATTAGACTCCCCGTGACGAGCTGCATCGAATCGACACCCATTTTATGCAAAAATATCAACTTTGAAATTTGACCTTATTTGACCTGACCTTGACCTGACCTTCACCAAAATGTGACCCAGGCTGGCCCCAAAGGCTGCCTAACCCACATAATCGCATTTGTCATGTAAAATGGACCATAAAACATGTATCACACCACACTTTCATATTGTGACCCTCGGTGACCTGACCTCGCTGTGACCTGACCTGGTATCAGTGACCTCAGAGAGCAAAGTATGTGTTTGACGAACAATGTACCATCGATGGTTTTCAATAAATTACCAATTTACTCGGTTTCACAACACATTTCTTGAAATGCCTGTGAACGGTGAAAATCCGACCTTTGACCTGACCTGTGACGTCATCGGTTTGACCTAAGTCAATGAAATTTGGTCACAAGGTAGTTTCCCGGTGGGGCTATCGAACACCGTTTGAATTTTGAAAATCGGCCGGTAAATTTCCGAGATCTTAGGGGGGCCGAAGCGGCCCCTCCCCTACGGGTGGTAGGGTCCGCCTAATAGCCCTACGGGGCGCAGGTTAAAGGAATCAAGACGTAACAAAAAGGTTATACGTAATTTTGCTTAGTCTATCAAATGGCTATCTCGGTTTTTTATTTTTTCCCAATTTTTTTTTCTTAAAAAAACTGACTTTTTTGGGAAAATAATTATAAAATCCATAATTTTGAGTGTATAAAAAACGGAATATATATCAGAGAAGTGGTCTATGTGCACCTACATACCAATTTTGAGAAGAATCGGTTCAAAAATGTGGGAGTTATTCAAAATTTTATGACGTCACGGCACACAAAAATTTTGAAAAATGATTTTGTTGGAAGTTCTAGACCTCGTACAGAAACAAAAATAGCGCCATTCGATTCGCCGTGAAAAACTGCATCAGATAGACACCTTTTTAGGCCTTAACAACCAACTTCAAAATTTGACCTCACTTGACCTGACCTTGACCTGACCTCAACCTGAAATTCATCCAGAGGTGGTCCATATCACTTATTGAGTGTGCCTATTGAATTCTATGAGCAAAATGACCCATAAAACATGTGTCGCACATGCCCTTTTCTATATTTTGTTTTTGGTGACCTGACCTGACCTGACCTGACCTTGACCTTGACCTTGACGTTTGAATGACATTATATGCAACGAATATTGTCTTGGTAGTCTAAGAACACGTTTTGGGCAATCAGTCTCAGTCCATTCTTCGGCAACTACGGTGCAAGGCCGATACTGTAGAAACTTGCATTTTGTACCCTTGACCTGACCTTGACCTGTCCTCTGACCTACTTAAGCAAAAAATTTGGGCTCCTAAGATCCGCCTTGTTGAGAGCTTTCGATTGCCGTTTTCCCCGTCTTTCTACGACCATCGGTTCGGAAGTTAGACAGAGGGGCAGAATCTGCCCCCCCCCCCATCAGGGCGCGTATGGCTGAATAGCCCAGCGGGGCGCGGGTTAACCCTCGCCAGCCGAGGGGGGGGGGGGGCGGGTGCCGCCCCCCCATAGGTTTTTTCGCGATAGCTCCGAACACGCTGGAGATAGAGAGCTGAAACTTGGCCTACCTGGCCTTTGATTCAAGCCCAATCTTTTGACACCAACCACATTTTCGGGTCAGGTCAGGTCACTGACCTATGACGTCATAAGTGAACCTCTGCACGGTCTTGAGATGTCGCAACTTCGCAACGCCCTAACTGCCAGAGGGGCTTTCACAGGGAAATGAAACTTGCAGGATTTAGTATCCATTACCAGAGGTCGATAAAATGCTTGGAGTTTCTCCAACGAACATCTTAGTCCCATCACTGTCTCCAACTTAGCCCTCGCCTGGCGGGGGGGGGGGGCAGCCTCCCTAAGTTTTTTTTCGCGAATAGCGTAAAAGTTGGCGTCGCGTAGCGCCGCAAAATTTGGCACAACGTCTGGGAATGAACCTTTTGCTACCTATCCTGAAAATTCACTGCCATCCGCCGCGTCGGCACACCGGTATGTCCTCACCTTCTCTCCATACGGCCTTGATTCCCCAACTCACACCATCACACTACTGCATACGGTGACCTGTCGCACGGTGGATCTGAATGCCTACGTTTTCGCGCCAAAGTCTGAAACAACTAACGATTATCATCAGCTTAGAGATGTTGAAATTTAGCATTTTAAAGCTTTTAATTTAAAAGTTTATATGTGTGCTTTAACCCTCGCCCGTATAGGGGGGGGGTCGAACGGACCCCCCCATGGTTTTTCGCGAATAACTCGCGTAAAAAGCGGCCGATCGCGACGAAACTTTCAGTACCCTCGCGTTCATCAATTTCACACCTACCCTGAAAATTTCATGACCCTGACCCAAATGACCTTTGATCTGTGACCTACTTTTCGAGACCATGTTTGGCTGGAATCGCGATTCGGCGTATGTCGGCTCGCATTAGCCGCGCGTTTGCAGTCTTTTCGTGGTTTCAAGCGTTCAAACATGTGATATGATGTTGCCCCCATGCATTAGGGTGAGTGTCAAGGTCACCTGAAGGTCAGGTCAGGTCATTGACCTTTGATGACCTCGGTTCACTTTCTCGAGTTTATCATGTTTCTAGGCCAGTTTTTGGAGCTGAATTCGAATTTAGCAACCATATGAACATTTACAAAGTAGTTTTGGTGCCTTCGTAACATGTTACGAAGCTGTCAGAGGCGGTTGCCACCTACTACGAATACCCTTACTGGTTGACCTGACCTGACCTGACCCGACCTGGTCTAAATGCATGAAGACATCATCTGTGATCAAAACTAACATGATATTCGTGATCAGCACCCCGAAAAACCACATAGCAGCCACACTTTACGACGTTCTAACAGGTCCCGATTTTCCCGCCTTTGGGGTCATTGACCTGACCTGCAAGGTCAACTAATGACCTAGGACCTTAAAATTGGGTATCATCGGCTTCCTCTCGTCACGGGCAACACGCTCGTTTTTTCCGCGAAGCTCTAGCTCGATCAGGGGCGAAACGGCAAGGGGGGGGGGGTCCAACGGACCCCCCCCCCCCTTATACGTTCGCGGCTGGAAAAACACCAATACGGGCGAGGGTTAACGCACTTGTCCTTATTAATTGAGAAAAGAGCGGACTTTTTATCGTATTACCTAATACGAAGTAACGCAATCGAAGTGTGATTTCGGTCCACTGTGCGTTTTCAGGCGCGCTCGATAAAACACCCAGGCCTGGAGAAAGTTGGAAGGGTGATTTTCTGATCCTCCTCACCACAAAATGACCCTAAGCGAAAAAATGCCCGCAGGGCGCTGCCAACGCGTGCCAGCGGCCCTGCTAGTAAGGGCGAAAATCAATGTAGGGGAAGCCGGGGGAAGCCCGGGCGCGGGGGAAGCCCGGCCACCCCGTTTCCGGCTAAATTATTCACAATAAAATGCTCAACTGTTTGTCCTTTCAGCGTGGCAGCTAAGGTAACGCCACTGCCAGCAAAAAAGTTAAGACTGACAAAAATTGCATATTGTTAAAGTTATAGCGCAAAAATGATATTTTAAGGGTTTTTAGCTAAAAAGTGAGATATGTTGCACTGTTAATGTTATACCATACATTACTAATATTTATACGAATGTTATGTAAGGACCGTTTAAGTGTTTGTAGTGAGGGGTGACGAGGCAGGCTGGCTTAAGTATGACATTTTTTCGAATATCGCTGTTCTAAAATAAAAATTAGCACATTGGGGTAACCCCGGGCGAGTGGCCAAGCTTACCCCCAACCGAGAGCAATGCCACTAAACCACTGTTTTCCATGAGATAATAGGTACTGAGTAGGTTTGTTTTACACCTAGATCAAAGATAAATTTCGAAAATAAACATGTTATCATAGACAAAGCCAGTCATGTCACTTAACCCTCGCGGGCCCGGGGGGGGGGGCGTTTTTCGCCCCCCCCTGGCGAATATTTGCGATAACTCACGAACGCTTAGGGATAGGAAGGCGAAACTTTCAGTACCTTTTCTCCCATCAATTTGACATCTTCTGAAGTAAAAAATTTGGACCTAGCCCCCTTGATGACGTCACAAGGTCCATTTTTCTAGACCGCTGCACGGCAAACTTCGGCGTCACAGACGCAAACTTGAAATAGCTCCTAAAAATAGAGTTTTAGAGATAAAGACAAATTACGAGCACGGCTGTGTAGCGTTTGACCTAGAGAAAAATAGAAAAATAGTTTCGGTGACCTGAGGTCAGAGGTCAGGTCAACGACCCCGAAATGTGGTTTTAGTTTTTCGCAAATAACTTCGACAAAAATGGTCCTAGAGCTACGGCAGTGGTACCATCGCATTCGCCTTGTCAAGCCGCGTCGAATGATATATATTTTGTTCGGAAAAGGTCAAGTTTCATGTTGACCTCATGTGACCTCGAATGACCTCTGGTTGACCTTGACACATGAAAGGTCGTTTATGATGGATTTGTACCCGCTAATCACGAATCTGGCATCTATTTTCCTCTAAGCCTTCATTTAGAGCTTCCGGATGGCAAAATTGTCTTATTTATTATTACTTACTTGCATCAGTGAAATAGCCTCTAGCAGGGATACTCTTCTGTGACCTTGACCTTTGAGCAGCCTTGTATCGTACGATGAACCACAAATAGGGAACTGGTAAGCCTCAAAACATTTCAAAACATCTTGGAAGATAGCACGCAAGATGTGCGAAAAACTGCCAAGTTTGAGGTCAATTTTGAGCGTGACCTTGACCTTGACCTTTAATTTGGAGCACATGTTCAGAATCCTCAGATTCTCTTCTTTCGTTTGACACCCAATTTTGCCGGTTTGATGCAGCCTGCCGTCCTCTAGAATGCTTACTTTGAGATCACTACACATGTGCCGGTTTTGGCCTTTGACCTTGACCTCTGACCTTGAAAATTGACCTGAGGTCAAAAACTTTGGGTGCATTAGAATCGTCTCATAAGGACCTTTCGTTTGGTATCGCTTTCGTTTCCGTAGCTCCCTTATTTACGGAGTTAGACAGGGGGGGCGAAAAACGCCCCCCCCCGGGCTGCGGTGGTTGGGATTACCCCCCGGGCCCGGCCGGGTTAAGGTCAACTAGGGTCAAACTACGTTTTTGCAGATATCGCGACAGACAATGAAGCTAGAGCTTCAAAAATGATGTCGTTGTGTTCTTCTTCATCAGCCGAGTCGAATGATATGCAATATGATGCATTAAGGTAAAAAGAAAAATAAATTTTAAGGAATTTAGAAATACACATTTTTTGTCAATTTTGCATCACGATTTTCATCGACCTGTACTGTATATGTAGTAGACGCTAGCTAAAATACCAGTAATGACATAAACTCTAAGATGTCCAGAGCTAATCAGTACCGTAATATTTCACTTTCCGTTAATATTTGGAAAACACATAATGGTTTCATCAACTCGTTGTAAAGCGCTGGGGAGGTGGCCGGCGTTACCCCTATGCCGGGCTTACCCCAGAAAAATCAACACTTTTTTAAAACTCGATTTTCTCAACCTTATACTTATTCCACGAAACCGAATTTTTGGGAAAACACGGCCAATGAACTTAGCTAGCTAGCAGGATATCAACATTTTATACAGCACGTATGGTATGTAATAAAAATGAAAAAGAGCTTACTATGCCGGGCTTCCCCCGGCTTCCCCTATGTGTATGCGGAGCACACCCTTAGCGCTACGATGGCTCCTTGGAGACACCTGGAGAAACCTCTGCCGGCAGAAGGGTCAGGTCCCTCGCAGACGGCGCGGCACGGCGGGAGCTCAGCGGGTGGCCTAGCCGGAAAGAGGATAAAAATAGCCGACTGGCCCGACCCAGCGAGGGGTGACCGAAGGGTGACCAGGAGTGAATGAGGGAACATACACGCGGTACCGAGCAGCCGATAACAGCACCGGACGATTAGTAAGCCATAAGTCAATGCTGTACTTTAGGCGTAAGGAAGCATCCATGTAGACGGGCGGACTGTCTCCAGCTCTTCCAAGTATTGCTAATATCTTGCTCCAACGAGCGTTGGCACGTTGGAAGTTTTATCGACCACTGTCCATTACGAGTCTAACAACTTTTATATCTCGGATTTTTCCTAAAGGTCATATGAGGTCAGGTCATTTTCGTGACCTCACCATTATAAGTCAATGGAGAAAAATGAAAACTGCTATTCTGGCGCCGGGAACGATCTCCAACTACCTCAAGCACACAGAATCGTGATTTGATGCACTCCTTGCAAGGTTAGATGCGTCACTTTTGCAATGTTGACCTTTCGTGACGTCATTTATGACGTCATCAAGGTCATATTAGTTTTTCGTCAATAGCTCCCGATCAAATTGAGCTAGCGAGTCGGGAAAGCCACCAATGGACTCAGGAAAACCTGCCAAATCGAATGATGTGCAACATGACCTCTTTCGACCAACTTCGTGACCTGGGGGCGCTGACGTGACCACGACCTGAGGTCAACACCGTAAGTTGACCTGATCCGAACAAAAAGTATATCATTCGACGCGCCGGCTGAGCGAGGCGAACACGATGCTGCCAAAATCGCGGCCTGCTGCCATTTTTTGCGAAGGTATTCACCCAAAACAGAACCGTACCTTGGGGCACTTGACCTAACTAAGAGCTCACCGGTTGACCTAGGACCTTAAAATCGGGTACCAATCTCTGCGTTCGTAACGGCGCACACGCTCGTTTTTTCCGCTACGCGCTAGCTCCACCAGGGGCGAAACAGCGAGGGGGGGTCGTACCCGCCCCCCTCCCCCCTCTCGGCCGTCGCGTATGTAGAAAACCAATAGGTCAGGCGAGGGTTAACCCTCGCCCGCACATGCCATTTTCCCATCCTAGAACGCACATGGGGGGGGGGGTGGTTGCCACCCCCCCCGCGCCATTTCGTTCCTGTTGGAGATAGAGCTTAGCAGTAAAGACCAAAAAGATTCTTTGGGAAGAGACGAATCCAATGATACCCAGTTTTACCTTCTCAGGTCAGTCATTGACCTTCCAGGTCAGGTCAAACTAAAAAATGTTGCTGTTTTGGGTAACCGTTGGATATCAAGTACGCTGCTTAGCAAATACCGATGACGATGCTGTTTTCTGGTGCCAAGCCAGCTAGAACCTCTTTGTCACACTATCCGACCAGAATTTTGCTGCTGAGGTCATTTCAGGTCAAGTTAGGTCAAGGTCAATTATATGTGTTTGTATGTCTGTGTGTGTCTGTGTGTATACTGATGTGTGCACCGATTGTTTTTGGGTCCATATCACATGAAATCATGATCTGAGAAGCTTTTACCAAAAATGCAGTCAAAAAACTTCACAAAAAGTAAATTCAGCTTGCCTAAAACGCAATTATCTTAGATGACCTAGGTTGACCTTGACCCTGACCTTGAACCCTGTACATCGTCGAACAACATGTTCCATGATAGGTGGGAGGTAAGACTGGCAAAAAAGGCCGAAATCAGGGTGTCAAAAGCTCACAAGGCCCATGGCAAACGCAAGATGTTGAGAATTGGCCATTTGGGTCATGACATGACCTGAAAAACAATGTCATATCTCCGAAACCAAAAATCACAGAAACTTGAAATTTTTAGTGGACATCAAGAAAGGATAGACGAGCAGCTATACGAAAAATCAGCGTTCTAGCTCTAAAAATGTTGAGTGCAGAGCAGAAAGACTGCCTGGGGGGGTGGCAACCACCCCCCCCCCATGTGCGGGCGAGGGTTAAACTTCAGGATTCTCCCGATTACCCATGTCAAAAAAAAAACGCGTAAACACGGTTTACGATATACCTACTGTTCAGGGGCAAACACGATTTAAAACATTGATTGATATATGTATTCGCACGTCACTCGCATACTGCATATAAATACGGAATGACTTTTTGGCGACGTCATTACATAGGTGCAAGACCAGCGCGCTACAGTGCGCTGGTCTGGTATGTACCGATGGTGTTTTGCACGTGACTCTAGGCCGCCCTGGCTTTTCAGGTGAGAGACTTATTCAAGTGCGAGATAGCTACCAATTATAAACACAAGGTTCAAAGAGTTAAAATGCATTGAGTTTGCACTTAAATGACAAGATCCACAGCGCCTATGAGAAAACATCGGATGATGTGTCAGATGCTTCTCCGGTATTTTCACAGGTAAATCAGGCATCATATGTCCGACGGCAGCATGCTCGCTGAAAGGAGGGACTCCATCACTCGAACATGTTTGGTGTCACGTGTTCTGGTTCGCTCGGCGCTGTCGCCCCGGGATAGTCGCCTGCTGCTGCGTCAGTGGCCGCTGTCGCTGCCTGCTGCTAACTTGCTGTGGATGCTGCTCCTGTCACTGCTCTAGAGCCCACCCCCAGAGCTGTGCTTAGTACGGCAGGGGCACGTTCAGCTGCCGGTAGTGGAAGTGGTTGCTCTGCACGGGCACCGGACGCACACGCGGCACCGGCACCGGCACGGGCACGGGGCGCACGCGCGGCACGGGCACCGGCACGGGCACCGGGTCCACCACTGGCACCGGGTGCGGCACGTTCTTGACCAGCGTGCGGTGGACGAAGCGCTCCACGGGCACGTTCTGGACCACGGGGTACGGCTCCGGGTACGGCGCCGCGTACGGCCGCTCGTGCACGTACGTGTCGATCGGCCTGAAAACGACAACGGCAATGCGTTAGCTCAACGACAACCGTCTGAGGGACTGACGCAACCACAGTCCGGCACAGAGGGATGGAGGCTGCGGAGGAGAAGCCATTCTCTTCTTCGCCGATCAAAGGCGTTATGGCGAGTCCGTGAAGGCGCCACTCAATGGCTTCAACTCAGGATAATATGGATTTCGTCTGAATGCAACTTACCCACGGGAACGCACATTTCTATACCTAGTTATGAAATTTAAATTACCTACACATTTCCTATTTTGCTGAGTGCTTGCGCGGTAATTGTTTGCTGCAAAACCACAGTCCAGAGACTCATACGGTTTCCTTAGCATGTTCTTTGAGCTGAGCACACGGCTCGGTCGCCGCTGTTTTATACAGTCGAACTGGTATAATTGGACTCACCCAGACGGGAGTGTGGGCCCGTAAAAGGCAGAGGCACAGCCGGCTGCCGCCGCCACCACGACCAGCGTAGACTGGAGAGAGAGCGGGGAGAGAGTTAGAGAGGGAGAGGGGGCAACGGGTCAACATAACGCGGAGCCTTGAGACATTCAGTGGGGCTGGTACACACAGCTGGAAACTTTGTGTGTAGATCACAGACTTACCAGAACGCAAGAAAACGGTTGAAGTGTGAAGCTCAATAACCTAATGGCATTATAGGTATTCGACTCATCAATTTGGATAAGTGGATGACTCGACAATGTTTACGAGAACTATTTTACCTACATAAGGTGAATTATTAGGTGTGCAACGTCGATACTGACAGCTTGAGCTTCGGCTGTCTACGCAGTTCTACGTAGTTCCATTGCTGGCTGCTTAGTCAGCCCGTTGTTCAATTAATTACCCATCACCAGCTTGTCTATACCTATACCAAAGCGTACCTATACCTACCTATGTTAAGCGTATATAAATTTACAAATGAAAAGTTTTCGCAATGCTTTAAAATACATCTATTATTTCATCGAATTGAATCAATATTTCCCTTATAATTAAAACGGAACTACTTAAAAATGAAAATAAAATTTGGGGGCTTTCTAGTTTCTAGCACTTTCTTCCACATGACGGACGTTCCCGGATGTCTTCTCTTACCAGCAGCTTCATGGTGAGACCGACGGCTGTGGTTGGGGTGACGGACCGCACCTGCACGCCAAAGACGGACTGACGATTGTCGGCACCGGGACGCCTTTATAGGTGCCGGTAAATGGTGCGACCCCCCCCCCCCCTCCCCCTCCCCCGACCCATCCTTCCCAGCACCGTCCACTGGCCGGATGCACCGAGTCGGTTTTCCGTCGCCAGTCCCACGGTATATGACGAGGGAGTTCGGCCCATCGAACATGAACGGACGAGCATTTTATTGACAGGTATTGTCAGCATTATTACTGGTCGCCATTTGTCGTGAATTACTTGTGTTGAGGATTTATCAAGATTGTAACATCCCCTCAATGGTAGTGCCTTGCATAGATATAAGCCTGCTGCCGCTGGGGGGGGGGGGATGGAATCTCCCACCCCCAGTTTTTCGCCAATGACTTCTAAGCGCGCTATGTGAGCGACGCGAAACGTTCAGTACCTAATCACAATCAATTTTTACATGTCATTTATTTAACCCTCGCCCCACTGGGGGGCAATTTGTCCCCCCCCCCTGTGGTTTTTTTTAAATAGCAATTGAAAACGGCGGCGCGCAGCGCCGCCAAACTTTCAGTACCTTACCGGGCATCTACAAAATTCCAAGTCTTAAGTCACCTTAGGTCAGGAGTTATTTTCAGGTCAAACTGAGGTGATGTTCGAGCGAAAATGAACAAAACACATGGAATCTTCAAACGCTCACAAAAGCTACAGTTGCTAAGCAATTTCAAAGTTCTTTATATGATCATGTAGAGAAAAGACGGTGCTACAAAACTGCCATCTCGGATTTTCAAACTTTTGGGATTTTGACCCCCAAAAATTAAAAAAAGTTGATTTTTCAGAAAACGCAAAAAAAAAAAATCCCAAAAGTTTTTGAATTTCGAAAAACTGGAGTACATGTGATAGTCCCTGCGCTCTTCTATCTACATACCAATTTTTAGATCGATACCTCTTTTTTGCCAAGTTATGGCGGAAAAGCTGCTCAAAATTGATGACGTCATATTTTTTAACTCAATTTTTGGCGATTCTAAAGCATGTAGCGCAATACAAAGACCACCATTCAATTGAACTCCCCGTGACGAGCTGCATCAAATCGATATAGGTACAGTCGTGTACAGGTTGATGGTCCCCTACTCTTTATCCACCGGGTTCCTATGGCTCAGCATTGGCAGCAGCCGCCTGGTACCGGTAGGCTGTGCCGCATGACCCGAGAGTGAAGCGGCACAGTCTACCCACGCTGTTTGACATCGGCTCGGGTCGCCGGGTGGAGCGCTTTGTAGACCAGCTGTCGCGTCAGACTAGCGCGGGGGGAGGGGCTCGTCTCGGTGGTTGGCGTGGGCTGGCGAGTGGTGTGGGGCGTGTTGGTGGACCATGGGGGCTGGGCGGGTGTGTGTGGTCAATTGCTGCATTGCACATTTTGCGTCGCTTAACAATTGCATTCCTGTTTTTGCTAAGCACAATGCACGGAAGACCCAGCGAATATAATTTACTTGTGCATTGTGCAAAACGTGATTTGGCATGGTATAGAGGCAACCATAGGTCTTGTGCCACATATATGCATGATACCTATTTAGGCAATACGCTTATGAAAATGGTAGATTGATCGGATTGATCCTGGATGTCGATTCGTATGCTAAATGTCGACATGTATTAAATGAACGAATGAATGAATCAATCAATCAATCGACAATCGACATGTAGATATAAAACCGTATAAATGGCTCGCAACCACTAAAATCAAAACAGATCCTAACTCGGAAAAGTAGCCGGAGCCCCGATGAGGCTCGAACCGGGACTCCACGTTGAAAGTTTTGCCAATGATCCATCATCATTCCACCAAGCTAGAGCGACCGGCACCCGAAACCACAAAAACATTCATTGACTTTGCTGCCGACCTCCCGGCCCCGCCGACCGCCCGGCCAGACTTTACCCCGGCCGTGGCCACCATCCGGTGTAGCTCAGCGTAGGAGTGCTAGACTGTCAAACTGACCGGTAGTGGGAGGCCCGGTTCGAGACGCTTCGCGTGCTGGGTGTTTATTTCTGTGTCCGAGGCTATGTGATTAGTCCATTTTTCAGTAAGATTATTTGGTGACAGGTCTGTTTTCTTTCTTTGCTGCAATGCATGAGGAGACCGTATGGACCCTTACCTATCCTTCCGCACCCCACTTGGGAGATGGGTGTTTGAACCCCCCTGGGTTTTGTGAATATCTCTAAAACGAATTTTTGGAGGGTGGATTACGATCGGTTCTATGCGACAAGTGACCACGCACACCCAGCCCCAGGTCCGCTCCCTCCCTCCCCACATCACCTTCACCTGACCTTTAACCCCCTCCCTCCCCCCCCAACCGGTGTAACGCAGCGTTCGGTCAAATCGCTCTACCAGGCGACCCGAGCCGGTGTCATACAGTGTGGGTAGGCTGTGCCGCTTCACTCTCGGGTCATGCGGCACAGCCTACCGGTACCAGGCGGCTGCTGCCAATGCTGAGCCATAGGAACCCGGTGGATAAAGAGTAGGGGACCATCAACCTGTACACGACTGTACCCATTTTATGCAAAATATCAACTTTGAAATTTGACCTAATTTGACCTGACCTTCACCAGAACCTTGACCTGACCTTCACCGGAACATCATTTAAACTGACCCCAAAGCCTGCCTGACCCACATAATTGCATTAGGCATATAAAATGGACAATAAAACATGCATCACATGATATTTTCATATTGTGACCCTCCAGTGACCTAACCTCTGTGACCTAACCTGGTATCAGTGACCTCAAATAGCAAAATATGTGTTTGACGAACAATACTCCATCGATGATTTTCATTGAAATGTATTCTACTCGATTTTACAACGCATTTCTTGAAATGCCTGTAAACGGTGAAAATTCGACATTTGACCTGACCTGTGACGTCAGCGGTGTGACCAAGGTCAATGAAATTAGGTCACAAGGTAGTTCCCTGTTGGGGCTATCCAACGCCAAAGGGCGCGGGTTAAACGAAACCTGTCAAAAATATTTGAAGAAAAGAACGACCGTCATAGTGATGTCATGTAGCGCCATGAAACTACACAACTTCAAACGCCTCTAACATCTTCAGTCTAACAACATTATCCTCTAACAATAGGGGAAGCGGGGGGAACACCGCCACTGTGGGAAACACCGCCACCCCATCTGGCGGCGAAAGTATGCAATGTGAAGTGTAAAAATCCGTTATTTCCGCACGAAGGTAAGCGTCTTCTGATTTGTGTTCCGGTGATTCAGTGTAATCGAAGCTTAATGTGGGCATTTAAAGAAAAATGTACATTCTCTTATAAAAATTCGATGAGTTGGGAGCCCTTTTGAATGTCTTTAAGAAGAGACTCATTTTGATTTACTTGATTACATCGAAAAATAATTGATCGGCTTTGTGCAGTAAGATAAGTTTGCTTGAACCGTGTAGTATATTCTTGCCGCTGGCGATTTTTGCTTGTGATCACTTATTGGGGAACACCGCCACCCCGTGGCGGTGTTACCCCGATTGAGGTTGCGGTGTTTCCTGTTCGTATAGCGTGATAAGTGATGAAACTCCCAAAGAGACGCTTTTTTATATTCGTAGATGTTCCTAAGTCGGGAATAAGCAGTTTATTTGATTTTTTTACTTTATATTTTTCATGCATCCTGACCAAGCACTTGTCAGCTGTATAAAACTGGCAAAAAGCTGATGAACCTATGCCTATTTAGGTGTCCATTACCGATTATTTGCGAAAATTACCACTTACCGACAGGAAACTCATCGCACGCGATCTCTGAACAATTAAAAGCTTTCTTAGGAATGGGTTGGGTTAACATCAACATCGGTGGCGGGGTTACCCACACAATTTGTAGGCGGCAAATATGCAAGGTATTTTTAAAAGTCGTGATACATGAAAACCTTTTAGGAGCATGCAAAATAAGTACCTAAAACACGTGAGAAAATGTTTAAATATTGTAACCAAGACAATAACTACCAAGAGACTTCACACATATTCTCTCATTTTGGCGAAAAGCTTAGGGGGGCGGTGTTACCCCCGCTTCCCCTAAAGGCGTAACAAGAAGCTTGCGTGCTATTTTATCATGTCTTCCAAAGTGCTTTTTTGAAAATGTTGTCTTTTGATCCAGTTTTTCATAAACAACTTTTTCAATCGTAATTAAGTCCAAAAATTTGGGCTTGTAAAAACAGAATTTATAGAGAAGTAGGTCCCAATTTTTAGATGAATCGGTTCAAAAATGTAGAAGTTATTCAATTTTTGGTGACGTTTCCACGCAATTTTTTTTAATATCTAGACTGTATACAGATATGGAATTAGCACTATTCAATTCTTCGTGAAAAAAAACTTCATCAGAATTTGCACATCTTTTGGTCTTAAGCTCTGTGAGTAAATTGAAACATGTGTCTGACTATGGTCTGACATTACCATTAAAATGTTTACAGATTATTATCTGTTTGTTCAGGAATAGGAGAAAAGGATAGGAATCGAAGAAGCCACAAGGGCGAAATATCAGTGTCTTTATATATATATTTTTTTTGTCATTTTTCGATTAAGTATGAGCAAAGGCTATTTCATCATCACTAAAACTATAATACTAACAATGCTCATCACAGCCATCAACCATATATGAAAAGGATAAATGATAACAATGACAAGTCAAATGTATGCACTGCCTAACAGAAAGCGAAATGCGGTTAACTACCTCAAACAAGCATAACACATTCGAAGGTCATCAAAACTGAAAACTATTTTATTCATTCTTTATCGATTTTGTTATGTAGCAGCAGGAGTAAGCAGGTTACACGAGTATTCCTCATGTAAAACATGTCTCAAGAATAAGGAAAGTTTCTGGTGACATCTGTGTGTACCAAACAACTTCGACGAAACACCGAGTGTTACGTCGGATCCCTGCTATCTGGGGACCCTTTTAACTACTTCTCTTTGCAAAAGATGCGTTGGTATACCAACGGTTTAATCTCGCCATACCAATCGGTTTTAAAAGCCAGGGGGTTCGTGCACCCTATCAGCGTTCCACCCCTAATTAGCTGGAGCTTCGCGGTAAAACGAGATTGTACGCCGTTACATGACGCAGTGTCTATGAGCAGTAAGCACCCAACTTCCCCGAGGTAGGCAGGTACGTGTCCGGTTTTGGTAATTAACAAGCGAATGTGTTCACCTATGTACGTATGTGCTTCACTTTGCCTAGAAAGAAATGTATAACAGATCGACGGCAGTCGGTTCTCTCAGTCTCTTCACGCATTAGAACCTTTGGATCATTATCTCCTCACTCTTGAAGTCGTTGACGCCGTTCTTGCATAGGCAATAGGCATCGTGTATTTCCTTCAGAGCAGCCATTAATCTTGGGCACGCAATCTCAATAACATTTGGTCAAATGAAGTCTTACGCACTTTCTCGGGAATGAAATTTCCTCGGTTTAATGGACATTGGACAGCCATCAGCGAACTCGGGTGCCGTTCATTAAGGTACCTTTCCCACGACATCAAGTGGGAAGACACCGGAAAAGAGACGGTTGCTTGCCTCGGTTACACCGCTGCAGTATACAGCCGCCTCGCCGACGCAGCGGCTACTCACTGGGTAAATCAGGAAATTTCCGGCTGACTGAATCAGCGCTAATGATATCGAAAAAGAAAGAATTCGCGACGTCTCAGAAGCCATAAATCATGAGCATTGAGCATAGGTACAATAAATATCCGTACGCATTTTCCGAATAAGTGTTACCTGGTCGTTATTTACCAAATAAGTTACGATGTAAGTAAGCTTGTTTATTTCAAAATGAGTCAAACTCACGCTACTGAACGCATACAAAGAAGTGGGAAGATTTAGGTAATGGTGTTCGAATATGACAGGTAGGTTCATTGTTTTGGCATAATTTATTGGTGTCAAATATCTACGCTCTCTGCGAGGTACGTAAGCACCTTGATAAACCTACCTTCTTGCCCTGTCATTCAAATTAACGTGATTTTTAGTATCCTCTAAATACCGATCACTTCACTGAGCCTGCACAAATCATTAAAATATGGCCATAGTGTAATAAATATCTTATAAGTTATATAAGTATATAAGTTCATAAGTATATAAGTTATATAAGTAAGTATAAGTAATCTAAGTTATTTATTAGGCACAATGATATGACTAAGAAAAACTGACGATGCTGGAAACGCTGCAAATTTCGATACAGAGTTACTAGAAAACGCAAGCCATCTATCCAAAATAAACATAATTCATTTTGTGCGTATCTTTGAAGTTGATGAACGAGTACCTAATGGCCTACTTCCCTTGCGGTCTTCCCCTATCATCAAACAGCCCAGCGTCAGTCGTAAAGCAGAGAAAACCAGAGAAGACCATCAAATAAATAAAGTATCAATGGTCATCTCGGAGCCCCAGAAACTGTGATAAAAAGGGGTTGAGTTATCTTGAGGATAAAAAAGAAGGATTAGCTTCATGTCACCAACACTCGACCCTCTTTAGTCAAATACCGTTCGAGTAACTGTGCGGTGTGCGTTCAGGGCAGTCCGTAGCCGGGGGGATGTGCGTGACACCTCAGCGCGACCCGGACCATTACCCCGCGTCTGGGCGACATTGAACGACGCGGGCGCCATCAGGAAATGCCGCCGCTGAGCCGGCGAAAAGTCAGAAACGGGCGTGAGAACGAGTTGGACGCGATACGGATCAGCGCCGTGACTTCAAACCGGTCCCGAGGCACCGCTCCGGGGCGCTCGGTCGTGCCCCCCCCCCCCTGCCCCCTTCTCATCCTTAGACCCCATAACGTCGTCAGATGCGTCCAGGAAACACCAGGTACGACGCGACTGGGAAGGAAAATTAACTCATGCTGTCAATGAAATGTCAGACCTAGCCAACGTACCGACGCTGCCGCCGGATCCGTTACGAAGTGTCACAGCTAAGTAAGTGAGAGAGCTCTCAGTAGATTTGCGCCGCTTTACGGCTGCCTGGTAACAGTCGTGTCATCAGCTCTGGGATCATGTTTCGCAGGGTTTCTTACTCGTCAGCAGTGTAGGTTTGCACACAAAGCCTCTTCGTTTTCGGTTTTTGTTGTGATTATTAGTTGACGTTAAGTGGTGATTATTAAGTTGAGGTGAAAGCTTAAAGCTCACCATCGAACCATGGCTAATATCCATATTGTTTATGCGTGCTTACGGCAACTGATCCACAGTTAGGAAACTGAAAAGTCCGTTTTAAATGAAATTGCATTTTCCCGCATGCAGACATGTGTCATTCTGTGACATCGTATCGCAGTCACTATAGCCTGATATTGTCACGCAGTGCATGTACAATAAATTGTACATACACTGTACAGCCCACAGCAGAAGTAATGTGCGGTTTCAGTCCGATAGGTATGTTCTGCTTCTGAAGCTCAGCAACGATTAGCCAGACTACAATGAAACTTCGTGAATGTAGCTTACATGTAGCGTCACCCTTGCAGCTGCATCGTTATCTATTAACGTCTTATTTTTTATCACTCCGTATTAAAAAATCTCCAGTCAAAGTCATCCGTTGAGATTGGTAAAGCAGCACATTACCTACTCTAGCGGTAGGCTGTACAGCCCTCAGCAGACTGCGTGGTAGGTATTCTTTTTTCGACAAAACCAGTAATAACTCAAAGATTATATTATCAGTCGGTCGGAACTCACTGCAAATAGAGGCACCATGCTCAACTTCTTCGATTGGGTCTATCACTAAACAAAGCAGATGCCTTGTGTGGCAACAAAATGCAAAAGTTTGTTTTTGGGGCAAATATAAACTTTTGGGTTTTGTTGCCAAACTGGATGGAAAATGAGGACGATGGTAATGCCAATCCAAGGTGCGAAGTCTCCCGCGTCTTGCTGTTACGATTTCCGAGTGCCCGATAGCATAGTATCCGCGTTATTCTCGGTTTTGTCGAAAAAAGAATACCTACCACGCAGTTTGCAGAGGGCTGTACCTATACTACATAAAATTTGCCTTTTGAAATGTGCATTTCGGATGTTTGCTATTCAAAATCTGTATTTACATAAGAACGCTTTCGACTCACTTGTGCATGATATACAATATACATATATGGGCAGGATATAAATATAAGCAGAGTTTGTTCTGTCGATGCCTGGTGTTTCCTTTGGTCGAAGTCGTCAACTGCCGAGTGTGGGCATCGGGCGATGCACACATTTTTTTTCCATTAGTGCTTTTACATTTTTGTAGAGCACCTAATGCATCCCAGTGATGGGACTACCTATAGGTATATGCCATCCTTAGGAACTAACTTATTCACACAGAAAGCCCTTTTGTCAACCGAAATACTTGAGTTCTAAGACTTATCAGTCAACTGAATGCCTAATCGTCATGCCTAATAAAAAATGTGCCACGAAATGTCAAAATATGCATGGTCTCCTGAAATAACATTTAAAACAGGATCTTCATTTCGGTAGGGTATAAAATTGCATCATTTTATGCTAAGGCTATCATAATATGATGTAACCAAACTGACAGGATGATCATCAAGGACTATTTTGAAGTCATCGACAGTAAAATTTTGAAAGTAAGTTTTTGTATATAGCCCCGGTGACGTGAAAACAGATATACCGAAAGTCGGTGGGGCTATTTGAGACAGTCTCGCTACCTTATGAAGCACACTGTAATGAATCAAACAAGGCAAAAGGTTTCCCAAAACATTTAAGTGAATGGTCTGCATGATTGTTTGTTCCATTGTACATCTCCATGCGAAGAAATAACAGAAAAATGTTAAACGGTTTTGATTTTATGCCAATTTCCCTCGATCGCTGCATGCTGTATCAATTGGCCGGTTACCCTACCACATCAAGTCCTTGGATAGGCTCACCTAACAGTACGACCATGTGTTAAGTAACATTCAATGGTGTTTGTTGGTCAACCAAGGTAGACATTTGTTGATTGTCGACTGAGTCAGTGACTGATGAAGCACATTTTAAGCACATATTCATCAGAATAACTAGTTAGGTCACGAGCTAAAGGGTTATTATGGGACGCCATTTAATTGCGTCCCAGAAAAGCTATTTCTGGCACCTAAAAGCTGACTCGCCCCAAAATTGGTCCTCAGCACCTATTTGGTGGATACCAGCACCAATCATGGAAAATGACCTTAATTAGCTGTTTCTGGCACCTATTCATCGGTACGCCTTACTTTTTTTTCTGAATCTGGCACCTAAATGCTGAGCGTAGCACCAATCTAGTAGAAAAATGAACTACTGGCTGGTAGAATCATGTTGTTCTGGTATAATGACCCCTGGAGTCTAGCCTAAAGGTTGCCAGTGCAGCTACACTCTAAGACAGCCCCGTAGTGATCTCAGCATTGTATATGACGTTTAAGTAAGCAAATAATATTGATTTGTTTGAAAAAAACAATGTCATTTAAATATTCAAAAGTATTTATTTGTAATGCTTAAAGGGAAACATTTTTGTGAGTAATTGTCTCGATTTTGACCATTAAAACGGGTATTGTATTTTTTGACGTCATCAAATAGCTCCAAAAAAGAAATGTACTGTTTTCATTCCGTTCAAGGCCGCTGAAGAAACGCGGGATCTTGCGTGGGACATGGTCCGTTGTTTGCCGCGCAGAGTTGTGCCGTGGTTGTGCCTTTTTCATCCGTTTCTTACTTATGTCATATGTGTGCATGAAGCCTTGATTTTGTTTTTGGTTATTGTGTGGCCGGTCAGTCAAACGCCCCTGTAGAAACCGGATGCTGCGTTTGATCGAGATGGAGTCAGACGATGATTGCAGGCCAGAAAGCTAATAATATTGAAAAGAGGGCCGGTTGCGTGGCATGTCTGTTCAGAGTTGACATTTTGCTTTACTCCAGTTTATGACCTGAGAGCTTGGCTGGAAGTGACGGATCCAAACTTTTCACGTTAAAATGGCTGAGGGTGCAATAATCTCTAGTCTCTACATAGCGGGCTGGTATAGGAGCGTCTTGCTATGCTGCACCATAGCTGTCTAGTGATTCTCTTTTGGCTAGAAATGGCATTAATCATTATCTCCACTGGCGAAAATGGCACTTGACATCACCGAATGCAACGTCCATGTTGTTAGGATGCATAAAGTCAGGAAGATTACGCGAATTAGGTAGGCAAACGTGGAATAAAATAGGTGCTGGATGTTTTGGTTTTGGTGCTGAATCAGCAAACAGCAAATACGGAGTTCAACTAGACGATCTGGCAACTTTAGGCTGTGTGGAAGCAATTAGGTGCCAGATTCAGATATTAGGGTCGAATAAGCATTTTGGGGCTGATCAGCAATTAGGTGCCAGAAACAGCTTTTTAGGGACCAGAAACAAATATTCCCCGTTATTATGTTACACTACGAACATGTAAATAATGCTTGCTGCTAAAAGTACCTATCATGAACCCACTGCACGTTTATGACCACGACCGATTCACCGGTGTTGCTTATGTCGAACGTTCGATGCACTTCAGGTAGATGGCGGTAAGCCTTCTCGGGTGCATCGCATCACCGTTATCATCAGCTATTTGGCATATCTGTTGAGGTTTGACCAGGTGGGCATCATTGGGATTCTGAGACAATGGGTTACGCAATCGGCAGTACCGTTAACAATATATAATATTTTCATGAAAAATGTGCTTAGCCTATAAGCAAAAAGGTAGTAACGATAGATACAGTGGCGAAGCTGTTAAAACTTCAACTTTGTTAAGCTGCAGGTAGGGGTCCTTTTCGAGCAACTTAAATTGTGCGTTTTTCTGTATTTCGTATTTTATTGCAAATTTCTTTCAAAACTTTTCGAAATTTTCAAAAAGGTTATTCAGAGCATTCACTGTTCAATTCCACATAAGCCTAAGCAAAAATGACGGGAAAACACCAAACGGTTTTCATTTTACAGCGATTTTACTATACCATTTCCTTACTGTCTCAAATAGCCCCACTTTACGGTATTCTATAAGTCAATGGGGAAAATGAAAACTGCGATTCTGGCGCCCGAAACGAATTCCAACTATTTCAAGCACGCAAAATCGTGATTTCATGCACTCCTTGCAAGGTTTGATGCGTTACTTTTTGCAACGTTGACCTAGCGTGGCGTCATTTATGACGTCATTAGGGTCATATTAGTTTTTCGTCTATACCTCCCGATCAAATTGAGCTATAGCATGTCGGGAAAGCCACCAATGGACTCAGAAAGGCCTTCCGAATCGAATGCTATGCGACATGACCTCCTTCGACCAGCTTCGTGACCTGGGGGCGCTGACCTGTCTTTGACTCAAGGTCAACGCCCTAAGTTGACCTCATCCACACAATAGTATATCATTCGACGCGCCTCAGCGAGACGAACACGATGCGGCCAAAATCGCGGCTATGTGGCCGTTTTTTTGCGAAGTTATGCACCAAAAACTGAACCGTATCTTGGGGCACTTGACCTCCTGACCTCAGAGGTCACCGGTTGACCTAGGACCTTAAAATCGGGTATCAATCTCTGCGTCTCGTAACGCCGCACACGCTCGCTTTTTTCCGCGACGCGCTAGCTCCACCAGGGGCGAAATTGCGAGGGGGGTCGTACCCGTCCCCCCCCCCCTCTCGGCCGGCGCGTATGTAGAAAACCAATAGGTCCGGCGAGGTCCGGTGTAGCTAGAGCTAGAGCCTTTCAGAAAAACCAATTGCGTGCTCTGAGATGAGACGCAGCGTCTGGTTCCCAGTTTTTATGCCTCAGGTCAACTGTTGACCTCTGAGGTCAGGTCAAGTACTCCAAGGTATTATTCTTTGGTTACGGAGCGAGCGAAGCGAGCGGAGTCTTTCCTTAGATTAACGGAAATTTCTGAGTATGAGCGGCCGGCCGGCCGGCCGTGGGGACGCTCTTCAAAAGCTAATATCTTAGGAACGGGACATCCGATTGACAAGCGGTCTTCTTTACTGAATGTCACTTGGACGTAAAAGTTATGTGGTGTGATGGCCACCATGCGTTCTTGCCAACCACCGCACGTGGCGCGTGGTAAAGTTGGACATTTTTTAAGAACCCCAAAATTGCAACCTCAATAACGGCACAACGGTTGGGCCGATTGAATTGAAACTCGGTACACAGTTAGGTCTCCATCAGATAATTCATCTGCATGTGTTAAGGTTGGGGTGCTGCTGCACGTGCGCACGTGCAGGGGTCGTTACCAGATCTCGAGAACGGCTGGACCGATGGCGCTCAAATTTGTTACACGGTTAGGGACCAGTTAGTAGGGTGCCGTGCACAAGTCAGTTGGGACCCATTTTGCACGTGCGCACGTGCAGGGTGCCGCTTCCAGATCTCGAGAACGGCTGGGCCGATTGTGCTCAAATTTGGCACATCGCTAGAGACCGGTTAGTAGGGTGCCGTGCACAAGTCAGTTGGAGGTACCCCCTCGAAATTTCGCACGTGCAAGGCCCACCCTCTCGCTCGCTCCGTTAGTCGCCCCATAAGGCGTTATACTGGTAAATAATTTCATTAAGGATGGTTGCAGAGTCGCGAGTTTGGCACCATCGAGTTCGTTATGATCCGGCGCGTTGAGTGATATGCTTTTTTTTTTTGCTTGGGCGAGGGCAACTTAGGGTGTTGACCTCCGGTCAAGGTCAGACCAAATACCCACTCCGGTCACAACTTAGTCTGACGTGCGTCGTGCAGCCATGTGCATACCATTCGATTTGGCATGTCTATTTGAGTCCATTGGTGGCTTTCTCGACTGGCTAGCTCACTTCGATCGGAAGTTGTATAGTATTGTATTGTATTACCGTCATGGACAATCCACACGGAGCGTGGTGATTACAGTCCAGTGACGAAAAACGCTGATTGCACCAAATACCTCATAGTGACGCCTCAATGACTTCTCGCAGGGCCTAAAATGCAGAAGTAATAGTCAAATCTCGCAAGAAATGTAAATTTCACGATGTTATGTGCTTCATATGGGATTAGTGCATTTTCCACACTAGAACAGTCCCGGAACCGTGTATGTGGCTGTTTCAGATTTATAGGTAATGCAAGGGATATCAGAAATGATGACTGGTTTATGAAAGTTCATGAACTGTTCTACCAGACACTTGTTTCTTGAACAGATGACCTTGAGTGGAAGAATTCGTAAACCATCAAATAAACAAACAAGCATACATTGTTCACGAACTGTTCATGAACAAATATGTAAAAAACGAGCCCTGTTTAAAACTACATATTTTATTCGAGCCAGAGTTTGAGCATCTACTACGTAGTCAGGTACTCTATAAGAAAATTTTCCGAACGCCCCTCATGTCGAAGTGAATCTGAGGTGAGTCCGATCCTTTGAGACCGTATGGGCGCAGCTTACCTACATTACATCAGGTCCAGTACCTATTGTCTACTGTCACAAAAACTCGAGGGTGAGGAAAATGAATTTAGCGCACCGTTAGTCAACGAGGACGCAATTGTCTTTAATAAATGTAAAATGAGGATGGATTGTCACGTAGCTACGCATGCCTTCTGTCTATTGAAGAACATCACTTAGGTATATTCTAAATGTTATCTAATATCTATGGATGCATGTGGCATTCAGGATTCATAGCAACCAGTTATTTTCGGAGTCCCTCAACGCTTTCAAGTCCGAACAGCAAATGGACCTCAGTGCTCTCGGGTGACGCTCGGGCCTTTTTGCAGCGCGGGACGTTACAAAAATACCACCGCACAGATGCTCCAGTTTCGCGTCAACGCGTCGCAAATACTCCATTTTCCCGTCAGCAAATGGAGCCGTGGTGTCGGCCTAATTAGTGTCCAGATGAGTGCACGTCGTCTCCCTGGCGACCAGCCTTCACGCCGGTCGACTGAGGTTACCGTCGCGCGCGACACACTGTAACCGACCCGTCGAAGTGTAAAGCTGCCTCCGCGCGCATTCGGCGACCAGCGCGTACCAGGGCAGCCCGTCGGCGTCGACAGTACCGGCCGACGGGAGAGCAGTCGACGGCGGCGACGTCCTTCATCACTGA
Source organism: Amphibalanus amphitrite (assembly GCF_019059575.1). Classification (NCBI taxonomy): domain Eukaryota; kingdom Metazoa; phylum Arthropoda; class Thecostraca; order Balanomorpha; family Balanidae; genus Amphibalanus; species Amphibalanus amphitrite. The sequence goes on from NW_024881663.1 coordinate 846,361, forward strand.
ACATTGCAGTTTCACCTGAAGGTAAATATATGTGCCGTGATGTGGCTTTTTTAAAGAATTTGAGCCGGTGAACAGACTGCATAGTAAGCGGCTTAACATTGCAGGCATATTACGGTGTATACAGTGTGCAGTTGCATACAGTGATCGCATTTATAACCATATAAGCGGAAAAAACTGGAAGATTTCACTTTTCAGGCACTTAAGTGTAATTTGTGTGAAATTGTAGGTAAGTACTTTTTATGGCCTGTTGGCTGTTACTGGAAAACGTTTTATTTCCATCACCTACTGGGCTGGAGCCTAGAGCCATTTATGTTCAGAAATTGATTGTTTACATTATTGGTCAATGATAAATGTGCCGCTATTTATTTTTAAGTTCAACTTTTACGCTTATGATAGGTACAAATTTACTTTAGCTACGCAGGTGGCCAGGTACTTACATACCAGCCCATTCCCAGCCCATTCAGTATGCTCTGAGGCGAGTCTTAAAGGGAACTGACAGCTCCTAGATAAAGTCGAAGTGTTGATACTTGATTTATTTTTTTCAGATCCATAACTAGTTACAGACCTCATTTTGACACAAATCGTGAACATCAAGCACAAAAGGACTTTTGATGATGTTTGGTTAATAAAAACACGATTTCTAGGATCGATATTATACGATTTTTAGGGCTTGTGCCCCTCTCAGGCCGGTCTTTGGCATCGATCGGTCTATTATAGTCGATACTAGCCGTTTTCACGACGGCCATCTGGTACACATTTGGTGCACATCTGGTACAGATTAGGTGCAGATTTGGTCAAATCAGGTTCAGTGTGTCTCTTAGCAGCTATCAGCTAGGGTTGCACTAATTGCTTATATGCCTGCTTTGACATATTATCAGAGGGCATCATCGATTAAAACACTGAAATAAATTCATAGAATGAAGATATTTGCTGTAAAAGAAATTAGGTGCAGATTTGGTCAAATCAGGTGCATTCGCCGGATAGCCCGTCGTGAAAACGGCTATTAGCCGTTTTCTCGAGTTTTGCCCTTTTCTCGACGGGTTAAATGGCGAATGCACGAAATGTAGCCAAATCTTACCGAATTTCTTTTGCAATAGATATTCTCAAAGCAAAAATTTATTTAAATGTTTTAAACGGACGTAATGTCTGATGATTTCATAAATAAGGTGTATAAGTAACTATTGCAACCCAAGTTCAAACTACTTATGGTAATAGATTGCTCGTGGAAGTTCCCGAAGACTGTCAAACTCCAACTCAAAGCTTGATGAAATTAGACAGGCTCAGAAAGAAACATAGCAAAGAACTTTCGTAAATCGTTAGGTACTATAGAATTGTCATAAAATCGTTAATCGGATATCGTTAGACGTTAAATCGTTACCTACCTAAATCGAAACGTCACCGTCAACAAACTTAAAATTTACGGAACTTTAATAAAATTCTAACATAAATTAAGTGTGTCCACAAACGTTACAAACCAGAATTTATCAACACTATATCTCACATTTCGATTTAGCATTTGATTTAAATTACAGACGCAATATATTTTGAGGCGAATTTGGTCATGTAATGTAGGTGAGCTTTCTCGCCTATTGATTACGTTTATTTGATCGTTTTCAAAAGACATAATGTCGAGGGAGCGGCTCTAGCCTCTGGACCGGTTAGGGTGGCCTACGGGTATTTCTCTTCGTGAGGGTTGCGTGGAAAAGCTGTCAGCTGACACCTCGTTCTTGAAAGGTGGATGGGGGCTAAAGCCTCACCGCTACCTCCCCCTTCTTCTGTTTCCGGTTAGTAGCAGAATCATATCAGGAGAGCAAAACAGGCAACAATATAGCTATTTTTGATCGACTCACTGATAAAAACAAGCAGGCGTATCGTATCATTCGGTTCGGGCCCAAAAGCCGTTAAAGGGACCCTCCCACCTTAACATTAGAATTGAGCTGAGATAGCCAAAATGGGGTCCCTGGCTCACAATTACCGGTTTCGGTACTCACAACATCGAGAAATGTCTTAAATCGGAAATATTGAATTTCAAAATTGCAGCATTTTGATTCAGAGGGGCTAATGCATAGGAATACCTACCCCTCTGAATGTGTGACGTCAGCGCAGATATCTAACGATTTTTAAATGTTTGACTAAAACGTTTTGTAGCACGCGGTGGTATATGCTGCTTTGCGCGCAACAAGTGCCGCACTTTCAGCTGCCAAACTATTGCTTCCAAATAAAGTCGCTAGGAACAGCGGAGATCCCAAAAAGTAAACAAAAGTAAAAGTCTAATATCTTGAAAACCGGTGAATATTTCTCGGTGAAATTTGGTAGATATTCGTTTTCGCTCTTTCTGAACCGAGCGACATCACTTTCATGCCAATTCATAAACTTTTTTAAGGTGGGAGGGTCCCTTTAACCCGCGAGTTGCTGGGGGGGGGTGTTAAACGCCCCCACTTTTTTCGGCGCGCTATAGCATAAAAACGGCGCGCTGGGGTATCTACCTGTAGGGAATTGATTGAAGTTTATTGTGACAAAGTTTCAAAAAATCGGTCGGATTTTTTTGAGATATCAAGGTTTTAGTGACATCATGATTTCTGAGTTTTCGACCAAAAACGGCATATGTTCAAAAAAATCATATAAAATCACAAAATAAAGATACCTACAGACATGCCGTAAACGCCATTAGCCTGCCAATACCATGAACAATCAAATGGTTATCGTCGATTTTTGATTATCGTTCCGCATTTTCCAAAATCTTGAACTGAATCTTGGCAATTTCTCGTGACTACTTCACGACCATGATTATATGATACATGCATTTCTTAAATTGAGCTTTTTGAACCAATCACGTATATATATGATAAAATGAATGTCACCATCGCGTTTTACGCCCAAAATTACCTAAAAAACATGTGTCACAGGCTGCGAAAGTTTTGATTTTCGGGGATACCTACCTAACTGACCTAGGCATGGTTGACCTGACCTTGACCCTGACCTATGCTTGACTGACCCCTACATGGATCTGACACTCTTGTAGGCCTTAAATGATGGCTTGTGCACCGTTTTGACAGAGTTTATGACGAGAGACGCTCCCCACTGCGAGGTTCTGAAGTTCATGCTACTGAAAGCCCGATTTCAGGTGTTTGACCTGACCTAAACCCGACCTGTGACCTCAAAATTCGACTTTAAAGTATTCATCTGAAGCGTCTCATCGCGGTCTCTCGTTTGCCGCCTCGTGCGTTTCGCTGCGCCTATTAGTTCTCGAGTTATCGGCTGGGGGCGTTACACGCCCCCCCCCCAGCAAACGGTGGGTGGCGATTGGCGAAATGCCCCAGCAACTGCCGGGTTAACCCGCGCGGGGCTGGGGTCTCCAGCCGAACGCGCGGGGCTGGGGGGGGGGGGGGTAAATTTTACCCCCCTGTTATCTCCCGAACTAATGGTCCGATTTGGAAAAATCAAACGCCAATCGAAAGATCTCATCACGAACAACTGAAAACATGTACTTAAGTTAAAGTTTGAGGTCAAGGTCAAGGTCAGGTCAAGGGTACAAATTGCAAGTTTCTACAGTATCGGCCTTGCACCGTAGTTGCCGAAGAATGGAGTCATCGACTGAGACTGATTGCCCAAAACGTGTTCTTAGGCTACCAAAACAATATTCGTTGCATACAATATCATTCAGAGGTCAAGGTCAAGGTTAGGTCAGGTCAGGTCAGGTCACCAAAAAACAAAATATAGAAAAGGGCATGTGCGACACATGTTTTATGGGTCATTTTACTCATAGAATTCAATAGGCACACTCAATAAGTGATATAGACCACCTCTGGATGAATTTCAGGTCGAGGTCAGGTCAAGGTCAGGTCAAGTGAGGTCAAATTTTGAAGTTGGTTGTTAAGGCCTAAAAAGGTGTCTATCTAATGCAGTTTTTCACGGCGAATCGAATGGTGCTATTTATTTTTGTTTCCATACGAGGTCTAGAACTTCCAAAAAAATCATTTTTCAAAATTTTTGTGTGTCGTGACGTCATAACATCTTGAATAACTCCCACATTTTTGAACCGATTCTTCTAAAAATTGGTATGTAGGTGCACATAGACCACTTCTCTGACATATATTCCGGTTTTTTCGATACACTCAAAATTTTGGATTTTATAATCATTTTCTCAAAAAAGTCAGTTTAAAAAAAAAATGGGCCAAAATCCAAAATTTTCAAAAAACCGAGATAGCCATTTGATAGACAAAGTAGAATTACGTATACCCTTTTTTGTTACGTCTTGATTCCTTTAAAAATGAAGATGTTAGCGGCGTTTGAAATTTTGCCGTTTTTGAGGCGAAAATGGCGAACATGACGTCACTAAAACGTCAATTTCTCAAAAATTTTCCGACGGATTTCGCTCAAATTTTCAGGGAACGTGTCAAATTGATGTAAAAAAGGTACTGAAAGTTTGGCGGCGCTGCGCGCCGCCGTTTTTGAGATATTGCAAAAATTCGCGAGGGGGGGTAAAATTTACCCCCCAGCCCCGCGCGGGTTAATTTAAAGAAACCTGAGGAAATCTTAAAACGAACGTTCTGCTATCCATGAGAGGAGTCCTTGAATCATTCCTATGTGGCACTGCTTAGCTAATCTGTAGAAAAGGTCGATCTATGCCTATTAATCAACAGCCTAGGTTGCTGACACAATTGTTCTCAGTTCCAGCGAGAAGCTGGGTGCGGTTACTGTCACCGTTTGCTGGCAGCTGGGGTGGAAGCAGCAGCCCGGCGCCGAGGTCTCATGACCTCCGAGAACGTCACCACACCCGGCGCGGCCGGCGAGCCGGGCAGCTCCAGCACGGCGCCGCCAACAGAGCAGCCTGACGACGGCCCGGGGGCGCTCTCGGACGTGTGTCGGGCGGCGGTGACGGCAGCGCTGGCCAACTGCTCGGCGCCGGAGCCCGGCCTGTTGCCCGTCTGTCCCTCCTCGGAGGCCAGTCGGACAGCCTCCATCCTGGCCGCCCTCAGCCTTCTGCTGCTGGTCCTCTCGATGGCGTTCGGCGTGGGGTTCAACATGCTCGCCGTATTGACGCTGTCCGGCTTCCGCCATCTCCGGACCCTGTGCAATCGACTGGTGCTCTACATCTGCATCTACGACACGGGAATGTCCATCATCTATCCGCTGCTGCATCTGATGCACGCCGTGAAACCATACCACGGCCTCAGGACTACCACCGCAAGCACCTTGTACACGTTCAACTGCGTGTCGCGCCGCTTCATCGTCGAGCTCTGCTTCAACATCAAGATGAGCTTCATCGTGACGATCGCGCTGCTGCGCTACCTCTACGTTTGCCGGAACAGGGAGCTGCAGACGACGCCGTCCGACACGCTGATGGCCGTGCTGCCGGGGGCCGTGCTCAGTGTCTGTCTGACGGCCATCACGCAGCTGCAGCTGACCAACTACTGCTCGCACGCCTACGCCGTCACCGCCGACGGCTGGTTCATCGTCTCCCGGCCATACACCTTCAGCCCCCATCATTCTCCGTGCCTCAACATCGTGTGCACGACGATCGCCCTCAGTTGCCTGGCTACAGTGGCGTTCTCGTATGGTTCTATTGCCGTCAGTGCTGCCAGATTTGGAGGATTTCCGCAAATCTGGAGGATTTTGAACTCTATTTGCGGACAAATTTCGCTTTTGGAGGATTTTTGATTCTGGAGGAAAATCTGGAGGATTTGTCGCCCGATTATTATATTCAATTTCATGGAAAAATATAACACATGCAATACTAAAAAGGCATTTTCCTGCCCAGCGTCACCCTACCCGTTAGGATATATCACGCCTCACCGTGAGACTGCAGAATGTCTCAGTCTGTAGCTATATCTACGAGGGTCGAGGGTACCAAACTACTGGCTGTCTAAGGGGGACATTTGGGGCAAATGCCCCCGGCCCCCCTGCAGCGCCCGAAATCGACGAAAATATTCGTTTTTTTATAATAGGAAAACTAAACAGCTTTTATAAGAAAAGGTATCTTTTAAACTGCACAGCAGTGCGAAAGGATTCGAAATCCGATGAGTTTTTAGAATTTGGTGAAACTTTTTTGGGGGTATAGCCCCCCGCAGCGTCCAAGACCGCCTTTCTATATCTACCAATAGGATTTGGAGGAATCTGGAGGATTTTTTGTAACTGATCTGGAGGATTACAGCCTTCCCCATCTGGCAGCACTGATTGCCGTGAAGGCGGTGAAAACTCGGCTGCGGATTCGTCGCACACTCCGTCTTCAGGCGCAGGCAAGGCGGGCGATCAGCGCAGCGTCAGCAGCCTCAAGGCAAGGCGCAGAAGCGGCTGGACCTAAACCGGCTAAACCAATGTGTACAACCCATTGTGCATAAAACAAACGCGAAACGGACAATGCCGCAGAAACGTCTTTTATGTCGAATGTCGCCAGGAACTGCGACACCGGCTGTGAATCAGCTGGAGGCGATTCTGATGAGCTGGAGAACGTGTCTCATGTAGAGCTTCACACACAGCTAGACTGTACAACGCGTCATACTGAGCGTGGTGCGGGTGCCAACAGAAACGCTGGAGATGAAGACTTACGGGGAGAGGACACAAGTGGTACGATCAGCTATCCCGCTCCCAGTAACCATATCGAAGAAAGCTGCCCAAAAATTACTGTTACGACCGAAATCGCCGTCCATGATTCTGCACCAAACATCGATAAGCAAACTTCCCGTTCAACAGGGTCACTGGAACTACCTGAAGTGCAAGGCCCTCCTAGAGATGGAAATGCATCAGAAAAGGAAACAATGACGGCATTATCTTCAGGCGAGCATTCACAGGGTGACACTGCAGAAGACTCATACGAATACGACACATCAAAATCTGAGAGACGTGAGTCTTTAGTCAAAAGCCTCGATGAAGGCGTCGATGACGTCGAGGAGGGCGCTGATAACATAAAGGAATCCGAAACACTCGAAGCGTTGAATTGCATGGAATTGACTGGCTATCCGAAGGAAAACGAAGGAAGTGATGATATAAACTGCATTGAGCTCTCAACATGTCCACATCAGCCCACGAATGGTTCTAGGGACACTGCAACAGCCAGCAATGTAACCCAATCGCTACCGCCGAGGCCAGGTGGCACCAAACCACCCGGTGGCTCCAATTCGGACGAAATAATCACCGCTGAGAGACCAGCAACACGCCAAGCATGGACGACCATCAGCAACATGACATCGGCCGCCCATCATTTAGTGGTTGAAGACCTGTACCTACCTCCGCCAACAGCCCCTGAGTCCCTCAGCGCTGCTGGCCGTTCCCCCCACGGTGCCTCCTGGGGCGACCCGCCGACCGCGTCACGGCGAGTCGCCGACGACGGTGGCGGCGCCGCGCGTCCGTCCGCCGCGCTACGACGTGCTGTCGACAGTGGCGCTGGTGGCGCACCTGGCGCTGTTCCTGTTCAGCTTCCTGCTGCCGATCCTGCTGGTGACGCACCGGCGCGGCCAGCCCAGCTGCGTGGAGATGCCGGACGCGCACGAGCTCCGTGACGTGCTGGTGGTGCTGATGGTGTTCGTGCAGACCAGCCTGCTCACACCCGTGGTGCTCCTCTTCAGCCAGGCGTTCCGAGATGCGGCCAACATCCAGCTAGCGCGCATCGCCGCGCGTTTCTTCTGCGGGCGCTGAGCCACATTGTCTGCACAAAATATGCAGTCTGCAACTCTATGAAGGGCACCAAATATAAATAACCCTCCAAAAGACCCTTCCAAAAGACCAGGGCTGCGGAGTCGATGGATTTTCGGCGACTCCGACTCCGACTCCGACTCCGGCTTTCAAAAACCAGCTCCGACTCCGACTCCGACTCCGGGCAGCATTGTCGACTCCGACCGACTCCAACTCCCGACTCCGACTCCGCAGACCTAGCAGGGCTGCGGAGTCGACAGATTTTCGGTGACTCCGACTCCGACTCCTGCTCGGGTTTCTGAAATCGACTCCGACTCCGACTCCGACTCCGGTCACAACTGTCGACTCCGACCGACTCCGACTCCGACTCCGACTCCGACTCCGCAGCCCTGCAAAAGACCCTCCCAAAAGACCCTCCTGCTAGCCCAGAGGACACGTTGCCCGACTGGTGGCTCATAGGCGGTGGCCGGACTGAACACCCTACCGGCGTGGTGGACCAGTCGGGGAGAATTCGATCTCGATCCGTGGGTCCGTATCTGTGATATCCAACTAAGGTGGGCGCCGGGCGGATGTTGGAAATGGGAATCCAATGGGCGAGCCTCTTGAAAATGTTAATTCTTCAGTTTTTCGTCTGGAAGCTACATGGTTGACGTTAGGTCAAATCTTGATAATTTTTTTTGGAAAGAGCCTTAAAAGGGCTATCGAATACGTTGTGCTGTATCTCCATTCGTTCCTGAATTATGTGCGGCTTTGCCGAAAACTGTTGAAAAGGGATCGAAATTTGATCTTTGATGAGTCCCTGGTAGGAACCTGACCTTGAGCGACCTGAAATTTTCACATTGGTAGAATAGGTGTGTCAAGAATGATGTTCCTCTCCACAAACTTTTTTTATTATCTATGGACTGCGAAAAGCACCACGGTTCGATACACCCGGCCCCGCGTAGTTAAATTCAAATTCGTATACGATGCCAGTTTCACGGACTTCACTGCAAAGAATTTATTACGTCATCAGTTCGAGAGTCAAGGGCCCTGTTTCACCGGTGATAGCAGCAAGCTGCTATCACGTTTCGCGAGCTGACGTCATGTCGTGACGCCATACTGTTGTCGTAATGGGTAGTTCCGGCGCACGATTGCCGCGACCTTGGCGGCGGCATTAAGTGACGTATGAGCCTAAAAGTAAGAGTTTACGCAGTCATGATAGTATATATATTTTTGATATATATTTTTTCAATATGATGTATTTAAAAGAAGTTGGGTTTAGGAAAAATTTGGACATTAACTTCGAACATTTAGCTGATGACGTAAAACAATATTGCGGCAATCGTGCGCCAGAATTGCCCCTTACGTCAGCAGTATGACGTCATCACATTACGTCAGCTCGCGCAATTTGATAGTAACGTGCTGCTATCACCGGTGAAACAGGGCCAAGGACCAAGGTATTTTTATGCTTAGTATATGAGTTATGACTAGCCTTGAGAACTGCTGTCTGTTTTGTTTTTGTGTGTGTTGTGTGGGGGAAGTGTGTGGCTCTCGTTTTCCTTTGTTCGTGCCTCGTGGTGAATCGAGTCATCTTGCATTTGGAAAACGTTAAGAAAACTGTGTATGTACAAATTATTTCTATCGAATTGTGTGTTTCAACTTTCAATCGCCAGACAAGAGTTTTTTTTTATTGCAATTGAGGTTTATCGAAGCAAGCTAAAGTCGTCGACACCACCGTGATTCAAAGCCCCATCATAGAAAGTAAACAATGAAATTGAAGACATACCATAGGGCCTTGGACATAGTTTGAGCTGGCTTTCCTTTGTACAGTAGGTTTTTCAACAACTCCATTTCAGTTAGCGACATTACAGGGAAATGATCAAGACCTTGACCACTCAAGAAGTTGATTCGTGATATCGCAGGCCATTCATTGAGAAATGAAATGAAAACTTGCATTGAGAAACTGACACTAGTGATCTGAGCGTCCCTTTGGCTTCATGTTAGAAATTATAATTTTGTGCACATTTTACGAACCAAAATCAAATTTGAACACTTTGAAATAGAAGTGAATGCCTGGGGAAATGCACATTGCACAGTTGCCACAAAAATGATAATAGAATAAGCTTCTTTGGTGTAACGTGTAGAGCGTCTAGTTATTACCGATGCTCATGAAAATAGGTTGCTGTAGCATAGCATCACTTCACCCATGGCATATGTGAAATCAGGAACACAAACATTGGCAAAAATAACCAAATTTGGTCGGATGGCAACTTTTTGTCTTATTTATGTTGATCGACAATTGTTGAGAGTTTGTTGCTGTCCTTTTTCTGTAGTGCACATCATTTGTAATCATGCTGCAACATCATTTTTAAGCCAGGTCTCTCATCCTTTGCTGCTTAAAAGAAATATACCACCTTCCTGGAATCTGTTTTTTTTTTCTAAAGTTTTATGATTTTTATGCTCAAGATAATAAGAAAGAAAGTTAATATATACAAAAGGAAATTCTGTCTATTTTCATATAGGAAGAACTATATTTCACCTAAACAGTGGTGATGATAGGTATAGCTTGTTATGTGTTAATCAATCATGTTGCATAGTTTAAAACCAGCTGCATGCTGATTGGCTGATGCAGCAAGCCTCTGTGACTGGTGACAGGTGGCTGCATTCTTGGCAGTTGGCATTCCTCTACAAGTGACTCATTCCTGTACAAACAAGGCACCCTTTTTGGAATGAGAAATTGAATATCTTTGCCTAGGGTGATCATTGGGGAGTAAAAGCTCCTGATTTGTGCTTGTCCCAGCTCAAGCTACAAAACTACTATTCCAGCTCAAGTCCCATGTTAAAGTTGCATTTTTTTTTTTTTTTTTTACTCCAATTAGAAAGCTGCATAGTTGAAATCATAAGCAATGATAGCCAAACAATGTTTTCTTAGTGTGCTTGCCTGTGTCATTTGTTTTGAAGGTTAACCTTGTAGCTAACATCCCCTGTGAAATTTTTTCCTTGCATGCTGAATGAGACTGTAACCAAATGTTGAATCATTGACAAGCTTCATTGGCATAGTGCATATAGTTCGGAGTGGTAAAGTACACTCACACCTGTTTAGTCATTGCCACACATTTTTTTGTTACATTGCATGGGATCAATAGTAAGGCCTACACGAAATACCAGTTTTGTTTTGTGATATTATTTTGCTGACTCATTATTTATTTGCTATTCCATTTCCTTCTTATACAAAGGCTGTATTAATTGCAGGTGATTGTTAAAGTTCTCAAAATAGGAACCAGGATGTCTTCTATAAGGAAGGCAACCCATGCAGGAAGCTGGTACTCAAACTCAGGTAAGTGAGTTCTTCTCACAAAATGTTAGCCTCTGCCATTCTAACTGACTCAGGATGTTTCAATGAACTAAACTCATGGGCGCAAAATGACCTTAGCAGTGGGCGCGCCCCAAGGCCCCCAATTAACAAACAAATGAACTAAATGTAGATGGCATTGCCCAGGCCCAATGCTAAATGTTCATTGTTCAACCTTTGCATCTTCTTCAGTCTAATTTGCTGCTAGTTTGTAAGCCAACACTAATGATACAATTTTGGTGGAGGGATGCAGATGGCAGTCAGTGCAGCTCAGAGAAACTGTAAGTTAACGGCACCATATCTGTCACAGAGCGGGAGCTGGGTGGCCAGCTGGAGCGGTGGCTGGATGCCGCCGAACTCTCCCACGGACCGGCACGGGCCATCATCGCGCCGTGAGTACAGAGTAGAACAGAATACCTGCGCCGCCGTGAGCACAGAGTACGTGCGGCGGTGGGAGGGGAGTACCTACAGGGTGCGTGCAGCGTGACCCCGCACCCCTGGCGGGGTGCGGCAGGGGTGCGGGGTCACGGTCGGGCGCGATGGGTAGCTGTGTCGGGCGGGAGGGGTTCGCCTGTGCTTGGCACCTTTGCTGCTGCTTCCATCTCTCGTTGTCGTAGGTATTCGTATTTCGTGACGTTTTGGTACTTCGTGCTCAGCCGTTACCGAGGTCCTGGATCAGCTTCCCCTCCGGACTGCTGAGCTGACCCTCCACCCCTCCCCCGTCGGCAGGCACGCCGGCTACTCGTACTGCGGCGCGTGCGGCGCGTTCGCCTACCGACAGGTCTCGCCCATCTGCGTGAAACGGGTGTTCATTCTGGGCCCGTCGCATCACGTGCGTCTGGCCGGCTGCGCACTCTCCTCCACGCTCAAGTACAGCACGCCGCTGTACGACCTTACTATTGACCAGGTACGGCAGCCTTACATGCACGGGAGGGGACTGAGGACTGACCTGGTCATAGACCAGGCAGCTTTACAGGCACGGGAGTCGGGAGTGACAGCTTTACCCGACGATAAATCAGGCACGGCGGAGTGCGGCAGCTTGACGTGTTCGCCGATAAATAAGCGGATTTTAATCACACGGAATAACATACAGATGCAAAACTGAATAATCTTACATCCACGGCACTGAAGGGTCTCAGTTACCCTGGCATTAGATGGAGTATAATCAAAGCCAACGTGTAACTATAGCGATAAGTCGCTTAGCCATGCCTGCAGTATGTTGAGCTCACTAGGTTACATTGGTTTGTAGGAACCAGGGTTCCGTGGTCGGATTCGAAGTCGACAAATTCTTACCGATTTCGACTTCGGAGCTGAATTGAGCATTGCACGGGTAAAAGTCATGCGCCACACACTGTTTGCTTGAGAATATTACACTCGTTGACCTTTACTAGACAGATATTGTCGAAGCTCAAGTCCCTGTTTTTGCACCAGCGTTTTAAGCGAGAAAAGGCTGCGCCAGACCCAGCTGCCATAAGTAATTAGTTAACTTTGCTTTTTTATGAACAACGTTTGCAATGTAAAGCCTTGGAACGCGCAAGGGATTGTTTCAGGCGAGGTGAAAAGCTCTGACATGAAGTTTACGGTCATGATATGGACTTTAACCGAGATGGGCGGTGTCGGAGTTGGAGTCGGAGTCGGGAGTCCAAGTTGGAGTCGGAGTTGGGATCAGAGTCGGAATTGGAGTCGATCAAGAAAAATCTATCGACCCTGCAGCCCTGTTACTAGGGTCATAGGTGACTTGCGTTACTTCTCTGATATCATTGTTGAAACATTTCACATCTCGGTTCTTTATTTAGCTTTATTTAGTCTTTGCCTAAATTATCGCTCGTTTTGCATGACGGAATTTATATCACTAACGAGCTGATGCGTATTCAAGTTGTTTCCACCGTTAAAAAAACGACCCGTCGTTTTGGTTTTAAAGCAACGTTTCAAGGATATTTGTTCACCTACGACCCCACCCAATGCATACCAATCTAACTATGCGCTCATTGACAGGGGATCTACGATCAGCTGTACTCGACGGAGCAGTTCGAGCGGATGAGTCTCTCCACGGACGAGGACGAGCACAGTATCGAGATGCACCTGCCCTACATCGCCAAAGTCATGGAAGAGTACGTTCATCGCTTATCGACATGGGAAACTGCAGGCCATTTTATGGTTTTCGATTGGTTTCAATTTCAAGCATGCTAATGCCGCCGATGGCCAATCATTGTTCGCTCTTCAATCAGCTGTGTCTGCATTTGATGACTGTGCCCCGTCTGATGACTTTGTGTAAACGGTCTAATGTGTCTGTGTTTGTGTGTTGCCGGTGTGATGTTTATGTTTGTGTGTGACCGTTGTGGTGTGTCTGTCTTTGCGTGACCAGTTTGATGTGTCTGTGGCTTGGTGTGACCTGGCTGTGTCTCTTTATTCCCAGTTTCCGCGGTCAGTTCACGATCGTACCGATCCTGGTCGGCTCGCTGACGCCGGACAAGGAGGCGCTCTACGGCCGGCTCCTGGCGCCCTACCTGGCCGACCCAGCCAACCTGTTTGTGATCTCGTCCGACTTCTGCCACTGGGGCCAGCGGTTCCGATACGTGAACGGCGCCGACCGCGCCAACGGACACATACACGAGTTCATCCAGCAGCTCGACCGAGAGGTCAGTCACCGCCGCTAAACTGGATGGCAATGTGGGGTGTGACTGCTTCAGTCTCCGTGTCATCCTGTCAGTCTGTCCGCGCGGTCAGACTGTCAGCTTGCCACCGTGTAGCCATTCGGTTCAGGTGGACTCTGCCGGCTCTCAGTCCTTGTGTGCGACTTAGTGGTGCTCTGCCGGATCGCTCTGCCGGATATCGGGTCTTGCATTCGATTCTGTATGCCCCTGAGTATGTAGTACCGTCACGTCGGGTTTGCCTGATGGTCAATATCGACCGCCGGTCAGCGCACGGACTATCGGTGGCACCCCGGCCTGTCTCCGAATACAGGGGGATTGTGGGGTGGGGGGGGGGGGGGGGGGGGTGGGGGGGTATTGATCGCTGCACGGCGGCCCCGGATAATCCGCCGGGGCTCACCACTCGATACCCACCGGTCTAGACAGCGTTGTAGGTGGCTCGCCTTATTGCAATCACAGTTGCCTGCTGTTTTATTGTACGGATTATGGTTGTTCGGATTATTGCGATTGTTTGGACGATTGTGGTTGTTCGGATTGTTGTGATATGTTTGGACTGATGATGTTGCTCCAGCGTCTGACTGAGGTGTGTTGTGTGTCTGTATACAGGGTATGGACATTATCGAGTCGCTGGACCCGGTCAAGTTCACGCAGTACATCCAGCGGACAGGCAACACGATCTGCGGCAGGCACCCGATCGGCGTGCTGCTCAACGTGAGTTATCAACTGGTCTGTGAGATCGCACTGACCGCACACTGACCTGGACCTCACGTTGACCTGAGTTCGCACTGACTTTCACTGACCTGACGAACCCAACACTAACTGACTCAGACCTCCCTCTGAGCGCACACATACCTCATATGAGACAGCCTGGGCACTATCACTGACCCGAGACAGCCTAGACAGTATCACTGACCTCCTGGCCTGGACCTCACACTGACGTGACACGGAGGTCGCCTTGCCCTGTTTTCCTCCAACAAGTAGTTTCCGATTGTGAATCTCCGAATCGCACATATTCCCTGCATTTTACTAAAATAGCTTCGTGCTCGCCAATGTGTGTTCATTTCACCATCGGTTCTCACCAGTGTGTCCTCATTCCACCGCCCATTCTCACCAGTGTGCCTTCTTCCCACCAATCATTCTCACCAGTTTCATCAGTTCACCCGATCTCACCAGCGGCGCCCCTGTCCGTTCCCAGGCGGTGGCCAAGCTGAACGAGACGCCGAACGGGCACCGAATGAAGCTCAAGTTCCTCAAGTACGCCCAGTCGAGTCAGTGCCGCTCGCCCAGCGACTCCTCCGTCAGCTACGCGTCCGCGTCGCTCATCTTCGAATGACGCGGCGGGCCGGCGGCCGCGCCGCCGCCGCCGCCGCCGTCGCTCCGTGCCGCTCCGCCCCGCTCACCGCGCCGTCGCGTTTTGTACACGCCACCGCCGCTGCCCCGGGGTGACGCCGGCCACCGCGCCGCGCGCCAGCGCCGGACGCCCCGGTGACCCGCCACCAGTGCCGACCGACGGGGCCGCCTGCCGGCACCCGCAGCTATTTATCTCATCGATAGGGAGCGGCGCGTACCGTGCCGCGGGCCGGGACAGTGGGGCCGGGACGCGCCGCCCGCCCGCGCCGCCACCGCCGCGTGATAACGTCACTTTACCAGCCGGCGGCCGACCGATAGACAATACACACACTGTAATCAAACGGACTGCATAGAGTGCTGCCGCCCGCCCGTCCAGGAGGACGAGAGTGAGAGGATTTCGGTGGCAGGGGACGGTGCGAGGAACAAAGAGCGGAACAACCACTGTCGTCCAGAATCTCCTTTGCCTGGCATATGTCCGTCGGTAGCAGCACTGGACGTCCAGTGAGGAATTACAGTGAACACCATTATACATACATGTACGTAATGTGTGGTCGGCGTTTGGCAAACACCAGCAGAGGCCTGGCGCGGTTTATTGCGAACGTGCACCGACACTGAACCCGTGCTGCGCGCCATCACCGCACACACGGACCGCCCGGGCGGCTGTCGATCCAAACCCCGCCCCAGAGAGGCCGGCCGGTGCGGAGAGCGGTCTCCTCGGGCTTTCCCGGGCGACCGCCCCAATCGGCCGACCGACCGAAAACCAGGTGCAAGGTGTCCTCCCGGCGCCCAGAGGCAGACGCCAGGCTGTCACCAAGTATCACAGGAATAAATAGCTATAGGGGCGCAGCCGATCGCGCTGCCTGACCTGAACGTAGACACCCTCACAGGTTGACACGAACGCGGCGTGACTCGTGGCGTCCGCGGCCGCTCACCACTCACCAGACACCTACACTCCCCGCACACTCCAACACCGAGACCCATATCCGGTCAGGGGTCCTAAGTCCTAACTCCGGTCAGCAGTCCCTAACTCCGGTCACTGGAGTATAACTCCGGACACTACAATCACTGGGGCCTTTACTCTGCTCACTCCGAATCATCAGGGCTCATACTTGCCATATCGCGGTCGACTTGGTGCCCACACTCAGTCATGAAGACCTTTCGTTGTCTCTCCCTCAGTTTTTCCTTCCCCACATAGCCCAAAAGTCTCTCGGTGTTCGCCGGCCGTCCCTCCGTATAATATTCACTCCCACACAGAGAGAAGGACAGCGGCTGGCAGCGACAGTCCGATCACCGCGGCCTCCGGAAGAATACAACTAACGCCAGCAGCACGGCCAGCACCGTCATCAGGTAGATGTCCCAGTCGGGGCCGAGGAGCCTGTTCAGCGCCGACAGAGGCAGGTAGTCGCTCCAATCCGACTAGGGGACGGGCCGGAGACGGCGTTAGAATATGGGCGTTACAGAGCGCCGACAGGCAGACATGCACGCAGGTGGATACACGTGACACGACTAAATTACTGATACTTCACGCCATGCATCGCCAAAAGACTGGCGCCTCACACAGGTATATGACGGGACTGTAATCCAACGGGGCCGACCCAGCCTTACAGTAATTACTAGCCACCCAACAGCCCACAATAGATCCCCACAATTAATCATTAGAAGGCTATCACCTGCGAACCAGAAACAACCCTTCCGCATATCGGGCGATGGTGAATAAGCCCGGCGACTGGCGGGCAGTTAAACCAAACAACGGCTGAGCGTGTCACGCTGCCCTCCCCAACTCACCTCGTCTAGGAACCGGACCAAGAAGATGGCGCCCAGCTTGGTCATGGCCAGCGCCACGGGCACCTGGGCGTCCGGACTCGTCTCGGCGGCCATATCGTAGAAACGCTTCGCCAGGTGGATGTCCTGCCGGCCGTCAGGGAAAGGGTCAGATGTCGTACCACTGTGTAACATTACGAGAAAACGACGCAGTGCAAGGGGAGCAGCAGAGCTTGTCTTTTCAGTTTTTGGTTATAACTGCACTTCCTGGGTGTTGTTTAACTTAAATGTACAGCCCTCGTACCATGACTGCCAAAGACGCGGTGGGACGAGGATTGGTTATAGCGCCTCCGTTGTGGTTGTTTGATTTTTTTATGCACTTCAATCAAAAGTAAAATTTAACTTATCAGTCTAATTATTCAAACAATCGAGCTAAACTAATAAAAAGATTAAACGACAAAACATTCATAATTGCTCAATCATTAGACTTTATGATTAATCTAATGCACTTTGCATCTGTTATAAACTAGAAACTCATCATGAGATGTTTTGAATAACTGGAAGTGGAGTGTGCCGAAAAAAAAACGAAGCTGTAAAGGTCGTTTAGTTAGACCTTTTACCATGATTAAGCTCAAATAAAAACAAGTTCGTCTATGAATTCGGACATGCTGAGGGGTTGCCGCTACGCAGCGGCTGTGGTCTGTAAAGCTCTCAGGTAGGAGAGTGGATGGAACCGCTACGTACCCGCTGGATGCCGAGACCCTGCTCGTGCATGTAGCCCAGGTTGAACATGGCCTGCGCGTTCTGCTGCTGCTCGGACGCCATCCGGTAGTGGTCGGCAGCCGCCTCGTAGTCGACTGGGGTCCCTGGCGGGCGGGCGGAGCGACGGACCGTCAGAGAAAAAGGGCGGCGGACCGCAGCTGCATCAAGGCGCCGGCGCCGGCCGCCACCGATCAATGGTGGCACAGCACGCGCGGTCTATTTTGAAACACGTCTCGCAGTGGCTCACAGCAACCTACAACTAACATAATTAGCACGAAACAACAATCCTCTGTCGTGCCCTATTAAGCATTAAATGGCTGTCTGAACGGTAAACCTCCGCCTCCCCCGGTTCCTACGCACAGTACCACTCCGCTGAGTCAGCAGCTTCCGCCGCATCTCACTACATCCACAGGAAAGACAGAAAGACAGCATTCCTTACCA
The DNA here is from genome assembly GCF_019059575.1 of Amphibalanus amphitrite. Taxonomy (NCBI): domain Eukaryota; kingdom Metazoa; phylum Arthropoda; class Thecostraca; order Balanomorpha; family Balanidae; genus Amphibalanus; species Amphibalanus amphitrite. The sequence goes on from NW_024881663.1 coordinate 864,289, forward strand.
TATCCGTAATAGTGATAGTCGCCGAGTTTGACGCGTGCAACGCCGTATCCCTGTGAGGCCGCGCGGCCCCAGCTGATCAGGGCGCGGGTGTAGCGCTCTTCTTCGGGGAACAGGCCGCTCGTCACACCTGGCGGGTACAAACACTGGTCAGCGGAGGAGATAGAAGCTGGTCATCGGACACAAACTCTGGTCAGCGGAGGATATAGAAGCTGGCGATTAGTAGGAACTCTGCTCTTACGACGGGAAACATGCAATGAATGTGGAGCGTGACACGTCGTTCTGATGTTCTGAGACAACACGACCCTACCAGTGAGCGACGGAGCCTTCCCGTGGTCTAATACCGTTCAGTTACCCGCCTCTTTGTCAAACAGCGCCAGGAAAGCTTCATAAAACACATAACCCACACACACACTACACAGTCCAGCAGAGCAACAGCAGACGCTCGTCCCCACCGCATCCCATTCCCTCCCACCTGTCCCAAAGGGGACAGCCTCCCCAGCCATCCCAGAGGAAACAGTCCCCTCCCACTTGTCCCACAGAGAACAGTCCCCTCCCACCTACTCCACAGAGGACAGCCGACGCCCCACGCACCCTTGTCGAGCAGGAAGGCGACATTGCTCTGCGCCGTTTCGTATCCCAGCTCGGAGAGCAGGTAGTACTTGGTGAGCGCCGCCGAGTAGCGATACGCCTTGTAGTCGGCGTGGGCCTCCATAAACAGCTCTGCCCAGCGGCCGCGCTCGGCCACGTTCTTGTACAGCTGAAGGGACGGGGAGCGGTCGGGTTAGGGCAAACAGTGCCGGCAGCGGCAGTCCGGCAGATGTGTGGAAGATCTGACTAAGGAAGCTATAGAAGATCATGATATGCATGTCTGGAAGACACAAATGATAATTTAGTTCAAACATGTTGCATGAGCATTGAGCATACGAGGTGTGGCTAAAAAGAAACCGGACTGCTCGTGCTGGCCGTAAAGTAGGGGGCCCGAAAACTAGCGAGACACTTGACATTAATATTTATCATATTGTCGTGATGTATGCCAAACGGCATCTCGATATCACTATTATTCTCCTTTCCACAGCTCTTTGTTTTATTGATGAATCTGACGCTGGTCACTCTGGTTTGGATGTCCTCGACCGATTCAAAATGGGTTCCCCTGACGACCTTTTTCATTTAAAGGAACAGCCAAAAGTCACAGTGAGGGAGGTCTGACATATAAGAGGGTGCTTGAGCACCGCGACCTGGTTTTTGGCAAAGAACTGCTTGACGCTAATGGCAGAATGCGCGGGAGCGTTGTCGTGATCGAGCACCCAGTTCTTGGCTTCCCAGAGTTTCCACTTGGTGCACCTGACTCGTGAAATGAGGCGTCCCGGGTCTTCCTTGTAGAAGTGCTGGTCGACTGTGGTACACCTCCAGCACGAACTGGCGGTGAACGAATCCCCTATGATCGAAAAAGACGATCAATGTCGTCTCCACCCTCGACTTCCGACATGCGCGCGAACGTTGATGGACCTCCAGACTTTGGGGTCATCACCGACATCCTCACGACCAGTGCTGAACCTCGTATGCCATTCAAACACTTGCATGTGACATATGACCTAACATAACACTAAAGCCTTAAACAGATTCAGCGTCTCCGGTCTCTGTTGAGTCTGGCAAGGAACGTGATGTTCCTTCTTTTTTCGAAGCTCGTTGTAGAAGCCTGCCGGTGACAAGGCCGCCGAACATCGATAAAACAAAGTGCTGTGGAAATGAGAATAATAGCGATATCGAGATGCCGTTTGGCACACATCACCACAATATGATAAAGATTAATGTCAAGTGTCTCGCTAGTCTTCGGGTCCCCTACTTTGTTGCCAGCACGAGCAGTCCGGTTTCTTTTTAGCCACACCTCGTATCAGCGGGGAGCCACCTGCCCACTGCCCAGCCCTTCCCCTACCCCAAAACACCCGCATACCAGTCTCGTTCCTCTATGCCGTCCCCTCTCACCATACACAACCTCCTCCATATCTGTTCATACCCGCCCTCTCACCTCGACGGCGGTCTGGCAGGCGCGTACCACGCCGGCACCCGACGCGTGCATCTGAGCCAGGTTATATATGGCGAGCACGTGGCCGCCCTGAGACGCCAGGTTGAAGTACTTGATGGCCATCTTGAAGTCGCGTGACACCCCCTGGCCGTCTGCGAATGGATGATAGGAGAAGACGCAAGGAATGGTCAGACGTTATTCCAATGAACTCAATCGATGAATGTATGATCAAATCGTCACCAGTACCACCACTTCGAACAACAAGAAAAGGTGTCCTCGGAGGACCGAGCTCATGGCGCGCGCACTCACTGAAGAACATGTTTCCGAGCTGCAGCTGTCCGTCCACCCAGCCCTGGTCGGCAGACAGCGCAAAGTACTTGACGGCGCGCTTGAAGTCCTGCGGCACGCCCTTGCCGTAGAGGTACATGAAGCCGAGACCGCTCTGTCCCACCGGGTTGCCGAGCTCGGCGGCGCGCTCGAAGTATTTGAGTGCCGTGGTGTTGTCCTGCTGCACCACGTCGTTACCCTCGAGGTACATCTGTAGGGAGAACAGACCGGAGAGGTGGTCAGTCTGTGGAGGTCCAGAAACAGCTGAGGGCGGGCAGGAGATGGCCGCAGGTGAAAGCAGCCAATGTATCAAAAGGCACCTGGCCGCTGACGGCTGAGTCCGTGGACACGCTGGCGAACTTAACGTCAAAAGCCTTATAACGTGTAAGGATACTTATCCGGGACCTAGCACATTGAAATTATGCTGAAGCGATTCACGCCACTTTATCGCATCTTTATTTCAAAACGAAACATAGAATCATCAACAACGTTGGGGCATAGCTGCAAGTGCAGACCCACTGTATACCTTTCCGAGGAAGGCCATGGCGTTGGGGTTGCCGGCGTCAGCGGCCTGCACGAAGTACTCGTAGGCCCGCTGGTGGTCCCTCTCGACACCCCGGCCGCCCTGGTAGTGCAGCTGGCCCAGGCCCACCTGTCGCCGAGGGACTCCGTCAGTTTTAGGGAACGGGAGAGACAGAGCAGATGAGACAGAGGATGAAGAGACAGAGGAGAGAGACAGAGGAGAGAGAGAGAGAGAGAGAGAGAGAGAGAGAGAGAGAGAGAGAGAGAGAGAGAGAGAGAGAGAGAGAGGGAGGGAGGGAGGGAGGGAGGGAGGGAGGGAGGGAGGGAGGGAGAGAGAGAGGGAGAGAGAGAGAGGGGACAGGAGAGACAGAGGACAGGAGAGACTGACAGGAGAGATAGAAGACAGAGGACAGGCGAGACAAATGACAGGCGACAACACTGAGCACAATGCTAAAAGTCGCAATTCATGGTGACTGTGTCATGACCCCATAAGATAGACCCCAGTATGTGTCATGACTGTGCATGGGCCCCGAAACCGTGGGATGTGCCATCCCACGGGCAGCCTTCGACGTCATAGGGCGCCCCCAGAGCACCGGCCGTCGGCGCGACACCTACCTGTGCCTGGACGTCTCCCTTGTCAGCCAGGAACTGGTAGTACTGGATCAGGTCCTCATCCAGGGTGGAACTGGACGAGCCGGTGCTCTCTGCCTCGTCATAGAGCCGCACACGAGACACGGTGCTGCCGCCCGACAGCGACACCTGGTCCGCCACTGGGGAACAGAAGAACACATCACAACAGATAAATCGACAAGCGAATGACGTACAGACTACTCGGCGCTTGGCAGACAAACACGGTTGGGTGACGCATATTCAACATGGTATTTACACTTAACGATAAGAGGGAGCACATCACACCTGCCTTTGTTGGTAAACACTAGTGGCAACTCATATGCAGATATAATCAAGCTAGAGTGCTCGTGCTCCCCTGTGAGTCGTGGTGAGGCGTCGTTCAACCCATGAAAATATCAGTTAACTTACAGATACACTGGCCTCACATGATCCATCTGACAGCCATGATCGCTGCCCTGCCCAGTGACCCTGACAGCCCTCCCCAAAGACCTCGCTACCCTGCCTGGTGAAGTGGTGACCCAAAAGACCTGACCGGTGACCCCACTGCCATTCCCAGCGACCCCACTGACCTGAGCCGCAGACCTTGCGGTAGTGAGTGAGCGCCGCCTCGCAGCTGGAGGCCGTGTTGATGCCGTAAAACTGGCGGTAAGCCAGCGCCATCTGACCCCATGAACTGCCGCCCAGTGCGGCGAACGTGTAGTGCAGCAGCGCTTTGGCCTGGCTCGAGCTGACGCCCAGACCCAGCGCGTACATGAAACCCATCGCCTGGGAGAGCGGGGATGGGGACGGTGAGAGCGGCTGGTCACGGGTGACGATAACAGAGATAAGGAGGACAGACACACTCGTTTGTAAGTTTTCAAAAACCTAGTGAGCCGATCAGCTCATAGTTTTGAACTACAAGGATAAAACTGTTCAACTACATTACTGCATTTGTCAACGACGTATGACTACATTTGTCAGCGGCGACCACCGTTCTCCCTTAAATTCAAAATCACAGTATTCGACACCAAACCAGTTCAAAGCGCCCCGTGCTGCACCGCCTGAGCCCACTGTTTCACACCGCTCGGACCCCCGTCTCCCACCGTCCGGCCCCCAGTTCCCGAACACTCGAGCCTACCGCCCTCACGGCTCACCACCCAGGCCCACCGCTCTCACCATCTGCGCCTCGGGGTTTCCACGGGCTGAGAGTCGCTCGAACGTCTCTTTGGCGGTGGTCACGTCCTGCGGTAGGTGGGAGCCGAGCAGGCGCGCCCAGGCCAGCCGTACGGCTGCCGCCGTGTGCCCCAGCCGCGCTGCCTCCTCCAGCAGCTGATAACTGCGTGCTCGGTCCGGCCGCGAGCGCGACAGCAGCTTCTCGCCAGTGGTGTACAGCTCCTCCGCTGCCGAGAGGAGTGCGGATGTTAGCAGACTAGGACAGACAAGTGGGGTACCGGGTAACTGTCATGTATGTACAGCAGGTCGGTATACATAGGTACGGTGACAGGCGGACTGACGTGCGCACCTTTTTGACAGGGCGACTCACCTTGCCTTTCCTGCTCTGTCATGGTCTCGTCATCCTTGCCGGCGTCGCTGGGTGGACTGCTCGGTTTGAAGTAGCTGTCTCCGATGCTCTTGAGCAGCGGTTCCTGGCCAGAGAGATCGGGCGCCTCCACCTCCCGTATGGCGTCGGCCGGGCCCTGCTGCTCGGGAGGCGGCAGCCGCGTGACGGTGCCGGTACCCAGCGGCTCCGGCGACTCCGGAGACTGACCACCGGCCGGCTGGCGTCCCGGCGAGCCGCGCGCCGCCCGCTCAGCGGTCTCCGGCGCAGGAGGCGCTCCCTCCGCTCCCTTGGACCGCGCGCCGGCCGGCTCCGCCTCGTCCACAACAGTCAGCTCCGAGCGGACCAGCACCATACCACCGGCGGACGAGGGAGCGGCCGCCGGCGGAGCGGCGTCCTCCGACTCGTCCGCCTCCTCAGCACCGGAGCCGAACTGCTGGCGCAGCTCCTCCGTGCCCGGCCGCTGCGCCAGACCAGCGGCCAGCAGCGCAGCCAGCAGCAGAAGCCAGGCCAGGCCTGACAGGCGCGTGGCGCCCCCCATCACTGAGCCCGACAGCTGTGAACACACATCAGTCAGGTAGACAATGGTATTTGTGTAGATTAATATCCTAAATTAGTATCTACTCTCATGAACTGAATCTGCAAAGATATTCTGCAGCATGGCTCAGCAATAAAACTCAACAGTTCACATCTAGGTCAGGATGTGTGTTCACCATATTGATATACCAACAACAAAAAATATCTGGAACTGGAACTGGCATGAGAAAAACACCTTGAGCGTACAGTGGCCACAGGATTAACAAAACCAAATAAAAGGTATTTGAAAAAAACAATATCAAGAATTATAATTGGTAACCATGGAAGTATATTGACTAATACACACACCTAACACCTACCTATCCTGCCATCTCATGCTTATTGACCAAATAACAGTGGGGTTTCTGATGACAAGTCACAAGATTCTGGCCCACTTGCAAAATTATCACAGCAATAACTTAAGATGCACTCTTTGGCATCTAATGGTTCATATTTAGTGTCTGGTGGGATCACACTTCAAATCACCCTCAAATGTAAGCAAAACATTCTGCTATCATTTCTTTGTTCTGCAAGTGGCCTCCCCTATGCATTTCAAAGGTTCCCTAAACTATGTTTCTCAGATTGTATAACTAAAAGCTTACTACTCATGATTGGCAATTAGTAACATTGAATTTGTTTTGAATAGAAACCATATTTTACATTAATGCTTGAGTATAATTTCTAACCCAAGTAAACTATACAAACTAACACATATTTTGAAGAGACAATACAATCTAACTACATGCACATTTTTGGACACACATAGCTCATCAGCAACCAGGTATAGAAACAACACTTTGTAATTGAATTGCAAAAAGTACCAAGAACAAGTAGAATTAGTAGAACAGCCGTCACACAAAAGTTTTTTAACCAGTGAGGCACTGTAGGTTTGTAGGTTGCATGTCATAGGTCAGGTAAGGTTAGGTTTGTTTTGGTTTGGTTCGAAAGAAGCATCTCTGTGTAAAGCACCTCTCCTTGATTGGAAAACCTTCGTGTGACGTCTGCTCAATTAATACTGAACAAGCATGGGATGATGGGTGCCACAAGCTTCTAAGTTCTAACTTCTATGCCTAAAAATCCTGAAAGATGAAGGTGAATGTAAGAATGTTTTCAAATATAATATAGATGCTGATTGAGCATGATCGATCAAATGTGTCATCTCAAGTTACATTTCAATTTGACTTGTTCTTGTAATGGTAAAGGGACACATATTTATATCAGTCTGTCTAATAACACGGAACAAAAATGATAGACGAACGCGTTTCGGCTAAATCACCGTCATCAGCGTCTAAAAGGAGAACGCTGATAGACGCTGATGACGGTGATTTAGCCGAAACGCGTTCGTCTATCATTTTTGTTCCGTGTTATTATACTTGTCTCAACTGAAATACATCAGTCTGTCGGTAACGGTGGGGCAGGCGTCACCAATAGATTTATGTTGTAAACAAACAAGGTTCATGCATTATTAAGGCCCGAACGCATATAACATTTACGCGAGATTACCCACAGTGCTCGGAGGCGTTGATGACGTCACTGGTGGCTAAAATAATTGGTATGCTCGATCTAAAAGCACTATTGATGCAGGGTTTTCTATTGATATGAGAACTTTTATTTGCAAAGCGGGAAATCACACGTGAAAAAGACTTTTGAGCTCTCTAACAAGATTGAGATCACGAGTTCGAATCCCATCGGCGGCAATAAATTGCCGTGCCCTTTATCGAGTTTTGCAATCCGTTATTAGATCGGGAGCTTGTTTTCACCGGCGAATTGGATAACCGTTGTCTCTGATGGCTGTGTCTGACCTAACCTAACCTAACCTAACCTAACCTAACCTAACCTAACCTACCTAACCTAACCCAACCTAACCTAACCTACTGATTTTGCCTACTGGGGTTAAGGAATAAGTTACTACCAGGAGTAGATTGCAGGTAATAGTAAGTCAAATATTTTAGGTTAAGTGGTTATGCACCAGGCTTCAGGCCTTCGGCCTGAAGCCAGATACACAACCACTTAACCTAAAATATTTGACTTACTATTGCCTGCAATCTCTCCCACAAGTAACATTGCCTACGGCAATGTACCTACTGTTACGTCACGTGTTTGACTTTTGTTTTGGATCTCGGAGGGGTCGGACGTGTCCATCGAGCTCCCGAGATTTCCATTTACCGTCCAGATTCTATCAGCCAATCACTTCCTTCCTGTGTGACCTTGGCATAGAGCGCGGCTTCGTAACGACGTGCAACTTGAGTTTTGGAAAGAAGCTTGTCCAGTTCAAAAGTATATCAAGATAAATTCCAAAAATATCTGTACGCTCAATCATGTCGATGACCCGAACTCCACCGCCAAAACTTCAAATGAGAACACGATCATCACTACAAGTGGATAACGCGCCACCATCGCCGCCGGGCGCGGGACGCCGTGAGGAAAACACGGAAGCGGGAAAACGTGGTGCTTCGACAAATGAAAGTGGAAGTGCAGGTAATGGTAAAGTGATCGGGCTGCAAAAAGGTGACAAGACCCCGGGCAAGGCCGGGGAGGCCCAGAGGGATTCAGGTGAGACAAATGACCCCATTTCTAACACAACCGCAACTAACCGCGAGGAGGCAAAAGGAAAAGAAGTAGGTAAACTGAATGCCAGTGTCTACACTCCATTTGGTAGCATGACGAGCATTAGCCGCTCTTCAAGCGACACAAGCGAGTCAACCAATGAATCTGCTACATGCCAGGGTGGCCCCGGAAAAGCCTTGTGCGGAATGCAGGTGTTGGATGGGGATAAAGCCGTCCAGTGCGACTGGTGTGAATCCTGGTATCACATCAAGTGCCAGGCTATTCCGAGGAAGGCCCACGATGCCCTTGTGAACTACAAATGTTTGTCATGGCTTTGCGATGCATGCAAAAAGCAGGGGCCTGGAACGGGGAACAGGACCGATCCCACTCAGTCACCAATCGGTAAGGCAGACGCACTGCAAAAACTAGAAACAAAAGTCCAACAGATGGCTGACTCAGTGCGCGAGCACATGAAGGTCATCGTTCAGTCCATCAAAGAACAGGAGAAAACTACCATGGATCACTCACACCTTCTTGAAAGAGTCTGTAAAGAGCAAAATGCCCAGAGGGAGTCTTACGCTGACATCGTTCGTGGAACATGCGAGAAGGTGGTGAAGGATGTGGGTGCAAAAATTGACATCCTTCCAACCCAGCCCAAGACTGACCACAATGGTCTATCTGAAACCACCAATGCTATGTCACGAGTGTTCGACAGCTTCATGGACAAAGAGAGAAGAAAACTAAATGTAGTGGTACATAACCTGCCAGAACAGGAAGGGGAGACGCTGTCTGAGAGAATGGAAAAGGACCTTCACCTCTTCAAAGAAGTAATCAAAGAAGGCATGAGCCTAGTCATCAGGCCAACTAAGGCATTCAGAGCTGGCAAAAGGAGTGACGAAAGGCCCCGGCTTCTCATTGTTTCTCTAGACAGCATTGATGCAAAAGCAGAGGTACTGAGGATGGCTCCACAACTCAGACACCTCTCAACATGGAAGAGGATCTATGTCACCCCTGATCTCTCAAAGAAAGACAGGGAAGAAGGAAAACGGCTCAGGGAGGAGTTGGCTGCTCGAAAGCTGGCAGGGGAGGAGCACCTGACTATCAGGAAGGGGAAGATAGTGAGGATGAACAACAATGAGGCTACTCATTCTCACCCAAACTCTTCGACTCACCCAGCACCCAACCCCAACCCCAGCTCAAGCACTTTGAAACAGGCTGACAGACCTGCGAACTCCCAGCCTAACCGAACAGAGTCAGCACGGCCACATGCTGACAGCAACCAAAATTGACTATATGGGTCGGGTATTAGTGATCAAGCAAAGCAAATCAAAGTCATTTATACTAATGCCGATCAGTTAATCAACAAGAGGGACGACCTGTCTATGGTAATTGCACAGAATGAGCCTGATGTCATTCTCATCACAGAAGTTGTTCCTAAGGCCCAGATTCTTCCTATTCACCCTGCTCTACTGGCCCTCCCCAAGTACAACATTTATGTAAATGTGGACCTGTCAAGACCCAATCTCGGGGCGAGTGGACAACGAGGTGTGTGCATATATGTAAAGGAGCACCTGCCATCTCATGAAGTAACTCTTCAAACGAACCCACCCACATCCATGGAGCAGATATGGATTATGATCGACCTTCGCAATGGGGACAAACTCTTGATTGGGTGTATTTACCTGAGTCCGTCCGGAGACAGACATCTGGGCATAACTGAGCTGGATAGAAGTCTGTCACTGGCTGGAAATTTGAGTCCTTCTCACATTCTGGTAGTCGGAGACTTCAACGTTCCACAGATTGACTGGGCGTCCTATTTCTCAGACGAGCCCCCTGGACATCATTCTCATGCACTGCTCTCATGTGTGCAAGACCATTTTCTTACCCAGCATGTCACTGCACCAACAAGGTATCGTTTAGGTCAAATCCCAAGTATGCTTGACCTCATCTTCACCAACGAGGAAGGGATGGTACAGGACTTGCAACACTCACCAGGTCTTGGCCTCAGTGACCATGTCATTCTGGAGTTCAGTCTGAAATGTTACACTACGAAAGGGATCCCAATCGGTCCCCATCTGAACTACAACAGAGCCAACTACAATCTACTGAGGAGTGTGCTCCAAGATGTGGACTGGACTGTGATGCATGATAGCAACGTGCATCGCGCCTACCACTATTTTGTGAGCTCCCTCAGAGAGGCAGTTGCTCGCACAGTGCCGGTGACGCACCACAGACCTAACAAGAACCTGTACATTGATAACCGAGCGCAGAGGCTCAGGCGTGAGAAAAGCCTGCTTTGGAATATGTATGCTCACACCAGGGACCCTGTGGACTACGCCAGGTACTGCCGATGCAGGAACAGACTGAGAAAGCTTACCAGAGAGCTGAGACGTACCTTTGAGTTCAGACTGTCAAAAGAGCTAAAGGACAACCCAAAGGCCTTCTGGAAATACTCCAACTCGAGACTCAAAACCAAGGTTGGCATCGACGCCTTGAGAGATGAGAACGGATTGGTAATCAGAGATGACGTCACAAAGGCTAGCATCCTGAACAAGTACTTTTCTTCGGTATTCACCAACGAGGATGCCTCTGTTATACCATCTCTAGCTCCACCTGGCCAGTCACTGAACCTTCGCGACCTGACGGTCACGGCCGACATGGTTAAACACAAGTTGATGCGACTCAAGAGCTCTAGCTCCCCAGGGCCAGACAGAATCCACCCTAGGGTCTTGATCGAGGCGGCTGCTCAGCTGGCGGTCCCACTATCCATCATCTACAACAAGTCCATTCAGTCTGGCTGTCTTCCAGACGACTGGAAGCTTGGCACCGTAGTACCTATTCTGAAGAAGGGGGACAGGCTGGACCCAGGCAATTATCGCCCAGTGAGCTTGACTGCAATTCCTTGCAAGGTACTTGAATCCCTGATCCGAGATCATCTCATGACTCACCTGGAAGAAGCCAACCTCCTATCGAACCACCAGCACGGCTTCAGACCACAGCGATCCTGCATGACCCAGCTTCTTGAAGTGCTGGATGAGTGGACCAAGTGCATAGAGAATGGCGAACCAGTTGATGCGGTGTATCTCGACTTCAGAAAGGCTTTTGACTCTGTGCCACACCTGAGACTCCTGAATAAACTCGAGGGATACGGTATCACAGGAAGGTTAAAGGGCTGGATTGCCTCCTTCCTATCGGACCGGCGTCAACAGGTGGTGATCAGAGGACACTGCTCGCCTTGGGTGCCTGTGACCAGTGGGGTTCCTCAAGGGTCAGTCCTCGGGCCAATGCTGTTCATCATATTTATCAATGACTTACCCGAATCCGTGCAGAGCTCCATCAAGGTCTTTGCAGATGATACCAAAATCTTCGGAACACCATCGTCCACTGGAACAAGCTCAATCCAGCGAGACATTGAAGAAGTGGCCAAGTGGTCGGAGAAGTGGCAACTGCCGTTCAATGAATCAAAGTGCAAGGTCCTTCATCTCGGCCCTAGGAATCCTGGGCACTCATACACCATGAATGGTCTCCAGCTGAATACGGTTGAAGTAGAGAAGGACCTGGGGGTTCAGCTGGATTCTGACCTGAAGTTTCGTAAGCAGGCCGCGTCTGCAGCTGCAAAGGGCAACCAAATGCTCGCACTGATAAAAAGATCGTTCATTTGCATTGATGCGACTACCCTGCCGATTCTCTTCAAAACGCTGGTACGACCCCATCTAGAATATGGGAACCTCATTTGGGGGCCCTTCAACCGAGCTGATCAGAGGCTGATTGAACGAGTGCAGCGGAGAGCAACCAAACTGGTCCGTGAGCTAAGACACTTGCCCTACCAGGAACGCCTCCGGCGACTCAAGCTCCCATCACTATATCACCGAAGACGGAGAGGAGACGTAATCGCCATCTTCCAGATTTTGACGGGAGGAGTCAACGTTCGGCCGGACCAGTTTTTCGAGCAGGCAGTCTCATCTGTCACCAGAGGACATGCTCTGAAGCTGCTGAAGCCTCAAGCTGCTTCAAGACCCAGGAGACACACTCTGTCGGTCCGCGCCATCAACGACTGGAATGCGCTTCCTGCCTCTGTGATCCTCTCTACGTCTGTCAATATCTTCAAAGCCCGTCTCGACTCTCACTGGGGTGATGCATCCTTTGACATCCCAGCCCAAGATTCATGACTGTCTCTAGTAAGGAGCTCGATGAGATCAGATCCCTACAGGCCTTATAGGCCTCAAAATTCTGTATTGGTAAGGTAAGGTAAGGTAAGGTGTTTAAGTCGAGCACGGGGAACTACATCGCGCCAGGGTATATCTAATAAAACTACGTTACTCCGCCGCCGAAAATAGACCTTCGATCTATAAAAGAATTTCAAAATATGTTAAATGCCCGGCTAATGCTTGCCGCCGAGCCGGTGGGGTTCGAACCGGCGATCTCAGTCTCATTTTAGAGCTCAAAATGTATTATCACGTGTGATCTTCCAGTTCCGCAAATCAAAGATCTCATATCGATAGAAAACCCTGCATCGATTCGATAGTATGCATAGATCGAACTGCCACCAGTGACGTCATCAACGTGTCCGAACATTGTGGGTAATCTCACGTAAATGTTTTATGCATTTGGGCCCTAATAATGCATCAACCTTGGCTGTTTACAACAGAAAGCTGTTGGTGACGCCTGCCCCACCGTTACCTCTGTCTGGCACAGGAATAAAGTGGAATAAAGTAAACCATTCCACAATCCACACTTCACAATCTAATTTGTCACATAATATTAACAATAAAATTAAAATGAAGATGAATGATTCTATTTGAGTGAGGTAGGTAGATAAGGAATTGGAAAGCAAATAAATAATATTGAAAATATCTACTGACCCCTATCGATGGGCGATGGATGGCTATAATTTGCTAACCTCCTGAAACCCAGGCCAAATGCCTCGTGGTGAGCAGCAGTAAAAATAATCCTCAAATAACTATCTATTCAAAACACGCAAAACTAACCATCTAATTTATGAAAACTCTGCAAAATGGTACTAATTATGTCTTAGCCTTATATTTGATTGTTGTTGATTCAGATTAGCTCTGTGGTTGATAATGCTGCGACCGAAAGCATGACGTAGACCAACTTTAAAATACTGCCAAAAATTATCATGAACAAATAGGCTGTTACTGGGTTGTGTTTGGCTATGAAAAGCTAGAAGTTTAAAGGAAAATCAAAACAAATTGTAATTCATGGTACAACAATAGCATGAAGGCTTTATTACAGTTTTAGACGCATGGTTCAAATGAACGTAATCTCAGATTACGTAACTGAGCAAGCAGTATCAACAAAAGATGATGCTTTTGAACATGTGTGCGCCATAAATGTAGCAAATATGATAAACAGCTTTTATTTGACTTGAAAAATTAAAGCATTTGATGACGTCAAGAGCTGTTCATCTTAAAAAAAGTGTTTTGTATAAATATCGTTTCATTTTTCTACTTTATCCATAGCTAAAAATAACTGTAAATTCTTCGAAATATCAAAGCCCAAAAATGTCAAATTTTGCTATTTAAATGCTTATCAATGGGAGTACCTGACTTGACTCGCTTAGAACTATTTTCCATATTCTGTTACGTAATAAGTGTCGAGGGCATTACAAGAAATGAAGCGTAGTTTGTTTGCACTGTCACCGCTTTGACTTTGCGGAGAGTGGCAGAGAGTTCCGTGTGCTATGCAGATTGGCGGTGCAAGTTGTGTCAGTAATCTTGATCTGCGTTGTATGTTGGTGTCGAGGCGTGCCGGCTCCACTGTTCTTTTGTAGACAGTTACAGGACATTTAACCTGTTTGTTTTTAGGTACCGGAAGATTTGAAGTGTGCATTTTCCAGCGTGTTTCAGTGAAATCAAAATGGATTAAAAAATTCACCTGTCCAAGTGGTACATTGAAAACGCATTCTTCCTGAGAACTCTGCATGTACAAGCTTCAAAACAAACATAACATGGAAAGATTGTATTTCTTTTTGTGCTTTGCGCTGATGTCAAGCAGTGTGCATTTTGTGTGTGGCAAAGAACAGTATTTTAGTATGGACGAATCATCCCACATTCTGCGGAAACGGAGTACTCTTCCAGAACATCCTGAGTATGCCATTCCTACTGCTGATGACAACATCACTTCTGTGGTGGGTATACAAGCTACAAAAGAAATACATTGCACATTTGTATTCTTTATATTTGTCTTTTTTAGTTATTCTGAAGGCTGAATGGAGGGGCAATAATCATGAACATTTTGATTTTACTTTAATCAACATGTCTTGATTTGTTGTAGAATAGTGGGTTGTTACTATTACCATTACTTTTACTTTTTTATACCATCAACTTTTTCAGTCTGATCATATGATGGCCTATATTGAGCGATCTGACCATGCACCACTCTGCCTGCCGCAGGTGGAGCTGAACGACACGCACCACTCGGGCCTGATCCACTGGGCTGGCGGCGGTTCTCAGCTGGTCATCTGTCTGACCCGCGACATGGTGGTGCGGCCCGGCCATCCGAGCAGCGTGTACGTCTCACTCGACCACGGCCGCTCGTTCACAAACATCTCGGGCAATTTCACGCTGGAGGACGGCACCCCGGCCGTCATCGGACACTCGTACGAGCACCCGGAGTTCAACAACATTGTGAGTACCCGGTCGTCCTGGACGCTGTGCATGCCGCTCGCGACTTTTACCCCTACACGGCTCAATGCGTATGATCCCTCGATACGTTTGATTCGCTTAGATAATAGATACTGCTGTTATTTGAAGTTAGAAGTGCGTCACCTATCGGTAAATTGTTATTCATTATCCTTCCCCAACTTCCCCTTATTCCCCACAACTTCGTCCCCAACTTAAACTTTTAACTTTTTGCATTTAACGAGTCAACCGTGGACGACGTGACGTTTTTACGTTTTTTTTTTTACGTTTTCTACGTTTTTAGGTTTTGAATCTATAAATTTTACAGTCATGCCATTTTTGGTAGTTACGCATGTCATTGCGCAGAACGAAGTTTTCTGAAAATGGAATTGCCCAAGTAGTAACAACCCGTACTGCTTCACCTAACCGGGCTCAATGATAAATATCAGACAAACTATGTCGTCATAAGATCACGACAAGTTAAAAATAAATAAACCAATGAGGTGAATGCGTTCAGAATTCAAAATGATATACCTAAGTAGGCAAAATCATGGTTTGTTTGCGTTATGTCGAACCCTAGCGTTTTGAGTGAATCAGTGTCGTCTGGTTACGAGCGATACTTTTCAACGTTTGGAGTGTTGTGGAACAGTTTTCCTTGTTTGTGTTCGCCTGCCATAGTGACGAGGTGTACAATTGGTGTCAGGTTACGGTATGCTTGCTGCACCCTCACGGCAGCGTGATAAGGGCGAAATTCGTCAACGCTGCCTGTCAGTAGTCCGTGGCTCTCAAGCTGGTGTGTGATGAATATCAGTAACGTATCCAAGCTGAGATGAGAAGGCGGCTATGTTTGGGAACCGGGTGTTGATTGAAAACAGACAAAGCCGCCCAGTAACTGGCTGTCAGGCATCTACGTTGTGAACTACGGTTTACTTGTTTATGAACCTGGACTGAGAAACGACCATGGATTGCAAAAGGTAACACATCATTGAGAAGCCGACACATTACCAATTTCCAGCTTGACATCTTTTTGGCCTGTGGGAACTTTTATCAGTGGCGGCCATGAAGGCAATTGCCGGTCCCGTAGCTCAGTTGGTAGAGCGTTGGACTCCGCGTGGTGAGAGCACGCGTTCCCGGTTACAACAGTCCGGGTTCGAAGCGCGACGGGCGCTTGACATTTATGGGCCTCCTGACAGGTATGGTTGCGGTTGGTGGCAGGCCGCAGCCAGGTGAAGTCAGTGAGGGGACCGGCCGTGCGCGGCTATGTGCGCACGTTAAACTTTGGACTCTAAATTCTGCCATAGAACTGGAATTGCGCGATCGGAGGGTAGAGGACAGGGTCACCGCAACAAGCTTCGCTTAGCGGTGGCTCTGTCCTTGTGAATCCTTCCCATCAAGAGGTTCGGACTAAATTTATAAAAAAAAAATTAAAAAAAATAGTTGACTGTTAATAGCTATTATAGTGACAATATTATCAGACGCAGACTTTGTCACTCCAAGGAGTCTGTATGCCAGACTGTTTGGTTTGCTCAGCAGCATTTATCAGGAAATCTGAAAGCGTAGTGGATATTTGCTTTGGGCTAGCTTCTTATTACAAATTCTGAATACCTATCGTGCTAGCTATAAGAGCCAACAGTTCCTTTGGGTCCGGTGGGAAGCTCCAAGCTCGTCAGTTTCCGTGGATGGGTGTTATTCAGTCTCTGCGGCGTGCTCTGTATCAGTTCAGCGAACCACGGCTGGCTGACTGCGGTCGGCAGTTGACGTCACTGTCACGTGACGTTACGGACAACGTGACGCTGAGTCACGGCGGGGGGGGGCGATCACGTGCTGTGCCGGCCGCGGGCGCTGACCTGCCGGGCGGGGATGTGTCATATGTCAGCAGTCTCGGTGTCAGATTGAGACTGACGTATCCCCTGTGGGTCGCCGGGGATAGGTATGTCAAGTCTCAGTACATGGAGATGTGTCATAGCCAGCCGTCTCGGTGGCGTATCTGATGTCCGGCGGTGCTTGTCGACTCCGGGTCCGTCAGACTGCATGGAGCCACTGACTGCTACCAGTCGTGGCCAGGTCGGTGGCGCCGATTACCTGCCGACGTAACCAGGCCAGCCCCCATCCCTCTCCATTGGCGGGGACGAGCAGGTGGTTCCGTACGGATGTGTTCCTGATGTGCGGGTGTGAGAGCGGTTAGATGGGGTGCTCCGTAGCTCGGCCCCGTTTCACTACCGGCCGGGTCGGTCCAATGCGGGCCAAAACCGAGCGGCCCCATCCGCAGGGTCCGATGACGTGGCGGATATCGGCCCCAGCGTCCCGTGACCCGACAATCGACACGGCATGACCTCTGCCGCTGGGGGGGGGGGGGGTCTGACCCCGTGACCCCGGCCGCTGGGGCGTCCAACCGCGTGACAGGCACAGCTGGCTCCCGGGAGTTCCTGTTTGTCAGATCTGCGGCTGCTGCAGTCCTGCTGAGCAGGCCTCTGGGTGTTCCCCGTTCCCCTCCGTCTGCTGAGCGGCCTATCACGCGCCACCCTGAGCAGCCTCTGTGCACCGAGGAAAAGGAGGAGCGAGTTGCGACTTGCTTGGAATAATTCTGATCCAACGTAGCTTATATCCCAGATAAACGTCATTCATATCTGACAGCTTGAGATGCGTATGTTTGGCATGATATGATATGGTTACGACCGTGATGATGCGTAATTGCGTATAGGTATGCATTTCATCCTCATCTTAGTACGAGTATACGCACTCCAAAGCATATGTTACATAACAGCTCTTTTGGTACGTTTTAGCGAGGAAGCGTGACGTCCATCGCACATAGTTTCATTGAACCGTACCTACTGCCTCGGCTAACATGTTAACTGGTGGGCCAAATGGCCCACCAGTGACCCGAAATGGCCCACCAGCCTCAAAGATTTGGCCCACCAGTAATTTTCCGAAAAATCGAAGTTTTCACATTTTACATCACGACGTAGGTAACATTGTGATACAGAGACAGAGGCCCTACTACATTGTTGCATTTATTAAAAGTAAGAACTTGATCGTCGTTGCCCGCCTAACACCATCACCATTCCCGGTTTCTTGAGACGGCCGTAGGTTAAGCCTACGTCACACTTCACCGGATTGGACCAATGGACGAGAAACGGACGGCGTCCGGTGATGTCCGGGGGATGTCCGTTCGTTTCCGTTGGACGTCCGTTTCTCATCCGTTAATATCTGTTCCATGTCCGGTGGTGTCCGGCGTGCTCAACCGGACACCACCGGACATGGAACGGATATTAACGGATGACAAACGGACGTCCAACGGAAACAAACGGACATCACCGGACACTGACAGTTCTCGTCCGTTTCTTGTCCGTTGGTCCAATCCGTTTAAGTGTGACCGAGGATTTAAATTTTATGCAATAATCGTGAAAGACGTTTGCCTCTGTCAATTACAGATAGTGTCGGCGGCTTCCAGCCGATCGAGGTCTGCGAGAGTTCTTGCAAGCTTTCCGATCGATCGAGTGGTTACAGTCACATAAGCATCTGCCGCAGACCAGTCGGTTACAAGAAAAACTACGAATAAAGAACAGACCAGTTCAGACGGTAGGGGATAAGCCTGCGAGCGATCTCAGACCGCTCGCCGATAGACACGATATAAGCCAGAGTCAAACTAGAGGTAGTGTCGGCAACTTCCAGCCGATTGAAGTCTGCAAGCGATATTACGTCTTCACGAACGGTATGATGCTTGCAGTCGCACATCTGAGTTCTGACCAGTTGGACGAATTTCGAACCGTTCACAGTCAGCGTTCCAAAAATTTCTCATTTGGGCTGAAGATGACACTCAAGAATAAGAATGGATATTTTTCCACTCTCACATTTTGGGTGGCTAGAATTTTCCACTCAGACACCCAAGAGAAATCTGAAGTTTGGGACTATTACCGGGGTTACATGAGCAAGTAAATGCGTATCAGGAACGGATTTTCCTATTCGCTCACCATTGTAGTCCGTTTGTAATGCGTATTAACTCTGCTCATGTAACCCCGAGCACTGTTCACCAGAAGTGTACATAACTTAGTTTTTTTTTTTAAAGAAAATATGTATTAGGGTTGCGCAGTGCGCTTGGGCTTTTGAGTGAATTCTTTTCCATGTGACACCAATAGGCTTAATGATCATTTTCAGAGATGTTGGAGTTGCTGCTACAACCCCCTTTTAGGGTTCCTGCTACAACCCACTTTATATATAAAGTGCTGTTCACAATTCCGAATTGTGGCCTCCCGATCCACCCGAAAACGCCCGATCCCGTCCGACCGCTTCCGAATCTCCGACTAGTCGGCGAGCGATCCATTCAGGGCTCGCTGATTTTTAACATCCGACCGGCCGTAAGTTATCGTCCAAAGTTTTATAATCTGCGTCAATATTTTGTGCATACTTGTGCGATTTTATGTGCACCGCCGGAGTATCACCACTGAGAGGGTTGTGGGTCCCTACTCTCCTTCTCTCTCTGAAGAGTCGGGGGGGGGGGGTCGAGCCCCGTTTTTTTACATTTTTAATGCCATCCTGACGTTTTTTGCAGAATAAAGTGGCCGAAATCTGGGGAGAAATCGAAAATAGGGGGGGGGGGGCTATGGCTACGAAGGTCAGTCCATGTCGCTGCCCAAGTGGCCCACCAGTCAAAATTCCTTAGCCGAGGCCCTGCCTACTGCCAAACCGCGGACGCTGTGGCATGCCGGTCCCATTTGCTGCTTTGAGCCTTTGTCGGTGATTGAGGTGGTCCCGGAACCGTGTCGATTTCCACGGGGTCATAGGTCCCCCGACGCCGGTCAAAGTCCCCTACACTCACCATCACGAGTGAAAGCCGAGACGACATTTCCGAGGTGTTATGTTTCGACAAACTCTCCTAGGGAAGGTCTGAAACTGGATAGTGAACACGTCACACGCCATGGCTATTTGAATCGGCGCTTACTCGCTATACACTCAGGTGGTAAGTGCTTCATGGCCTGAGAGGCCACCACTACCAAAATTCGATACCTGTTTGGAACTAATGCGCATTGCGCACGAGGTAGATCGAAACTCGACGCCGCCTGATGTTACTTTACGCTGATCCCGTCCCTGCCTTTCCAGCCCTCTGTTTGAGAATAGGTGGCTGATTCGTGCTGACGCTATGGTTTCATCAGTCCAGTGACGCGCCGTGTGCGGATGAGCTACCATTGCGGGCGGCCCACCGTCCGCCCTGTCTGGGCCTCTCTGAGGAGGCGGTCCCCGGGCCTACCCGGAGGCGGAGGCGGCGGTACTCTGATGGGCGCCGGACACGTCAGGACGGTACACGAACACACGCTGATGACGTGACGGCTCGCGGCCGCCCGTGACTGTCGGGAGAATCTGTCCACCGCGGCGACACGCGTTGGCGACGGGGTGTTTGTTGACATGACTGATATTTGGACTCGATTGCGCCAATGTGCCACGTGTCTGGACAGCCTTACTGACAAAGCTGAAGACAACGAAGAGATGGTCACTGATCAGACTTCCAAAAACCAAGAATGCGTTTGACACTATAGTAGCTAAGACTGCATGTTATGACGTACGAAGTTTTTTTTTTATATATTCCAGTCATTTCCTAATTTGAGGTGATTCGTAGTAGACTACATACCATGATACAGTCATGCTCATTACAGTCATAACAGTCGTCATGATTAGCGAAACTCGCAAACTACATTCGTTATGGCCTCAACACTTCTCAAGTCTACGATTGATTAATCAATGAAGCTGGACTGTGTCGGCTTGATCCACAGCACGGCTTCTGTAAAACTTGTTCTCTCCGCCTCCGTGTGTGGCGGGTCTTCACGCGCGCCTTTCGCTTTCGTCGCCTGGATGACTCATCACTCAGCAGTCCCCGCAGCGCGCGTGATTCAGATCAGAGTTGCAAAATT
The DNA here is from genome assembly GCF_019059575.1 of Amphibalanus amphitrite. Lineage (NCBI taxonomy): Eukaryota > Metazoa > Arthropoda > Thecostraca > Balanomorpha > Balanidae > Amphibalanus > Amphibalanus amphitrite. The sequence continues at coordinate 884,995 of NW_024881663.1, forward strand.
TCCCCCAAAGGCTGCTACCGGCACCGCCCCGCCCCACAAAAATTTTCTGGGATACCGGCATGCTACCACGACCCGAGCAAAAACACCACCAGATTACCGGCATACTAAAAAACCTGCAATGTTGATTCTAGCTTACCCCTACAAGAGATGCCACACTTTGGCAATTTCAGTACCCATCCCAGTTCCCACCCAGCAGCCACCCAATGTCCAACCCCAACTACGAGCAGGCTGATTTTGGCTCAGTTTGCCCCACAAATACCCACAATTTTGAAACTCAGTTCCAGTCTATAACTGTTAAAATATCACCTGTAATCAAAGAGGTATTGCCTGCAAAAAAGCAGTAAGAAAAAGCATAAAAAAGCAATGACAAAAAGAACTTAAAGTACTGAATTGTTTCTGAAGACTGGACAGTTCAAGTTAGCAGTAATCACATTTACATTTCAGAGGTGTTCTACTATTACACATTCTCCTAAAATTTTGCAGGAACCTACCAACCAAAATCAAATTTTTGAAATCTAGATGGTCACAGCATAAAAAGTACCTACAGATTTGGCCATGTGCCTGAGGAAGCGAGATCAACACCTTTTTTCCTTTTCGCCATGGCTTGCTGGCTCATGAATAAGATACGAATCATTTGAAAAATGTGAAAAACTCACTTGTCCTGAGAACAGTCACCAAATAATATGCATAAAAACGATATAATACCCGCTTTCTCGAAGAATCTTCCTCTCCAAACACAAGGTTATCAACTATGAAAGATTTCGAAACAGATGCGCCATAATAACAGAGGCCAGCTGATTAAATTGCTGCAAAAAAAAAGTTTCTGAATTGTAGCAAACTGCCTCATAAATGATTTGTTGATGTAAATGATCCAAAACGATATTTAATTCTGATGTGATCAACATTGAGAGTTTAATTCACTACAAGAAAATTCATTTCCTTTCAGGAATTAAACCAAAAAGGCATACGAATGAATATTACGTCATCATCTTACATCCTTCCATCGGCATCAGGGGAGAGAAGATCTAAAAAGTCAATCCTTGGTTCCCATTCTGCGCCACTTTGTTTATTTTGTATGCATATTGTGTTTTCTTGTAAAGATGAGACAAAATGCCAGTTTATTTGATTTTCATTTCATTTTTGGGACCAAAGTCAGGCTCAGGGCTACCTAATACCAGCCTTTTCAGCTGGATTTTCAGTGTCAAATACTTTGGAGAGTATCTCAGACCACATCTCAGGACTCCAAGGCCAGTTTCCAAACATGAACAATGTGTTTTGTGGTGTTTTGATTCTGCCTTTTCCCCTAGGGAACGTTGTCATGAACATTTATTTACTTTGTTGTATTTTACCTATTACATACCATTAGACTTACTGATTGATCGAGCTTTTGCAGCATGAATGAGTATTCTTCCATTTATTGACCACAGTAGATTCTTGACAATCCTAATTATAACGAAACCTGTGAATCGCTGAGGTCCATGTGTTAGGTATGCCTACCCTTAGCAATGTAACTTCTACCACAAAATGTATTTTGCAGTGGCTAATATTGCTGTTATTATAATTTGATAGCCTCTTAGTGCTGATAATTTCTATTTTTGTGCAAAATCAAAAATACCGGCATGCTACCGGCAAGACATGCCAGATACCACGAAAAAACCTGCGGTAGTGAAAATTTACCGGCATGCCGGTAGTGCGGTAGGGAAACTTTGCAACTCTAATTCAGATCGGGTGGCCTTTTGTGGTGGCCTTTTTGTGGTGAATATCTGCACCAGTTAGTGCACTCTGCAAGAACGACTGGCACCCGACCCGACCCGAGGGAACATCTGTGTGACAAATGGTCACTGATGATTCAGGACACGGAACGGAATGATACCGTTTTCGTTTTTCACCCGAGAGAGGTGGTCTTAGTCTCTAAATGGACCCAAACTGGGTGATGCTGTCTCCGATAGTGTCAGAAATCGAACAGGATCGGTCCTGAGCTTCCTTGATAATGCATGAAGTGGTCGCTCCGACTCCAACACAGACCCGAATCGAACCTTTTTAACGTAAGTCCCAACACAACCGAACACCGGACTATGCGTTATTGCGTTACCCTCTCTTAGACGGGCTCTTTTTCTACGTCATCGCCTCCTGCCGTGGCCATACAACTGCTCGCCGGGGGCAAGTACCTACGGTCCCGCCTGACGGTCTGCCCCGAAACCGACAGCCGCAGCCCAGTGACCGAGCTCTGGGCTGCTGGTGTCACGGACTAAGCTTCATTCTCTGGAGCTTTGCTATGTGCCAAATACCTTTCTTCGTTCTACCTTTCTTCGTTCGTTGTCGTTATTCTTCGTTGTGACAGTAATGGGTAACGAATACAACGAGAATCGTTTCCACTGGAGTGTGATGCGATTGTTTCGCTGAAGCTGAGTTCCACTGTGAGCGCTGCTGTCGAACGGCGAAAGCATTTGGCCACGATCCACTCAGTGATTGGCGACTCGCACTGTTGTCTTAGGGGATCGTTTTGTCACTTCTCATTCCATCAGTCGTATGCCGTATTCCATCTACATGATGCGCCAGGATGTCCTACTGTTTGTGTGTATATGAGATGGCGACATTTCCTGTAAGTACGAGCACAGGCTTCTCTCTATATAGGGGAAGCCGGGGGAAGCCCGGGCGCGGGGGAAGCCCGGCCACCCCGTTTCCGGCTAAATTATTCACAATAAAATGCTCAACTGTTTGTCCTTTCAGCGTGGCAGCTAAGGTAACGCGAGCAAAAAAGTTAAGGCCGACAAAAAATGCATATTGTTAAAGTTATAGCGCAAAAATGATATTTTAAGGGTTTTTAGCTAAAAAGTGAGATGTGTTGCACTGTTAATGTTATACCATACAGTACTAATATTTATACGAATGTTATGTAAGGACCGTTTAAGTGTTTGTAGTGAGGGGTGACGAGGCAGGCTGGCTTAAGTATGACATTTTTTCGAATATCGCTGTTCTAAAATAAAAATTAGCACATTGGGGTAACCCCGGGCGAGTGGCCAAGCTTACCCCCAACCGAGAGCATGGCCACTAAACCACTGTTTTCCATGAGATAATAGGTACTGAGCATGTTTGGTTTACACTTAGATCAAAGATAAATTTCGAAAATAAACATGTTATCATAGACAAAGCCAGTCATGTCACTTAAGGTCAACTAGGGTCAAACTACGTTTTTGCAGATAACGCGACAGACAATGAAGCTAGAGCTTCAAAAATGGTGTCGTTGTGTTCTTCTTCATCAGCCGAGTCGAATGATATGCAATATGATGCATTAAGGTAAAAAGAAAAATAAATTTTAAGGAATTTTGAAATACACATTTTTTGTCAATTTTGCATCACGATTTTCATCGACCTGTACTGTATATGTAGTAGACGCTAGCTTAAATACCAGTAGTGACATAAACTCTAAGATGTCCAGAGCTAATTAGTACCTTAATATTTCACTTTCCGTTAATATTTGGAAAACACATAATGGTTTCATCAACTCGTTGTAAAGCGCTGGGGAGGTGGCCGGCGTTACCCCTATGCCGGGCTTACCCCAGAAAAATCAACACTTTTTTGAAACTCGATTTTCTCAACCTTATACTTATTCCACGAAACCGAATTTTTGGGAAAACACGGCCAATGAACTTAGCTAGCTAGCAGGATGTCAACATTTTATACAGCACGTATGGTATGTAATAAAAATCAAAAAGAGCTTACTATGCCGGGCTTCCCCCGGCTTCCCCTAGAGAAGTCTGTGGTACGAGTTATCAGATACGCCGTTTCGCCGTACTCTGCTAGTGTCAGTCAAACTACGGGAACAACAGTTGCGCTTTTCTGCTCATGACTTCATTGAGTTCGATTCATGAAACACTATCGTGCCACCGTTTCTCGCGGGCGGGGCAGCCGCGTGGGCTCCCTTCCTCATGCGCCCACGCGTGCTCGAAGGGTGTGCAGGGGCGGGCTATATCAAGCTGTGGGGAGAACCGGCAGTTCAGGGGACGGCCAGGACCCATTGAATCGGGGAACAGTAGCGGTCGTCGACAGGGACCAATTATCTCATTGTGCTCATTAACTGGGTCGGGCCTTCCCCCTTCGTCTCCCCAAAACCGTCACCCAACCCCCATGGTACCCCATGGCGAGGCTCAGCTCCTGTGAATTGAGCTCATTCTCAGCAGCCGTTTTATGATCACAGTTCACATTATCTGCCAGTCTGTCAATTGTACACGCTTTACCTCCCCCTCCGGCTGGCATGGGTGTCTGGAATGTTGCGTCGCACACTCACGTCCCCTCGTGAACCCACCCTCACTTTATTGTTCAAGGGTATGGTCAGGGGTGCCCCTCGTCCAGTGGTGGGGAAGCATGGGTTCGTTGGTGCAGTAACTTGCAGTTGTTCACTGCGCTTAGCTCTTCTCTGGGATCGTGTCAGCCAGTGTGACCTTTTCAGAGAGGGGTGGAGATAGGGTTGTACGGTCCGCTAATACGGAGGAGCTCGGTCATCTCGGGATGTTCCAGGAATGATGAGGCCCTCCGTTGCCTCTGCCAATTCTCAGTCAAGTCATGTCGCATTGGTGCAGGGTATTGCGTAACTGGCTTCGATCTCTTTCGGTGGAGTTTACCGTGGGACTTCGAAATGGTAAACTGACTAGAAATGTCCATCTTTTCTGTGTTCTTGACAGCTTTGGATGGAGTGAAGATAATGAGTGGACAGTCCCTCAAATGATAGGTAGAAGGGGTATGCGCTGAGCCGAGATGAGTGGAACAGTTGGACATAAGTGACATAATGAGCGTAGAACGTGTAGAAGATTTGTGAACACGAGAGAGAAAGAGCAGAGCGCGAGCGCATGCATCTCGAGTTCCTCTCGTACCCCGAACGGTATCGTCGGCCCGCCTATGTTCGTCCTCTAAACGGTGTTCGTCCTCCCCGCTCCTCCGGAACCAGTCGCATTCCACTGTCCAGCCGAGCCGAGATGATAGCTCGGGGAACCGCCTCCGCCGCCGGCCGGCACGCATTTCGGCCGAATGGCCTGGTGACGTCACCAGACGTCCCGTCACGTGGGCAGGCTGGGGGGGGGGGGGCGTCACTGGACGGCGCGATGTTACGGCTTGGTACTGAACTGAGAGCACGAGGTGGACTGGCAGGAGATAATGAGAGGGGGGGGGGGACGAATAGTGTAAGGACCAGTGAAAGTGGAATTTTAGCCACGTGGTCGCCGGTCCAGCTACAGCTGGACGTGATACTACAACGTGATCTCAATGGTTCTCAAGACTCTGGTGGGGCATGTTTCGGACGTGGATAAAATTCAGGCAAACGTGGATCGGTTATGCTTCAGATTTGGACGTGACTCGAGTAAGACTTGAGTCGGGTGTGCTTAATTAAGGCTCGGGTGAAGCTCAAACTTGGATCAGTCAGCCGTATACCCAGACCAGCCAACATATGTTGACTGTTGACCGTCGCGGGAGACTCCGTTTATGGGTCACCACAGACGGTCCGCCGTAGTGCAGACCGCTGTCTGCGAGTTTAGAAGCCACCGGCCGCTATTGCCAGCTGTTCCTGCGGACAGTGCTTTTCGGCTATGTCCGGACGGACCGTTCCGCGTCGTCCACAAGTATAAACAATAAACAGAATGGCAAGCGCGACCCGGGCGAGTGCGAGCCTGGCGTCTTGCGCCGTTTGCCGGGCTGTGGGCGTGTGTTCCGTTACTGCCTCTCGACGGCTGACCTCTGCGTCCCGTCCTGTCCCGCGCGCACCGCTGTTTTTCCGACAGTGCTCTGTGCCGATGTCCTTCCTGCAGGGGTGTCGCAACGCGCGTCTCTGGCGTAAGTGGAGCTTCCCGGCTCTGTGGCTGCGCCCGGCCCACGCTGTGGACGATGCTGCAGGGATGGAATAGGCAGGCTGACCAGGAGACCGTTGCAATGCTGATACACCGACCCCGAGCAGATGTCTATAAGAGCTCAGTTCAACTATCTGGTTCTGCTGAGTTCGTATGCAGGCGGCGTATGGTAGGACATCTTGTAACAGCATCCCTAAACAAGCGTCAGGCCGCGTACGAACAACTTTACTGTTGCAAGTTGACAAGTTTGGTTTAAACAAGTCTGCAATCTCTCTGGCTTTGCACAAATAGCGGGGAAAAATTACAATGTGTTGCCCTGGTGACGTAGGATGAAATAACCCAGTGCACTGCCTGCTACACAATCTCATTCAGAATCCTGCTATGTCTGTCAGCCTGTGCCGCACGCCCGAATCCGCCACTGTTCGTTTCACATTGCGTGTTCCCTTGATCTCACCGCTTTCAATAACCGTCAGTAGTATGATGTTTTGTCGTGTTCTGACGCCTGTTTATTTCCGTTTGCAGTACGTGTTCACGGACACCATCAACGAGGTGATATTCGTGACTGACGACATTGCCAAGGGCCTGACGCGACACCGAGTCGACTTCGTGCCGTCCAAGATCTCGTTCGACCCCCGTCGGCGCACCGTTCTGCTCGGCTATGACAGCAATATACAGTCGGTAAGTTTTGTTAGTGATCGGTAAGACGGGTTGGGACGAGCTTTGCAATACGTGTGGGCGACTAAAGGCCGATGTTTGCTTCGTGCCGACAAAAGCAACGCGTGATTTTTGTCGGGACATTGACCTTTTTTGTAATTACGTAACTGAATCGGTAATGTGCTTTGGCTCGACTTGATGGCTTCTAGTTTTGCGGTCATTGGTACTTATGTTGAACACATTTCGTAAGTGTTTTACTGATAGTGAGTTTGTGGTTCTGTCTCGTGTTTGTGCGAGTTTCTCGGTGTTGCGAGCGAATGTTATGGCGTGACTCTCCGCGCCGGTTTGCTCACTGCCGTTTCCGGGGTGGTCGCCGGTCCCAAAAATGATCGCGGCTCACTGCGGGTTTCGGGGCGCCCATCGCGCCGGTCTCCTGGGCCGCCGTCCGGACGACAGACCAGTTTATTCAGTGTCGTGACGCTTTAGGTGCCCATCGGTCGGCCCGAACCGGCCGGACGGCGCTGTCGGAATTAGATCACGGCTCGTCTGCGTGTGACTGGAGTCTCGTACAGACCAGAGGTGCCAGCGCTGTGATGGTCTGTCTCTTTGTGGTGTCATGGGCCCTTGAGCTGCGCGGGTATGTCGCGTCACGACTGGAACCGCTAGCACCCCTATCACAACACTGGGTCATGGATGTGACCTTCAGTCTCCATAACAAAAACGTCGCATGTTTTGCCGCGTGCCTGTGAATCGAAACAGCGCACTGAGGCTACGGGGCAGCCGAACTTGACCGATAGCGGTGCGTGGGTTCGCTTCTGTCGTTTACAGCTGCTCGTTGGACGCGGATAACCTATCTCGGCCAGCGGCGGCGAGGCCCGACCGATAACGCAGCGGCGGGTTGCGCGGGTTTTGCCCCGCCACCGTCAGCTGACCGAGCGGCCGGTCTTTGTGCCACAGTTGGCGGCCGGGCGGCTGCGACAGAGCCCCCTCCCCCTGCCCCCTCCCGTGACAGCCCGCGGGTCTTTGTCGCGCCAGTTCGTGACGGTGAAGGCCGCCGCCGCGGCGCGACGCGCCCGAACCGGTCACGGAATGGACGGGGACGGCAGGCTATGATTTTACTGCGGTCTGCAATACTAGGACACTGTCAACAAACGCGGTCGGGTGAGCCACGGCGCTGGTCGGACGACACCGGTGCACCCAGTGGTGTCGCTAACTGTCAGCGGCAACTACCGCCGATCCTATGTGGAACCCCGTCGAGTCCCATTCTGGCCTACTGCGTAGATGAACCGCGTTCGCCGTGGACATTTTTGTCACGATTGTTGGCGCTCGTCCTGACCGACTGCGCAAATAAGCATCGCTGTGATGTGGGATAAAACCCAGCTAGCTACTTCTGCTGTTCGTCTGTTCTGTTGTTCAACGGGGCTGTCGCCTGTTCATTGAGCGGAAGGTGTTAGAGGTTACAACAGTCAATTGGTGCTTACCACTTGTCACTGGACAGTGGACAGCACTGCTACCGGCCGACTGACCAGGAAAAGCGGACCACTGAGACCGTCCGTCACCCCTGCAAGAGGGGGTGGGCTGACCGGCGGGGAGGGGCTGGGTGGCCGGTGCGGGGGGTGACCGGTGTGTGAGGAGTCGCGTCGTCCACCGTCGCTGCGCCGCCGCCGACGAGCGGCCGAGGGGAGGGTGAATGGGTGGAGCGACAGATCGATCGCCACTAATTCGTACCGCGGCGCAGTACCTGACCTACTATTGTGCAGTGGCCGCACGGTCTACAGGGACAAAGCCTGACTTGGTACCGCGACGCAGCATACGGCGCAGTACCCAACCTACTAACAGGTGCACCGGCCGCACGGTCTATGGGGACAAAGACAGGGGTCCTTACTTGTACCGCGGCGCAGTACCTAACCTACTAGCTGGTGTACGGGCCACACAGTCTACAGGGACGGCCCGTGACTCGTGCCGCGACGCAGTACCTAACGCCCTTCTTACAGGTGCACTGGCCGCACAATCCACGAAGACTGCGTCGGGCTAACACTGTCAGACTGCAGACGACTGCAGGCTGCACCGTAGACTTGACCTTAGAATACCGCTACCGACTGTTGACTGCAGGCTCACCACTGTTGCTAGCTGTCTGGAGTACGTACAATAAACGGATTGATTCCGCTGACACTGATTGACACCGTGCTCCCCGCCCGATTGCTGATCGCTTACTGCCGTTTGGCTGTCAATCTGACCCAGCTCTGTCGATGGAGTCAGATTGATACTGATTGGGCTAAATGAGTCTGTCCATTTTGAGTGATGTCGCCTACCACGGCAGTCCACGGCTAGAGCATGTTGAGCACTTTCTGGCTGCTTTCTGATAGGGTATCGTATTTCCAATGAATGATAAGGTATCTTTATTCTGCTCAATTACCTGATAGGTTTACGATTTTTTAGCGATCACTACGGCTGTAAATTTAGGACATTCGTGTGGCACTTTGACATTTATCACACCTAGCAGTGAGACCCTGAGTGAGTAATTCGCTATGAAATGCGTATGTTGCCCGTTTGGTGGAGGCTCGCCACTCGCCAGCGCTTGTCATGCCATTGAATGACTTCCGCTCTCGTATGGTTTTGCAGCCAGCCCGCTATCAATGTTAGCTGGGAAGGGGGCGGGTTTTCCGAATGTGTCACTGTACTGTGGTTCTCACCCCACCGCAGTATCATGACCGTGGCGCAATGCGTACACTGTACAACCCAGCCTTCCTCTTTCCCTTCACCCAACCAATACAGTCCGTCATCCCACCCATCAGTAACACCCCGCCACCTGACCTCACCCCCTACCCTCAGCTATGGGCCAGCGACACGTTCGGCGCCTCGTGGCACGTGGTGGAGCAGTACGTGGCGTCGTACACGTGGGACGCGGCCGCCGACCCGGCCGTGCTGTACGTGCACCGGAGGCAGCCGGAACGGCCGGGCGTGGTCCGCTCGTCCACCGGTCTCTTCCTCAACTACACCACAGTGGCAGAGGATGTGGAAAAGTTCACCATCAAAGAGGACTTCCGGTTCGCCGTCCGCCGGGTGGTGAGTGCTGAAGGGGAGAGAGGGGGTGAAGGGACATGCTGAAGGGAAGAGAGAGGTGGTGAAGGGATATGCTGAAGGGGAGAGATAGAGGGGGTGAAGGGAGATGCTGAAGGGACAGAGAGAGAGAGGAAGAAGTAACACTAGGTCACCATGGGACGGGACGGGGAGATGGCTGATTTTTGGGGAGGTAGGTAGACAGTGAGATGGCATACACGCGGGATGCGCGTATTGCGTAATCGACAGCTATTCTGTGTCATTCTTCGATGTCTTGACTCATAGAGCGCGGTCCGGGCGCGGCGGTCCGCTTTAGTGCGCTGTAGTACCACGCTGTCTGTCATTGTTGACTTTTGGCTCGGTGGAGGCGAGCTGACACACCCAGTGGAGTGCAGCCCCCTCTACGACGTTAGGGTTCCGGTCACGTGACGAACTGTTGGTTCGTCTGCGTGGGCTAGATGATCATAGCTAGATGCTCATTAGATTACTAGATGTTCGTAAAGGTGCCGATTAAATTTATCGTCGCTCAGCAAATGTATGTTTTTTATGCTTGCTCGAGTAAACTGGTGAGCTTCAACGGTTAGATGACTCAACTCAAATGTTTGTGAGGGATGAAATTCACTTAGGAGACCGAGGGACGTTTGACTATCTCCCATGCCTCGTCGTCCACGCTGTCGCTCTCTGCGTTCCTGCGGTAACTCCTCCTTCTCTTGCAGAGACTGCTGGGCTCGCACCAGTCGGACGGCACGCTACAGCTATGGGTTAGCCACCGCGGGGATCCGTTCACAAACGCCCAGTTCCCGGCCGGTCTGCGCGCTATCGACTACGAAGTGGTGGACGTTAGTGATGATCAGGTGAGCGCATCATCGCCGGAGGTGATGGGTGGTGCTGGTGGGGAAGGCATGGCACTCGGCAGCTACTCTGCTGAATGAGCGGAACAGGACATTTTGGACGGCGTTATCAGATTACGTTCGAAGTTACGTTCAAAAAGTACGTTCAGCGCTATCAGAACGGCTCTCTTACTGCAGAGGTGGGTTTCACTGTTGCGGCAGACCTATCCCAACGACCACCTTCGACTATCTTAGGCTAAACATTGTGGTAGCTCTACCCCCAAGATGGTTAGATTACCTACCGTCATTGACAGCTCTTCCTCAATGACCACTACCACCAACAACTGCAGTGATTGTATCGTAGTAGCGTCCTAGCCCCTATGTACTGACTACCGTCATCTACCGTCAGGTAATGGTGGCCGTCATCCACAACGCCACCTCGTCCAGCTTGTACGTGTCGGCCGTGCCGGACAAGCGCGGCGTGCGCTTCTCACTCTCACTGGAGAACGTTCTCACGCACAGCACCGGAAAGACGTTCGCCGGATCGTGGCTCAGGTGAGAAACTGGTGGACGCTGATGGGAGCTGGGCTTTTGGGTTCGAATCGGTATTATTGCAGTGGTATCATGTGTAGCTTATGTCTTGCAAGATGCTTTGTTCTTGTGCCTGTAAAACCTCATTATCATATTATTTGTATTCCAATACTTTTTATATCTTTTCTACTAATTATATCGCTATTTTCTTTCGCCTTTTTGCTGTATAAGGCTCGTCAGTAGCCCTAGCCTTACCTGATCGAACTAATACACCCGTCGGTTTGATGTATCGATGCCGCAAATTGGTTTCGTGCCCGGTGGTGTTTTTCGACACGCGAGCTGCGGCAGCCGTCGACATATGTTGTAACACCTGATTGCGCTCACAGCGTGAGTCACAGTGCAGAAGCGGCGTACAGTCACCTACCGCGGGTACCTAACGGTCGCTGACGCGGCTTGGTACTGGGGCGCTGTGGTCTGTTTTTACCGGGCTCGGCTGTAGCTGCAGCCATTCACTCGCCTCGGGTGCATGTTTTGTTCACGATTTGCAACTGCGTACAGCAGCGAATATTCGTCACGTGTTTCGTCACGTGTCACGTGTCACGTGTTTTTCGTGAATCATCCTCACGAATTCTAAGCGAATCCTTGTTTTGAGACGAATAACAGCTTTTTCTAGGACATGCTTCACTTGTCCACCCGCCCTTTGGCGCACCCTAATTTGCAGACAGACCGCGGGCATGCCTACTCAAGGCTACTTTACTAATACCTAACTGACAAGGATACATACTGACGTGCCTACTGATGGAAAAACATATGGAGTGTTTGTTGCGCCGATCTGTCATACCTGCTCTAGCCATGCTACGGATCGACTGTCCCCACATATTCTCCCTTGACCATTTGCCCTTCTCTCTCCCGTCTCCCTGACCAGCTCCCTGTCTCCCCGGCAGTGTGGTGGGCGGCGACTTTGTGGACGTCCACCGTGTGAGCGGCCTGCGTGGCATCTACCTGGCGTCGCGGCTGCCTCCCGACTATGACGGCCAGCAGGCCAGCCGGCTGGGTCCCGAGCACGTACTGACGCTCATCACGTTCGATAAGGGCGGCCGCTGGCAGCCGGTGTCCCCGCCGACAGTTGATGCCACTGGTGTGCCGATACACTGCGAGAAGGTGGGTAACGAGTCGACACACGTCATACCTACTGTAGGACGTGCCTATCCACTGCGAAGAGTAGGTGACGGTATAAAAACATCCGCGTCGGCACGAATTTGTCGCGTCGGCGCAATCCATGCTGTGTTTGCTTCAGGGTGGTACGGTAGAGTTATGCATTCATGAACGTACTTAGTGCCAAAGTCTATACTATCTGTGTTTGGCTATTTCAATTTTCTTACCGCATACTTGTCTTGAACTGTTTCTCGAATCTCGGCCGTTGCTGATTGTTTTGTCTTTTGACTTCCATTTCCTACTTTCTGACGCCCGTTATCGCCGTCTCTTCCCCTCCGCAGGCGGAGAACTGTTCGCTGCACATCTCCCAGGAGATGACCAACCTGTACCCGGGCACCAAGTACATTCCGGTGCTGTCGTCTTCGTCGGCCGTCGGGCTGGTGATGGCCACCGGCGTCATCGGCGACTCGCTCAAAGGCCACCCGTCGATCGTGCTCAGCCGCGACGCCGGCGCTACGTGGCGGCAGGTGAGGATAGGGACGGGAGGTGATAGGAGCGGACGGGTCGGCTAGGTGCGGGAAAAGAAGGAGAAGAGTCAGGAAAGGGGAAGGGTTTATAGACAGCTCAGGCTGTGTGCATGACACGAGATGGTTGAGCTCGGCATGGGAGCTGGAAAGGAACACAATGTGTGGATGTGATACTCGTTGCAGAAGTCCGATCGAAGGAAATCTACCTTGCTTGGTTTTTTAGTTTCTACTGCTGGAGTAAACCACTTTTTGACATCCTGACGGTTTCATACACTGACGGTGATGGTATCGGATGTTTCTACAAAGTGCAGTCGGGAGTTTCTTCCTGACCTCTGTTCTGCCTCTATCTGCCCCTTCCTTCCGCCGCAGGTTCTGCGCGGTCGGTTCCTGTACACGTTCAGCGGGTATCTCTCTAACCTTTGCTCCTCCTTCCCCTACCTCAGGTGCTACGCGGCCAGTTTCTGTACGCGTTCGGTGACCACGGCGGCCTGATCGTGGCCGTGCGGCGCTACAGCGAAGGAGGCACACGCGAACTGCTCTACTCGCTCGACGAAGGCATGACGTGGGGCCGCCACCTGTTCTTCACGGACGAGGTGAAGGTGTACAGTCTGCTGACGGAGTCGGGTGGCTCCGGCACCGTGTTCCTCATCTTCTGCGCGCGCATGGACCGCAGCGGCTGGATCTCGGTCCGCGTCGACCTGAGGTCCCAGTTCAGTGAGTGGCGCAAAGTGGACTCGTCCGAGTTGGTCTGGGCAACAGGGTTTGGAACGTGTTATGTTTTATACTTACCCAGCTTTGAATGTGTAGATTTTTTAAAGCTTTTATTAAGCGTTTATTAATGACGTGCGTCGAATGGAAACCATTAACACCAGCTTACCATTATGTCCTCTGCAGGCCATTAATTACCCAGCCGCCCTAACAAAGCTGCAGCCTCGCCCTGCCTCCCTGTAAATGCTGCCTACCTCTTTCACATTTCCTGACCTAGCGTGTGTCCTGCGCAGGACACAACTGCACGCAGGACGACTACAAGCTGTGGACACCGCGCGGCCGCTCGTCGGGCCGCGGCTGTCTGCTGGGTCGAAAGGAGACGTACCGACGCCGACTGCCGCACCAGCGCTGTTACATCGGGGAGGGCGGCCGCGAGCCACTGGTCTCTGTGGAAAACTGCGCCTGCCTGAGAGACGACTACGAGTGGTGAGTTAGCTACGGGAGGGTTCAAAGGGGTGTGGTTGTGTATTACGTGTCAGGGTCACTACTTGTGTTTAGGTCTGTGAGAAGGGGATAACTAGGACTGTGGTGAGCGCTTATTGGAGTGATCACAGGTGCGGCTTCGAAGGGTCAGCTCCGTGGGAAGAATCACGGATCACGAGGTGTCCCGGCCGCCACCGGGCCGGGACGGGATCGAGCTGATAGGTGTGATTTTTAGGCCTGTCGATGTGGCTGCTGAGGCTGGCAGTGTTTGGTCTGTGGTTTAGGCGATAACACGCTGGTTGATAGTTGCTACGAAATGAGTTCGATACGATGTTATCACTTGTTTTCGGATAAGGAAGTCAACAGCCATGACGTGAGCTGTTTGTGGTCAAAACAGACGAGCTTGGGCACATTGTCTCAGGTGGTAGTATTTTTTGTTCCGGATTGTTGTGTCTATACGATTCTCGATTTGTATTCTTGTAGACCTGCTCTGGCGATGTTTAACTTGATTTTCTACCTTGCTGACTGGCTGTGATCGGGGTTTCTCTGACAGTCCTGGCTCACCTCCCTCCCCTCTCGGCAGCGACTTTGGATACAAGGAGTCAGCCGTGGGCGCTACAGGTCGGACGGCCACCTGCGTCCGAGACCCAGAGGTGGCCCGACTTCCGCCCGCCTTCGACCCCACCCAGTGTCCCGAGGGCTCCTACTACAACGTGTCGCGGGGCTTCGTGCGCGTGCCTGGCGACACGTGCCAGCCGGGACCCGTGGCGGCTGTGCTGTTTGAGCCCGACCCGCGGCCCTGCCCGGTCAGGTGAGGGAAGGGAGACGGCTAGCCGGCACTCGGCGTTGACGGGTAATGGTGTCGGCTGGCTTGTCTGTTGTCTGTTTTCTGTTGATAGTTAGCCGCTGAGCTATTATATTAGGGCTCCGCCGCATACTACGGCCTTTTTTTAGTTTGACAGCTGGTGTTTCTCTAAGCTGCCATGCAGTGTCTTGACTTATGGACGTTGATGATGAGCCTTTTCATCGACATTGCAGTGAGGTATGATCAGATGATATGGTCTAACCTTTTCTGCACATTTAACCCTCGCATGTGTAGGGGGGGGGGTCGGATGGACCCCCCCCCATGGTTTTTCGCGAATAACTCGCGTAAAAAGCGGCCGATCGCGACGAAACTTTCAGTACCCTCGCATTGATCAATTTTACACCTACCCTGAAAATTTCATGACCCTGACCCAAATGACCTTTGACCTGTGACCTCTTTTCCGAGACCATGTTTGGCCGGAATCGCGATTTCGCGTATGTCGGCTCGCACTAGCCGCGTGTTTGCAAGCTTTTCGTGGTTTCAAACGTTCAAACATGTGATTTGATGTTACTCCCGTGTGTGTGTCAAGGTCACCTGAAGGTCAGGTCAGGTCATTGACCTTTGATGACCTCGGGTGACCTCGGGTCACTTTTTCGAGTTTTACATGTTTCTAGGCTAGTTTTTTTTAGCTGAATTCGAATTTAGCAACCATTTGAACATTTACGAAGTAGTTTTGGTGACTTCGTAACATGTTACGAAGCTGTCAGAGGCGGTTGACACGTACTACGAATACCCGTCACGACGCCTACTGGTTGACCTGACCTGACCTGACCCGACCTGGTCTAAATGCTTCAAGACATCATCTGTGATCAAAACTAACACGATATTCGTGATCAGCACCCCGAAAAACCCCTTAGCAGCCACACTTTACGACTTTCTAACAGGTCCCGATTTTCCCGACTTTGGGTCATTGACCTGACCTGGAAGGTCAACCAATGACCTAGGACCTTAAAATTGGGTATCATCGGCTTCCTCTCGTCACGGGCAACACGCTCGTTTTTTCCGCGAAGCTCTAGCTCGATCAGGGGCCAAACGGCAAGGGGGGGGGGTCCAACCGACCCCCCCCCTACACATTAGAAGCTGGCAAACGCCGCACACATGCGAGGGTTAACATATCCACTTACGCAGCCGTGTCTGCCTTTCTGTGGTAGCTTCAAAGACTAGACTGTTCAAAGATTGTTCACTGTCAGTAGTCAGTACAGACAGAACCATCAAGCGGCAGCTCGACATCTCCGTAATTGCCAATTTCTGTTTTCCGGACCATTTCTTCCTTATATGAGTTATATCATTATGATATCATTATGTCCCACTACCCTCTCTCGTCTCTCGTGTTCTCTTGCGCCTTCTCCGTCCCCTATGCCATCCTCTATGGTTACATGTCATTCCACTTCTCTCCGTCTCCCGGCCTTCCTCGCTCTCCCTCGTCCTCCCTCGCTCTCCCTTTCTAACTGCCACTGCTCTGTGTCCCCAGTGAGATCTCCGACTTTCTGCTGCTGGCTCGCCGAGATGCCATCCTCCGACTGCCCCTGAAGGATGTCGAGAGTGGCGTAGCGCCGACGCCCGCTCCCCTCACTGGTATCGCTAACGTGGTGGCTGTCGAGTACGACAAGCGGACGGGCTGCCTGTACTGGTCCGACACCGCCTTCAAACACGTCATGGTGGGTGTCCGGGTGTGGGACGGAAGGGACGGGTGGATTTTATGGAGGGATTGGAATCTGGAGTGACGCTGGGAGTGTGTTTGAGGGGGGGGGGGGCGGAGGTGCGAAAGGTTTGCTGGTGGTGCTGGCTTTTGATAGGGAGGCCTAGTTGATAACATTGATCTGATGAGGAGCCAGGGTTGAACGTGCTGCAAACGTATTGGTTTCAAATTGAAGTCAAGTCTCCTTGGCTGGGTCCGTGTTTAAACTGTCATTGTCACCTGGTTGGCGATGTTCGTTATGACGAGTCGGATCTACCGGTACTTTCATTGTGACCGCCCTTACCGTAGTGACATCTTTCCATCCGTTCGTCCGTTCGCCCCGATAACGGCCGTGACGTTATATCCCGTCTGTCCGGCCCCCAGCCCGTCTCCTGTGACATTTGACCTCCGTCCGCCCCTATAACTGCCATCACCGTTCCGTGCTTCTATCCTCAGGATACTGAAATCCTTCTCCTCCACGCCGCAACCGCCCTCCGGGCTGGACAGACAACGTTATCTCATGCGGGCTGCTCCCTTGGAGCGGCACCGCTGCTCCCCAGGGAGCGCACCCCGTAGCCGGGTGCAGTGAGTGCCTTGGGGCTGGGTGGCGTGTCCTCTGGACGGACTCAGCCCCGTTGACTCACTAGGGTGCCTGCCCAGACCATTGTCTCCCCCTATATCCTATCATCCTCCCGGCTCTGAAATGCCCATTGGACCGAAAGGGCCTAACCCAACAAAAATAAATAAATAAATAAATAAATAAATAAATAAATAAATAAATAAATAAATAAATAACCGTCATGAAATCTGAGCCCGTCTGTTCGCCCGCAGCGTCAGTGTATGGACGGCTCCGGTCAGGAAGTTGTCCTCAACCACAACGCGTCTACAGTGGAGTCCCTGGCGCTCGACTGGACCACGGGTAACCTGTATCTCACTGAGTCGGACACGGCGACCATTCAGCTGCTGCGTCCGGCCGTGCGGCACGCCGGTCACCTGCGCACCACACTGCTCGACAGGAGCGTGCTGGAGAACCCGCGCGGCCTGGCGCTCCATCCCACCAAGGGGTAAGTGGGCGTGGCACCTCGCCAAAGGACCACGGGGGAACAGGGACCTGACGCTCCGTCCCATCAAAGGATGGGTAGTAGTACGCCCCACCAAATGGTGAGACAGGATACACTACAACCATGGCGTTGTGTAGGGGCCTGCCGCTCTACTAACCGAAGGGCGAGTAGGTTAACTGTACGGCAGCAGGGGACGTAGGCGGGTCAGCTTCACCCCAGTGACGGGTGGTAAGATGCTTCGTTAGAGGTTCACTCCAGTAATTGTATCATGATATGCTTCTGAAGGTGACCCAGTCATAATTGTGGTCGAAGACTATTTTCTCATGTATTCAACTCGGCGCTTCTGTCCCTCTCCCCCAGGTACATGTTCTGGACGGACTGGTCACAGACGTCTCCGGGCATTTACCGCGCCTTCATGGACGGCACGGAGCCGAAACAGATCACGGGCCGCGGCCAGGTGGTGTGGCCGAACGGTGTGTGTATCGACTACTCCACCGACCGGCTCTACTGGGTGGATGCTAATCTAGACTACATCGCCTCGGCAGACCTGGACGGCTCCAACCGCAAAATACTGCAGGACAAGACGGTCAGTGACGCGCGGGAAGGGAGGTCATGAGACATGACAGGACGGTCGGAAAGGGACGCACGGGATGCCGGGGGGGGGGGGGGCAGAGAGTTAAGAGCGTTGTTCAGAGCATATCTTTTAGTTCTCGGGTCACACAATGTGATAGAAAACTCGTATGCCAGTTTGAGCTGTTAGATTATTGCGTCAGGCAAGGGCGACAGCTGTCAAAGCTCTGTCCATATTCTGAAATTAACACGCGCACTGCAGCGGGTCTGAGCCGAACACGAACTGCAGGGGGGGGGATTGAAAACAACCCCCCCTGAGATCTCAAAAACGGCGCAACGTAGCGACAAGCGGTAAACGGCGTTGGATAGGTTAAGATGAGATCGACAAGAAATACTAAGATCATTTTTGGGTCAGGTCAAAAACGAGGTCACCAGAGGTCACCGAAGACAAAATGTTACGATTTTCACAACAGGAATTTCGCGGTAGTTTTTCTTGAATAACTTGTCTTGCACACAAGACAGAGGATCGATTCGAACGCCATCGTTCTTAGCTCGTCAAGGCGCATCGAATGATATACATATAATATGATATGTATAATATGACCTCGAAAGGTCAAGTTGAAAATTTGACCTCAGGTCAAGGTCATGACCTGACCGAAATAGGTCATGTTGCATATCATTCGATCCGCATTGACGAGAAAAACACGATAAACGTCGAACGGAGTCTCTATCTCTACTCAATCTCAAGTTATTGAAGAAAAACCGCTGGTGACCTCAGGTGACCTAAGATGACCTGGAGATCACCTTCCAAAGGTCATAAGTGATATGTTTCGGTGAAATCACCAACAAGGACCTGTAATACTATGATCCTGAGCGTATTGAAGTCATAGGATGGCATTCAGAGTAAGTTGAAATTTTTCCCATTGACTTATAATGGGCCGGTCGCAAAAATGACCTGACCTTAGGTCATCGATATAAAAATTCCGAGATATACAAGTTGTAGCTCGTGATGACTTTACTATTTCCTGTGGGTTTCAAGATCATATCTCAACAACTGTGGGCTTGGTGGGATTGCAAACTTCGAAATTTACGTTTCGAGGTAGGGTCACTTGACCTGACCTGGTGACCTGACCATAGGTCACCTGGGGTCAAAATTTTTACTCAAGGTGTGCAAAAGTTGTGAGAACAGGTATGCAAAATTTGGCGGCGCTACGCGCCGCCGTTTTCTCGCAATTTGCGAAAAACCACAGGGGGGGGGGTTGAAAACAACCCCCCCCCCCTGCAGTGCGCGTGTTAAAGTATCCCACATCTATCCTGAGCCTTGCAGCCTGACCCCTCCTGCCCCGTGCTCTCTACAAGAGTTATACAGCAGCTGCTGCAGACACCCGCTTTCTGAGCACTACTGACTTCCCCCAGCATTTCCTTCTGACTCCCCTGCTCCATGATGACTCCCGCCCCCCTACTGACCCCCTGACTGAATCCTACTAACTCCCCGCTCCCTACTCCCCACGGGAGTACAGGCGGCCACCCACTCTCTAAGGTTACACACCCCGCCGTCCCCTGCCTTACACAGGAGTACAGCGGCCACCCGCAGCTCTGAGCGTTACTGACCCCCGCCTGTCCCCTGCTCCCCAAAGTGAGTATGTACAGCAGCCACCCGCTCTCTGAGCGTCATAACTGACCCCGCGGCTGTCCCGTGCTCTCCACAGGAGTACAGCGGCCACCCGTTCTCGATCGCCGTTTACAAGGATATGATGTTCTGGAACGACTGGCGCATCGAGAGTGTACTCATGTCGGACAAACTGGAGCCAAAGCGGATCGTCAAGGTGCTGGAGGGCATGCCGAACGTGGTCAGCGTCCAGGTACGGCCTCCACTGGATGGGTGGTGCGGTGAGCTGCTGTCTGAAGGACAGGCCGGATTACTGGTCTGGAAATTTGGGCAGTAAAATATTGGCTGGGCGATAAATTTCGTTCTAATATGCTATCTTCTGATATAACAATTGTTCTACTGTCAGTGAATAATTGTGCTTTTTTAGGGTAGTCTTAGACTGGTATGTTCACGAGTTGCAGCGGGAGCAGTACCTTGTCCTTGCTATGATGTCCTGTTTCACCTGCTATGCTGTGTCACGTAAAGTAAGTCTACAAAATAAGTCCTCGTCGTATGCAGGTCACCAGTGAGCAGTTAGCGCCTGAGCGCTACTCGGGCGCCACCTGCCCGCATACGGAGAGGACTTATTTTGTAGAACTAACAGCTGTGCTCTGTGCTATGTCACGCGCTTTGTGTCGGCGTACGGGTGGTTAGTCATGGTGACGTGCTGCTCTGTGTCCTCATACCACAGGAGTGGACACAAATCGCACATTTGTGCCGTCGTTATCGCAAATAACGGCCGGCCGCTGGCAATCGCAAAACGCCGCAAAAAACGGCCGGCCGCCGCAAACCGCAAAACGCTGCAAAAAACGGCGTTTTGCGGTGAAAAAACGCAAAACGTTTTTGCGGTTGCGGTTTAAAAACGCAAGGTACTGCGTGTATGTATGTGACGTCTGCCTGCCCATGTCTCCATCGGTGACATCGGTGACATCTCCCTGTTCCCCTCACCAGGTGTACGGCCAGCAGTCCCAGGAGGGTGTCAGCGGCTGTACCAACACCAGCTGCCCCTGGATCTGTACGCCGCGGCCGGCCGGCCGGCACCGCTGTCTCTGCCCGGACGGACTGAGCGGGCAGGGCGACAAGTGCCTCTGTCCCGGTGGTGGCACGCCCTTCGCCAACGGAACCTGTCCGTCAGGTGAGCGCGCCGCACGGCCGAGGATCGCGGGTCCGCGCAGCACGCTGATAGTAACCTGGCAAGGAACAGTTAAGTGTAAAATGTGTTGAAAAATCGCTCACGCATAGCGCCCTGGTATATTATTCATAAGTGTGTACGTATCTACCTAATTACTTTTGCTGAGTTTTATGGCACAGAGGCAGTGTTTTATATGCTATTTTGCCTACTCATTTGGAGAAAAAAAGAATACGGTCTCTAGAAAATTTGTATGACTTCCGCAATTTCGCTATTTTGATCGTGCATTTATGCATCCGTTTCACGTGTTGCAGTGAACCTCGTGTGTCCGGAGGGCTTCTTCACGTGCGCCACCAGCAAGTTATGTATCAACCGCGACTGGATCTGCGACGGCGATGACGATTGTGGCGACGGCTCGGACGAGGCCGGCTGCGGCACTTCCACGTGCGCGCCGCTCCAGTTCCGCTGCGACAACGGCCGGTGCATCACCGGCTCGTGGCGGTGCGACTTTGAGGACGACTGCCAGGACGGCTCGGACGAGCGCGACTGCCAGTACCCCAACTGCACGAAGGCAGAGTTCCGCTGTGACAGCGGCCGCTGCGTGCGGGCCCAGTATCGGTGTGACGGGGAGGACGACTGCCGCGACAACTCTGACGAGCAGGGCTGCGCCACGCCGGCGCCGCCGCCCTGCGAGCCGCCAAGCTTCGCCTGCCGGTCGTCCAGCCAGTGCCTGCCGCCGGCCTGGGTGTGTGACGGCACGGCAGAGTGTCCTGATGGGGAGGACGAGGACCCGACGCGCTGCGCCAACCACACCTGCCCCAGCTGGCAGTGGCAGTGCGCCAACAAGCGCTGCATTCAGAGCAAATGGCGCTGTGACAACCAGAACGACTGCGGCGACAACTCGGATGAGGAGGGCTGCGGAGACGCCACCACCACGGCGGCGCCGACCACCGAGCCGGCCGTGCCCACATTCCCCACGGTACGGCAGAGCTGGGGCAACGTTACCCACGGTATCATGCCGCTTGATCTATAACCCCATGGTATCGCACGGTACTGGATTCATGTTGACTGCTGTCTAGTTTGTGCCCTCTCTGATATGTGACTGCTCTGATCAGTGTCCTCTCTGGTCCGTGTCCTCTGTGGTCTGTGTCCCAGCTCTGACCATTTCTTTTACCGCTGTCCGCTCCCCAGGCCCCGCCGACCGGCCAGTGCGGCAGCTCCAGCGGCCACCTGCTGCGCTGCGACAACGGACGCTGCATCCCCGTCTGGTGGAAGTGCGACGGCGCCGACGATTGTGGCGACAACAGCGACGAGCGCGGCTGTGACAGCGGCACCGAGCGGCCGGCCACGGGCTCGCCGCCGCCGCCGGTCGCTCCGACCACCTGCTCGGCCAGCCACTTCCGCTGCGACTCCGGTGAGGGCGGGGGCGGGGCGGCGGGGAAGAAGGGTGGTGAGGATTTGGAAAGGGTTGTACCCCTCTGTGCGCCGTATGCAGAAAAGACCTGTGAAAGGAACTGCCCGAAATGGACTCACCGGGACCGGAATAGGGACAGGAGGTCAGGTCTTACTCGACGAAACGTTGCTGAAGTTTGGAGTAGGGGCAGCGCGCATCCCTGCGCAGCGGAGGAGCTGTCATGGTACACGATATTCGGATACCGTTATCATTTGATTCTGGCCTGCAGTTGATCGTGTTAGATAACGGCTATAGTACGGTCTTCGACGTCACCCGTCATGAACTTTGGTTGTGTGACGGACTATGACTGTGACAGGCAAGTGCATCTGGTCTGCATGGCTGTATGACGATCGGTGTGTAATGTGACGGTATGTGTGACTTTGTGACAGGCAAATGTATCTGGTCGGCGCGTCTCTGTGACGGTCGGCGTTGGTGTGTGACGATCTGCGCTGTGTGACAATAATTATGTCTATATGACAGGCAAGTGCATCTGGTCTGCGTGGCTGTGTACCGGTCAGGTGACGGTCGACGCTGTGTGACGGTCGCTATGACTTTGTGGCAGGCAAATGTATCTGGTCGGCCTGGCTCTGTGATGGCGACCGCGACTGCCCGGGCGGGGAGGACGAGGCCGACTGTGCGCACGCCGGCTGCGGCCACGACCACTACCGCTGTCTGCTCTCCGGAGAGTGTATCGGCCGAGAGAGGGTCTGCGACGGACGGCAGGACTGCGCCGACAACTCGGACGAGGAGGCCTGCCACTCGGGTAAGTACGGGTCTGTTCGAGTAAGGGGGGGGGGGCTGCTCGGTTAAGGTGGGCCACTCAGGTAGGTGTGGGGAGGGGCGGGGGGGGGGGGTGCTCGGATAAGGTGGGCCACTCAGGTAGGTGTGTGCATGTGGGGGGAGGGGGGGGGGTGCTCGGATAAGTGAAATGGGGAAGCTTCAAGCTGATCGGGTAGGATGGGACACTCTGGTAGGGTGAGCCATGTATTCACGTTGTAGTCACTAGGCAGCTTTCCTCAATACCGACCGGCGGTTTTCACTGCCGCTGCCGTGTGCACTATGTTCGCACTGTAACTGACCGCCCTCCGTCGTTGCCTTTCGACAGAGGGCGGCACCACGGTGCAGCCCTTCACCTGTCCCTCTGGGACTTCCGCTGCGACTTCCACACCTGCCTGCCCTACTACAAGTACTGCGACGGACACCGAGACTGTGTCGATGGCTATGACGAGGTCAATTGCCGAGACGACAGCACCGTCTTCCAGGTATGCGGAGCGGGGGATTAGAGGTAGGGGGCTAACCTATGGGGGCGGATTTACCAAGGCACTGACTGACCTGACTGACTGATCTTATGAGGCCGGCTGGGTGACTTGACGAACCGGCTCGCCTGACTGACGGGACTAGCTCGACTGTGCACGTGAGGGGCGCAGTCCGGGCACGGTAGAGAATCATACCATGGGGCTGGTTGAGCCAGGGTACGTGTATTTCTGTTTGTTGAAGTGGTAAGAGTGGGTAAAGGCAAGTGATGTGAGCGAGATAATTTAGCCGAGCGTTGATATTATTCAAGCATCGCCAGATGGTACTCTGGACTTTTGGTGACGCAATCCTGCTTTGCTGTGTTGTATCTCTTGCCGTGAAGTCAATTTTTCTTATGACGCCTCTCCGCTCGTTTCTCCCCTGATTTTTTTTTCTGTGTATCGCTGTGTGCGCCTCACCCCGACCTCTGCCGCCTTCAGGTGGTCAGCTACACACTGGACGAGGTGTCCAACAGCTCTCTGACAGTGCGGTGGCAGACGAACGCTCGTGGCGCCGCCGCCCTCACCAGACTCAGGTGAGACAGGCGCGTGGCTGCAGTCGTCCGGCGTCCACAGTGGGGAGGGGTGTCTGGATCTCGCTGCAGTGGGGAGACGATAACGCAGAGTGACAATAGAGTCTACGACTGAATATTGGAATAAACGTTAGTATGTTACAAGGATTTCTGAAATTGGTTGATTCGGTGACCCTGGCGCCGACATCGTATACCAATGATAACTTCTGCTCACAATTACTAGTCTGGCCGCCTTTGCCCTTGTGTCTGCGGACTCTGCAGTCTGCAGAGTCCTGCCGTCACTATGCGCCTTGCTTACCAGCTGTGACCCTCTCTGCCGTTCTTTCTCTGCAGGTTCCTGCCATCAATATGCGCCGTGTACCAGCCCGGTCAGCCATGCCACTGGCTCAACATGACCTGGGTGGCAGAGCCCGAGTTTACGTTCGAACATCTGGAGCCCTACACTTGGTACAACATCACCGTGTTTGTACGTGCTGAGGGACGGCCGGACGTGTTCCCGGCGAGTCAGTACATCAGCCAGAGGACTGCCAGTGCCAGTGAGTGGGAGGAGAGGGAGAGTGGGCGCCGGGACCCGAGATGGAGTGTGGTAGAGGTGAGCGCTGAGCGTATCATTTAATAGTTACATCGCATTGTTGGTAGGTTAGGTAGCCTTGAATGATCGGAGAAATTACGAACATTTATTAGACAATTGACATGTTCCCGGGCTGCTCTGGTCTTCGACGGTTTATACAATGTTCTGTCGAGTTCGACGATGCTTTGACCTTATTGACTTGCCGATGGGGTTTCTGGACGTCCCCGTAGAACCCTCGCCGCCACCATGGTAACTTCACCACACTCCCTCTCGCCCCGGCAGAGCCGTCACCTCCGTGGCGTGTGAACGCTACTCAGCTGGACCACCACTCGATCCGCGTCTCGTGGCGGCCGCCCAAACACCTGAACGGCCGTCTGCTCAACTACCGGCTGTCACTGACGCCGCCGCAGCCGCCGCAGATGTTCATCACGCGCCACACCAACTTCACCGTGGTGCTCGACTTCCAGCCGGGCGTCGAGTACTCCTTCTTTGTGAGTGGGATAGACTTTCCAGACTGTTGTCGAGTACTCCTTCTTTGTGAGTGCGATAGGATTTCAACGAGGCAATAAGTACTCCTTTGTGAGTGCCTTGAAAGACAGTGGCGGGCAGTCGACTTTCTTTGTGAGTGGGATAGATTTCCAGTACTCCTTTGTGTCAGTAGCCTCGAACGGACTGAGCCGGCTTTTCCCTGGAGGGAAGGTAAATCTGGCAGACAGGGTGGCGAGAATGTCTTACCGTGCTCCGGTGTCTCGGCAGGACTGACAACGGTGGGAATTAAAGGAAATCAGAGTTGAATCGTGCTAGACCGCCGTCTGGCTTTGACTGTCTTTATGTGACATCTCTGACCCCTCTGTCTATCTCACGGCGCTCTCCTGTAACCTTCTGACTCCTCCGTCTTTCCCCCCGTCTCACCAGGTCCAGGCGGAGAACTCTGCCATGCTGAGCGAGCGCTCCCACTCTGCGTCAGTCGTGTTCGATGCGGACGCCGTGATCGCTCCGCTGAGCGAGTTCCGCGCGGTGCCGGCTGCGGACGGACATGGCCTGACGGTGCGCTGGCAGCCGCTGCCGTCGGCTGCGGGAGTACTGGTGACCTACCGACCGGCAGACAACCGACTGGTGCCCGCAGGAGAGGAGCGAGTCGAGGGGGATACACATCAGCTGGAGTGTGAGTAGGGGGAGCAAGCTTGGGGACGAAGGGGGCACTAGGGACAATTTGTTTCAGCTGCAGCTTGCACGGAGGGAGGTATACGGGAGGAGGGGTGGAGTGAAACAACCAATGAATGTAGTCGTCAGAGAAGGGGGAGAGGGTTAAGAATGGCAAGATGACCTGAGCGCCGCCCTAGGAGCTCGCAACACTTCACTTATGTTTTGTGTGGACTGGTTATATTGTTTCGGTTGTATGCAGCTTCAATTTGATACCTTTTTGCTTTTTCTTCTATTCAGTATTCGTCTAGCTCCATCATCCAGACTCCTCATCCTCGCCCTCTGCTGTTGTGAAGTCAGACGGTCCCGTGCCTGGGTGTCTACGCAACGACTTCCTTTGACCTACCTCCCTCCCCATCCACTGCATGACCGGTTCGCCGATAGTGACCCTCCCCTCCCCTCCCTGTGCCGACAGTGACGGGCCTGTCGCCGGGCACCCGGTACGAGATCGTGGCCCGCGGCTACCGCGGCCGCTTCACGGGCCCCGAGTACGTGACAGTGGCGACCACGGGCGGCCGCCAGCTGGCTGCCGTGGCCAATTTCACCGCCGAGCTGTCGCCTCATAGCGGCACACTGGTGAAGCTCAGCTGGCAGCCGCCGCCGACAGAGGGCAGTGCCGGCGCCGCCGGCGGCTCGGCCATGCCGCTTCAGTACGGCGTGTTCTGGGGCACCTCGATGGAGCAGCTGTATGAGGGCGGCGTGCGCCAGCGCACTGTGGAGACCTCCACTCAGGTGGGTTGTCAGAGGAGCGCTCCGCACGGCGCTCTGTCACGGGTGGCTATCTTCCCATGACTCCCTACCCCTCTCCGGTGCTGCAGTGGCTCGTGCTCGCGGTCCGTGGCTGTTCTGACGTAGGTGACGCACTTTGTGACTGTTGGCCCCAGGTATCTGTCTGACCTCTAACCGCTCTGACCGCGCCTGTTCCGTTTCCAGTTGACCGCTCTGACCGTGCGTATTCTGCCTTCTGGACGCCGCTCTGACGGGGCCTGTTCTGCCCCCCCCCCCTGGTTGTCCCGCGCTTACCTTGTCTGCTAGTCTTCCCAATCCCATGCTGCCCCTTTGACTGTGCCTGTTCTGCCCCCAGGCAACGGGTCTGATGGCCTGCGAGGACTACCTGCTACTGGTAGCTGTGGTCGGACCGGACGGTACCGGGCTGCCCTCAGAGATCGGCGCGTCCGTACCAAGTTTGACGCGCACGCGCCGCCCAAAAACGTCACCGTACAGACGCAGCGCGGTCTGACGCTCATGATGCGTGTCAGGTGGGAGGCCAGCTGTTCAGTGGTGGAGCGGCCCGTCGGATACAACGTGAGTGGTCGGCGGCAGGGGCAGGAGGGAGGGGAAATGTGGTGCGGGGGTATGCCAAGAGATGGGCAGCAGAGGAGGAGACAGGCCGGGGGGATGGGCGGCGGGGACTCGCCTATCTTGGTGCTGTTTTGTAGCTGTCGTCACTTTACTTGTTCGACTTGTTCAATGAATTACTTATGGTCCATTAGATTGTTTCCTTTTGGTCAGATAATGAAAGGTTGGTGTTGACATACTATTGCACGATGTATGCTCAATTTGTCTATGCTGCACAATTACTTAACTTGGCCTTACCTGACCTGACCTGACCCGTGCGACT